>NC_084995.1:34086367-34398867 GCF_963854185.1 Sardina pilchardus | reverse complement strand
ACAGCCTCAGCCCTCAGCATTACTGTGAATCAGTCATTTCTCTGCACTGCATTCCTCCCGACGACTTGAGAGGATCTTCATTCATCACCACAGTTTAGCACAGTATGAAATGAACATTATGTAAGCAAATGGATGGGTGTCTGTGTATGTGTGTGTGTGTATATATGTGTGTGTGTGTGTGTGTGTGTGTGTGTGTGTGTGTGTGAGAGAGAGAGAGAGAGAGAGAGAGAAATCAAGACAAATAGAGTGAATGTATATGTGAGATGGAGAGATAAAGGGAGAGAGAGAAGATGAGCCAGCAAGAGAGAGAGAGAGAGAGAGAGAGAGATTCAGATTCAGATGCCATATTCCAAATTCCACCGCTGCAGCAGAGTTCAGTGTTAACTATTGTCCAGTTCAGAGAATTCCATGAGCTTCTATTCACATTGGCTTCAATAGACATTAATTGAAAATGACTTCAGCAGCGTGCAGTCTCTGCAGACACAATGGCCCTGTGCTGTAATTATTAGCCACTGATTTGAACCGTGCTGTACAATTTACTCTCTCTCTCTCTCTCTCTCCTCTCCCCTCACCCATCCCCGATCTATTATTGTTGTTTGGTAAAGTAGAAATACAATTTCACAGTCGAGAGGCCGGGTCAATCCTGGCACTTTGATTAATAATACAGTGCTGAAGAATGATTCTATCCTCCATTTTGGGGAGGAAAGTAATTGCACCTTCTTTAATTGTGAAATGGATTTGGGGCGATGAAAAATGGATATGGTGGGAAAATTTAGCACGGAAAAATGTAAATGCTGGGGGACTTCATGTGTATGCAGGTCTATAAGTAAATAAAATGACTCTAGATGTATAAATCATAAGAGATAACAAAGGAGTGTATTATGTTATTATAAGAGAGCATGAGTAATTCATGCCAGGAAGTGAAAAAGAAAGTCGGCTCCTGACATGTGTTGGTCTAACCTTTCCCTGTTAATTCGGATCATTGATCCGAATTCCCCATTTAGAGAGGCAGTTGACACCGACATGAACAGGTGAAAGAAATGGCTGAAGAGAAGTGTTGGTGCTCAATCATCATTAGCCATATTTCAAATGTGTAGATTAATTTACATGCCTCATTTGAGGTGCTCATTGTCTCATTGACCTTTTCTTAGCCATGCACTGAACATGATTAAAATATTGTCTGAATATTAGTGTAACTTTTTGTCTGCATGGTGTATTCCCCATTTTTCTTTATTTGACTGAATGCCGGGGGAGCCTGACTGTTCTCGCTTTGCGCACTGTTGTGGAATTTGCCATTGTGGCAGCTGTTGCTAAGCAACTCAAAGCCTTCCTAAAGCACATGTAATTCATCCATTATTTAGAGAGGCACAACATAAAGTATACCCAATCACTCATCTAGTGAGCCTTATTCAGGGCAAAAAATGAATCTTGATTGCATTGCCCCAGTCCTCTAATTAATAACACAAAAGTTAATCTTGTTAATTGTCAAGAAGCTGCTTAATTTGCTAATACTTCATATCGAATGTTTATACAGGGATGATGTTTTTATAAAGGCTTTGATAATGACCATCTTGAGTAACTCTTAAAAGCAGCATGCTGCTGATTGGGGGGATGTAGGGGGAGGGGACGAGGGTCTTACTTTGGTTTGTGTCAGAGAGAAAGGATGGCCCTTGTCTACACCAACTATCTTATCAAATCAGTAGATTGAGTTTTGTGGACAGAAAGCATATAGACCCACTTCTCCCTGAACCTTAGAGCAGTCTGGCATTTTCTAATATCAGATTAGCCCAGGCCACTGTATTTTTTATATCCCCCGATAATATCTCCTCTGGAGGTTGGCTCTTGATCTATTTTCTTTGGATGCTGACACCTTTTGCGATATGCCAGGGGAACACTTTATGTTTCTGTCTGATTCTGCAGCACACTGAGGGGCTTTCAAACAGCAAGGCTAACCAGCACTGATCTTACCCTTAGACAACGCTAAGGAAAGGGAAAACACAAAGCCTGGTCTCTGGGCAACATATTATATCTCACAGTTGGTAAACTAATGGCACAAAAGCTTGCGAGTGGATGTTAAGTGACCTTGTGAAAGCACAGCGAGGCAGTGCGGTGGGAGGTAACCTTTTGAAGAAATGGGAAACTGGACTTTGGTAGCATTTTTGTTTAAGTCTCTGGATTTATTACTCATAGTCATGCTAGTAGGAGCACCCTGAAGAAAACAACTGCTTCTGAGTGTACAGTATCTATGAGAACCTGAAGTCAGGTCAAAAGACTTTTTGCCCAGAGAATGAAAATAGTTATTTTATTATTATTATTTTTCATGCATAGCATCAAATATGAATTGCTGGTTCAATACCTTGCCATTTCTCGGTATGCTTCTTGTAAGATAGGGGTAAGCCGCATGAAATGACAATAATTTTCTTCAATTTGCCAGTGGACTTCCATTTCAGTCAGTGGGAACACAAAAACATTCCTCTGGCTTATTCTAATCTAACCTGTTCACTTTCGGAGGTAAACTATGTGGCTTGAAATTGTAGGTGTGCTGTGCTCCCTCAGATGAAAAAAAGAAATCGCGGCTAAGTGCTCAACTGAGGCCTAATTCAAAATTATATTTTGCACCAGTCGTCCATTTATTTGAGATTGCTTGGACTTGCGCCCGTATTTTCCTCTCACCCTCCGAATTTTGGGAGCTGTTGTGGTCTCCATGACTGTCTGCCGGCCGCGATTAAAATAATGATCAATCTGGGCATGTTGGAAGGGCCCCAATCAGACACACATCCCCGCTGGGTCCCGGCCGCATCGATGAGTGGCGTTGATCCATTCACTAATGATTCAGAGTCGAGTCAGAGTCAGGACTCATTACAATAACAGGTGATGTGCTCTTTGATGACATGGAATCACTCCCCGGAGAAGATCCTTGGGAGCCTGTGCTGAAATCTGGCACAGGAGCTCTTTATACACAGATGTGGAATACTGGCTAAAAGTAAAAAAAGAAATAAAAAAAAACGAAGCCTGTTTCTCTCTGGCAAGAGGCTGTATTGCAGGATGACATTGTAAAAAGACTATGTGTGGTATGTGGTGTGTGTGTGTGTGTGTGTGTGTGTGTGTGTGTGTGTGTGTGTGTGTGTGTGTGTGTGTGTGTGTGTGTGTGTGTGTGTGTGTGTGTGTGTGTGTGTCTGTGTGTCTGTGTGTCTGTGTGTCTGTGTGTGTCTGTGTGTGTTTTCTGAGAGCTTCCTGCTTACCTCTTGCTTCTCCCTCACTCAATAGAGTGAGCTGCCTGTAATCGGGCTTGGCAAAATTGCACACTAAATGTGAGACATACAAAGCAGATTCCCACACACACTCTATGACGTGTGCACAGATGTACATGTACAACACACACCGCATTGACACACAGCATAACATACACACAAAACCTGACATCAGCATTCTCTATTCATTTATTTACTTGCAGGTGCAAGAATCATATTTTTTGTGGTCTGTAATAAGCTGTAACACCCTCTCAGCATAAAGTATATAATCTTGCTTTTCACAAATTCTTGCACAACTGAACAGACATGCAACTTTTGCTGGTGGACATTTCCGAAATGCACAACCCAGGTCCTCACTCTCAGCTTCAGGAAAGCAAAGCTCCAAAAGCAAAACAAGAGCAATCACAGCAGCAACAAAAGCAAAGCAAAGCAAAGCAAAGCAAAGCACAAAGGTAAACAAACAGATGACACCACATTTACAAACTGCATATTTAAAGAATGGATATTGTATTATTGTAGAGGGGTAAAAAAAAAAAAAAAAAAAAACAGCTATAAAACCGCTGTTTGCTTTGAAGTGTACGGGTGTGTGTGTGTGTGTGTGTGGGGGGGGGGGTGTTGTGTATCTGTGCTGCCGCGCTCGCTGCCATGCAGGCCTGCCGGTGTGCGCTGCGCTGTGCTGTGCTGTGTGTACAGCTTGAGTGGTTTTGTTTGGAGATGGCTCTGGGGGCCCAGGGTTGGCAGCACTCCTGCATCGACCCGGCTCTCTGAAACCTGCCTAAATGCACTGTGAACAACACAAACAACCCGGCTGAAATTAGAAAGGCGGCATGAGAATGCGCTGGGCTCGCTATAGGCAGAGCCGTGGACTTCATTGTCTTTTTTTTTTTCTGAGGGATCAAGGTCAGTGGCGTGGTAACCGTTTACTTCTGTGCCCCTGAATCACCGGACCAGAATATACCTACAGTAGGCCTACGTCGCTTTTGTCGCTACTACGTTCACAGATGCATTTTCACCAGCCCTGTATAAGTGCTTGCTGATGGTATCTTTAAGAGATATCAATAATTCACTTAAGCTCAGTTCATTTCAGTTGATTTGCTCGGCAAAAGCTGTGGTGGGATTAAGATGTAATGGGAGGAAGGAAGGATGGAAGGGAGGAAAGGAGGACGGATGAAAGGAAGGGAGCGACGGAGGTGATGTTCCATCCCAGAGCGCTTCTCACAGGACCCTTGAGATGTTTGGCCTTTCTCGTTAATGAAGCCTATACTGCAAATGACACTGTTTAAAAGAGAGATGCTAGATTCCAGATGCATTGAATTACTGAGGGTTTTTGGGAGCTGCGAAAAATGCAGCATCAACCAGAAACAAACTATATCTACATTTTGACTGTAAAACAGTGTATTGTTTGAAATTAACGATTCATAGTGTTTTGTTGTGCTGAGCTTCCCCAATCCTTTTTAATATATACAGCTCATCCTTGATGATTCATGCATGATTCATAATATTATGCTACATTATGCTATAATATTATGAACACAGCCATAGGGGCAATGCCTGGTCTGGATGTGTATACAGAACATAAGAACGCAAAAGGTTATGTTTCCCAAAAGCCAAAGACTGAAAATAGGTACCAGACTGAAGCAACAGAGTCAGTCAGTCAGTCTGAGACTCCAGTGAAAAGTGCAAATAAGTGCGGAACTCATTAAACAGGGGCATGTGGAAGCACCGCAGTCTAAATCCTCATTTGCCTATAGGCTGGGATTTAGCGAGATGGAAAAAAAGTCCTTTCATGATTCACACAAAACTACATGTCATCATGGCGCCACACTCGTAAGCGTTCCATTGTCTTGAACTAATTGAAATATCTTAATATTGCTAAGCTGAGACGCCCCCATACTGCTACTTTTCATGTGGTAAGTGTTCAAGCGGTGGCAGCATTATGGCTTAAAGCTTTAATGACGGGGGAATATTCAGACATTGGCCGCCGCCAAGTCTTCTTTTTTATGGCTCAATTTGAAACACTGATACGCACATTTGTGCTACTTGCAGACTTGTGCTCAAAAGGCAAGTTTCATCTCTGCCTTTTTGACCAATCACAACTATGTTTTTTTCAAGGCCATCAGGCGCCATATACAGTATAAGAGTTGAATCAGTGCTGAAGAATGGAAATGGGGCACAGATATAATGGCTCATACTGAGCCATAAACATTTCCAGCCCATCAGTTTGCTACCTCGTGCATTGTAAATGTTATAATGACTCACTTTCTTTTTTTCACCATAAGCTCACTCCAATGTTGAAAACATGCCATGAAACGTTTCACTGGGTTTTAAAGATACTTAATTCAACAGTAAGTCTTGCTTACATTTAAAATGAACAGAATTCTTCAAGAACAACTAAGATAAATAGGGAAGGGTGTTTTATAAAAAACATAAGATAAATTCCCATTATGCCTTTTCGTTATATATTCTGCCATTGTTCCTCTCCCACCTTATTTTTTCTGATTTAGCAAAAAACCCTAATTTTCCCATAAAGCTTTGTTTTTAGAAGTGTTCAAATGCTAATTCTAAAATCTGCAAGCTTGCGGTTGACTTTCACACTTTATTCTCTCATTTTCTGTGTTTCCTGTTGGTTGGTTGTCTGACTTCAGTCACCTTGTCCATCATGAATGTGTTTTCAATCAGATCTGAATGAGTCCGTTGCTTTGCTGCTTGGTGAACAGGCTACTGGCTGGTGTTCTTGCGCTGTGTTTTCGGCCTTACAGCTGCATGGGCAAAAGCATCCGTAGGCTGTCACTGGCTGTGTCTCAAACTGCATACTTCCATTAGTACACTGTTAGTGTGCACTGAGCGCTTATTTGCGTTGTGCCCACTTTTCCATGGTCAGTATTGTCCCAGTATTTGCACTGTATACTTAAGCTAAGTATTTGAAGTGTGCAAGTAGGCGGTTGGAGACACAGCCATAGTGTGCTCCGTGGGCAGGCTCGCTTCAGAGGGCCAAACTTAATGCCTCCACTTCGCCTTGGAGAAAAGGAAGCATGCTCTGTCATCTACTTCCTTTTTTCACTGTCCTCAGTAAAGAGGTCTATTGATTATATCCGTAAAGCTGACTCAATAACATCTTGTTGTGCGGCAGCAATGTCGACCTTTAACTCATAGTGAATCGAACAAATAAGACAAATAGAACAGTAATGATAACAATAATAATAATAATAATAATAATAATAAAACAGAGCCCCTCACATGTCTCAGGCTCTGTTGCATGACTGTGGATCCTTTGTTGGTGCTGCTGGGACTGCAGACTGCCAGCTAGCATCCAGCCTTACAGGCACCACACTGATATGAAGCTGCGAAAGCAAAGACTTTGGGGAAATTTGGTCTGCCTTCGCTTCAGGTAGAAGGCACATCAACCGTCTGACTACAATAAGAATCTAAATGATTTTCTGATGCTGGTCTTACAAACATAAATACTGAAAATACCCTGTTTTATAGCAAAGATACTGAACCTGCCCCATCAGTGACACCAGAATGGTATAATTTCCTACAGTCTCTATTATTTAGCAATTACAATATTGGGTGAAATCCTTTGGACTGCTTAGAGAAATGCAACCAATTGCATGGTTGTAAGTAATACAGATTGCATCATTCACAAGCATAGCACATTTGTCTTCTAAGGATAATCTTTCCATAACCTCTCAGCTCTGTCTAGTAAGGCAACACCGCAGTTGCTTTGTGTGACTCACATTTGTGTTGGAACTGGCAGGCACTTTATTGTGAACATGGAAGTAAAATAAATAATGTAAGACTATTTTCATGTTTAGGATCCTTATCATTAGCTGAGTGCATTACAGTAATCAGGAGAAGACTGCAGGCACTATGTTGCTCTACTTAAGAAACAGGTCAATTGCGTACTTTATAGCTGTGCTCTTAGCGGAGAGGGAAAATACATGAGTACACAATTACTGCCAACACTTATCACCATTACGGCTTCTTCGAAAATATCATAATGCATGAGCAACATTAGAAAGCCAATGACAAGTGTGTGTGTGCGTGTGTGTGTGTGTGTGTGTGTGTGTGTGTATGTGTGTGTGTGTGTCTGTGTGTGTGTGTGTGTGTGTGTGTGTGTGTGTGTGTGTGTGTGTGTGTGTGTGTGTGTGTGTGTCTGTGTGTGTGTGTGTGTGTGTGTGTGTGTGTGTGTGTGTGTGTGTGTGTGTGTGTGTGTGTGTGTGGAAGGAAGCTTGTTTGTGTGAGGGAATGTGACATCATTTGGGCTAGATCTGGCCTCAATCCAGAAATGATACATGGGATCATACCAGATCTGGGCCAGAGGATCTGAGAGAGAGAGAGAGAGAGAGAGAGAGAGAGAGAGAGAGAGAGAGAGAGAGAGAGAGAGAGAGAGAGAGAGAGAGAGAGGCAAACATAAAATTCAAATAATCATCTAAAAATATAATTGTCACTTTGATTATAGCTAACAATACAAGACATGCTCATTATTAAACCTAAGACTTTAATTACGGACATTAAAGGCTTGAGTCAGTCTGTTAACTACATAGAAGCTTTGGTCAATGGTGTGAGAGCTGAATGGACTAATATCCTTGAATATTTACATCATACCAAGAAGAACTCACTGTGTGCACTGTTTCATGCTGGCAGCCATTATCTGTGATGGAGGGCTGCAGGTGGTCTAAATGTCTCAGAAAAGTGCCTCGCTAAGGAGATTTGATTGAACTCTCACGTCAGAATATGGTTAATGTGCTCATTATAAGGATGAGGTTGGCAATAAGTTGTCAATAGTGGCCGACAGGAGAGAACAAAGGCATGTAAATATGACAAATAATAACAATGTTGAAAATAATGGCAAAAGATCAACACCCTTGTTGGACATGCTTGTAACGTCATTGGCATTGTATGTCATGAGGTGGTGAACTGATTATCGTGAGATTATTGCTATTATTGATTTCCAACAGCTGGACTCTAACGGAGAAGGTACATGTTGACTGATTCCACACCACAGACTAAGATTGATGGGTCAATGGTCAACAAAAGCAAAAAAGCAATATAAGTGCTGAACACGTTATATTTTCTATAGAATGCTTAAGAAATCTCCGAAAATATCTCTCTCTCTCTCACACACACACACACACACACACACACACACACACACAAGAGGGAGAAAAAGAGAGTGGGGGAGAAAGAGAGAGAGAGAGAACGCTCACCATTTACATTCTGATAAGCCTGCTAATCATTTATTGAAAGGGGGTTTGAAAGCATCTCAACATTGACACCTCTGCCTGTGCTGTGTCTGCCTGCACTGGGAGAGATAAATGAGCTGTGAGCAGATCTCATCCGATGCTGTTCAGCTGGGATGAGCATCCGAGGCTGTGTTGTTACTGCCGAGGTTCAACAGCTCTTCGTCAGATTTGAACATAAACACTGTTCCTTTGAAATGTGCTGAGGATATTTCCCACATGCCTTGGTCTTTGACTTGAGCATACTTGTACCTTCTGCTGCCAACTATCTTGGCACGCATTCAAAAAAATATTGCTGTACAGTATTTCCCACGATGGCAACGTTCTTATGCATATCAGACTGCTCAGGCAGTCACCAAGTCCTGTTCTTGTCAGGAAGATGTAGCCGCAGGTTTAATCATCCAGTGGTGAGAGCAGTCTAGGTACCATCTGACTTGATCACATCTGGCTTTGTTCCATTACAGTTTGGTCAGTTGTGAAGATATGTGTTACATAGGGACAGATGTGTCATAATGGAGCAACTATACACAATTTTGTATGACCTGGTGTAGTTTCAAAATTCTTCAGCTTTTTGTAGTTCTTAAAAAAAATGTCACAGATCTTCTAAGAGTGACTTCAAACAGCAGGATATATG
The DNA here is from genome assembly GCF_963854185.1 of Sardina pilchardus. Taxonomy (NCBI): domain Eukaryota; kingdom Metazoa; phylum Chordata; class Actinopteri; order Clupeiformes; family Clupeidae; genus Sardina; species Sardina pilchardus. The sequence goes on along the minus strand of NC_084995.1, from coordinate 34,389,739 downwards.
AAGCCTAGCGGAGATCAGGGACTGCCGTAATGACTTTTAATGAAACATTATGTCAGTAGTGGATAAACACTGAATAATTCAAAATACAAAAGATTCCCAAATATCTTAACCAGTGTTCAAATGTAAGGTTTTGGTAAACAAGAACCAACTGACTAGTTCTATCACCTAAAATCTACACAGTGTCAGTGACTATCCTCTAGTCTAAATGTTCACATTTCCAGTGTTTATAGGCAATAACTTAGGTCTGTCTTCTTTGGTCATCCCTTGCAAGGTGGGGGGTACCGTGTGTGGTCATTGAAAATAAGTTATTTTTTTCAGTTCTTCACAGTAGTCAAGGCCAATGAGGCTGAGTTTGAAGAAATAATAAATAGCATATTTTTTCTTTTAGAAAATGAAGACGGGTCAGACCCAAACACCTTACAAGGTTTAGTTCATTGTTGAACTCGTGCCTTGAACACTTAATTTGGTCTTCATTCAGTCTTACCACACTTAATTTATCTTAAGTGTCCCTTAGGACAAACAGGTGAGATCTCAATGAATGTTGATTTATTTCTCGAGAGACAAAGAAGACAAGAGCTCTTCCTTTGGGATGAACAACAGGGCACAGGTTCAAAAATGCCGGGATTCTCTCTTCAAAGATTGTGTGTGTGTGTTTTCCGATATTTTGCCAAACAGCAATGGGTAATGAGATCTTTAATGATGCTTTTTTCACATATTCTAATCAGACTCCTTAGCAAATATTTAATATTTTCTATTTCATCATCATATAAACATAATACTTACACTGAACACAGATAGGCACAGACAGGGATTTGTGTTTTAGAGTCAGTGATGACCTTGCAGAATGCGCTTCATAATGGGATGCTGGCGTGGCGTGTTGGAACACTGGACACAGCACCAGCTCCTCCTTAGACACTCAGCATTTCCTATTGCCTGACAGGCTGCTGTGCAAGACAAACCCTTGTTATAACCTTGTTTATGAGTTATTAATATTGCTTGAATCTGACACCCGTCCCACATCTAATATTTTAGTTTGACTTATTTTATTTTATGTTACCTGTTTGTACGCCGGTGTATGTCATGTTTCATGTTTGCTTCAGACCTCCGCCAATCAGATGTTAACCGTAGGGTGTGTTCATACTGGTGGGTAGGAATGGGGCTTGTTTCTGTATGTGGTCTTAGGGATATTTGTACATAAATGAGAATAATTTTCACCAAAAGCGTAGGCTGAATCTGCAGCTGGTAATTCGTCAATTGAAGAATTTAATTATAGGCCTAAGAAATTGTTTGGAGATAATCTGACGTGTGTACTGATTTTCAATATTCTTAGGCAGGCCAATACGGTTGATGTTCAAAAGGAATATCACAAATCCTGTGTGCCACTGCCACCCCACATCCCCATCTCCAAAAGAAAACAAAAAAACAAAGAGCTCACTCCTACCCTAAAATCAGTGAAGAGACTATGAATATCCAACCGGTCCTGCTGTGGTCAGAGAAGAAAACACGAAGGCAGGAAAAAAGTCCCCTTTTGATGATTCTCAGAAGTAAATAAACACTGTGTTTGTCTTACAGCCTTTTGATGTGTGTGATATCGTAGCAGTAGTGCTGTGGACCCACGAGAGGCCTTTGTAGCCTTCAGCCATCCGGCTCCACGCCTGTGATCCTGTGGAAAGAGCAAAAAGACCAACAAGAACAAGAGCATCCCCCACCAACACTTTATTTTGTGACTAGTGGGCAGGACACACCCGGGCCAAGCATCCAGGGCCATAAATATAAAGTCTCGAGAAAATGATTCAGTGGATACAGGACCTGGAAAAAAATACAGAGAGAGAGAGAGAGAGAGAGAGAGAGGGAGAGAAGGAGTTCATTTGAAACGCCATCTTCTCTTTTACTCTGAGCTCTGGGGGAAAAATAAATCTATTTTATAAAGATTAAGCTCCCAGAGGCTGCAGATGGCTCTCACCGGGTTACATGCTTTTGATAATTGCTGCAACGGAGAGGCCCCCGGTTATGGTAGACAAGCTGAGCATTTGGAATCAAAGGCATTGGAGTGTACTTCATTAGCTTCCTCTAGGTGTTCTTCTCAAATCAAACATTTAAAAATCACACCATCAAAAAGTTCTACTCGTGCTTGTACAATTGGGAGAAGTGCAAAACTGGTGTTATTACGCGGTAACCTTATCAAATCCACCACAAAGACACCTTGGTTTTTATTAACAATTACCTCTGCGAATGGGCTGTGGGAATAGTCAACTCTGTGTTCTGCTGTAGCATATCATTTCTTAATTGCTATAATTACACTTTATTAGATATGCAGAGGTGTCGGATCAACTTTTACAGAGGAATAATACAGCAGGGAGGAGTAGAGACTGACAATGAAATTGCAATTACCGATTTGCCATTTCCCCCCAGATCCTGCGCTATTGTTTTAAAAGGTGGCTGAGGGATGATTGATGCATATGTTTTGTGTCCCTGCAGAAGCCATGCCAGGGAAATCGCAGGCGCGAGCGGCGCATTGTCTCACTTAGGACTCCATCTATCATGTTGTCATAGCGGTGGCATGTTAGCTGGAGATAAGCTAATTGTCTTTCATCAAATGAGAGGAGAGAAAATGTTTGATTGTTGGGAGACAACTCATAATTTTCTCACAAAAAAAATCAAAAGGACGCATGAATATACATGGGTGACAGCTATTAGACACCCTTTGTGAGATTATGTCAGCACTGTAATTTGATTCCTATCCTTACTTCCTGCCAAAGACCACCAAGATAAAATAAATAATATCAGGCATAATTGGTGTAGTGGTTTACTCTTCATTTAAGATGATTGCTGGCAAGGGTGGATTTAAATGAACGATAGTTGCTATGCTTCGGCTGAAATCTCTCTATGCAAAGAGCTGAGCGCTGTCCCAATGATTTCATCAGGATAAAGAGGATTAAAGTGACATAATTATGCCCTCTTAGCCGTGGTCTCGCAGTTCAAGTTTTAAGCAGACGCTGAGATGGGCTAATTTGCGGGTATTCTCAGGGAGTTAGTGGATGTGATTAGACAGTGAACTAGTCCAGAATGTCATGAGCTGCTTCTATCCTCCAAGAATGCAAAGAGATCTCCCCAACAACTGGGGAGCAGCCAGCACTGTTATACAAGCAAAACATCTGGAACAGGTGGGATTTTGAAGAGTTGCTCATAGTCAAGTAATAATAACAATTAAGCACACACATCTAAAATTCTGAAATTGGGTGCTGGACGAACTGGGTATAACAAAATAAGTGAAGGAAGTCCACTTCATCATGAGCTCACAAGGGCTAACATTCGAAATGTTACATAGCAATTATTCTATTTGGAGGTCATGGTGTAGTGGACTTCCTTCACTGATCTGATTGTCCATGTGGAATGGATTAACTGATCCTCACATCTTGGAAACTGCCAAATCATGGGAACATCCACAAATCCATAGACCATTAGACTATATTTTGTGGCAATGAGGCACCAGATTGGTCAGTGAAATTGTAGTGACTATGTCACCATTTTTAAAGATGGTGGTGGCTAACTTAAAAGCCAATTGGCTAAAGCGATTGGCTAGCTATTTTTTTATATTATCATATATAGAATAGTCTTGAATGGTCCAGTCAGTTAGATCATCTTAGATAACCTAAATTGGGCATCCTTTTCACTTACTGAAGACAAAACTTCAAGCTGAAACACCCACAATAAGCAGAAATCCCCCACAACATTACACCTCCAACAGCCTGAACCATTGAAGCAGACTTTCATTTTGTTTGCGCAAAATTCTGACCCTACTATCCAAATGTCGCAGCAGAAATCAAGAGCCATCATTTTTTTCCAATCTTCTATTGTCGGATTTGGGAGAGCCCATGCAAATTGTAGCCTCAAACGCCCAGTGTGGTCTTCTGCTGCTCTAGCCTTCAGAAACTTGTAGCCTTCTGCTTCAAGATCAATGTGTATCGTTCAATGCTCTCGTGCAATGCTCGATTGGGATGAGTGATTATTTGAGTTATGGTTGCCCATCAGCTCAAACCAGTCAGGCCATTCTCCTCTGACCAAAGATTTTTCACCCACAGAACTATCACTCAGTGGGTATTTCCTTTTATAGATCAATCTCTGTATGTGAATATCCTAGTAGATCAGTAGTTTCTAAAATACTCAGACCAGCCATCAACCATGGCAAGTTCAATGTCACTTAGCCTACATCTTCCCCAATCTGATGCTCAGTTTAAACTTCAGCACTGTCTTCACCATGTCTACATGCCTAAATGAATCAAGTTGCTGCCATGTGATTGACAGTCTGTCACGTCATGTATTTCACTGTGCATGTTGTCTAGCTACACACTACCAGCACTTCGTCCCTGTGGCCTCTAAGATGCCGTTGGGTGAGATCATTTATTCCGCACCATCACCTTTCATTTGGGAGAATATTGTACCAAGTGGCTTGTACAAGTGTGAAGTGCAAAGTAATTTGGTGATGTCACATGTGGCACATAGTTCTGTGGGTGACCACTATGCTGACTATTAAAGGCTAGTTTTATTTCTGACATTATTCTATTAACACAGTCATCGATAGTCTGATGTTATAATTTATTTGCCTCTGGTGTAGGCCTACTGTGGAGTGTGTAAGACTGCTTTTAGTGGCAGGCTAGAACATACCATTAACTTGTGCTAGCCTAGCACCAGCAAACTCTGCAACTTGAAGGACTCGATGAGAAGTCTCCACTGATAAATATCACACTGGCTGGCCAACTAAGAAATGAGGTCCTGTCCAAAATTCTGAACTACCCCTGTAACAATGCAATAAGTTTCATTTTGCAACATATTTTTGGGGAAAAATGTCACAGAAGAGGTACATTGAAGGGGTGAATAGCAATTTGTACATTGCTTTATTTTTTATTTGTTTTAATTGAATCATATTTCAAATCATATCTTACCTTCTACATTATCTTATATTTCCACTGTTGCATCTGTTCATTTGTGAAGCACTTTGAATTGCCAGTGTGAATGAATTGTCCCTTTGTCTTGCCTTGCCTTTAAGAAGGCCTGCACCTCTACTAGTTGTGGTATATTTTACTGATGTCATGGCCCAAATACATGATGAATCTGATCTTTGTGTTAACATTTGCCGCTCTGGTATGACAGAGCTGCACTAATTAATCGACTGTTTCCACAGATGACACCCCAACGCCCCAGCGGGAGCACTCTGTGAGACGCCATGTGGGGCTTTAATCTTCGGACTGCAGAGAGACATATAAAGCCTGTTCCCGGCCAACATGAGTGGCGGAAATTAGGCAAATTCAATCACTCTTTTTGTCTAGTCCTTACTGTTGGCCACAGACTTGGAAACCCAAAGGTGTTGTGGGACAACAGTGGATGCGTGCCGCCATCTGCACTCTGGGACAAGGGATCTCATTTTCTGCCGCCTCTGGGAGTTTTGAGAACGGCGGAACACATTGGCACCGCATTGTTGTCGGAGCAGCGCTGAATGAGGTTTCTGGGTCTTGCTATTTAGTTGCACCGTAATTAGATTTAGAGGACAACAAAGTGTTTGCGCTAAATAACTGTGCAGATGAAAGCAGAGGGTTGATGGGAGAAAGGAAGCCTTGTCTAACTTGAAACCTTGGGAATGACAATAAGAGGCCCGAGACTTAGGGACGTGGAGGCTGAATTTGCTCAGGAGAGCTTACAATTATGTTCGCATTGTTACCTGGGCCATTTTTGCCTTTCGCCACACAATGAGAGAGCAGGGCTTGAGGGATTGTGCGGGGGAGAGGGTGGGTGAGGAGGGCACCTCAGGGTTTTATGGGCTCCTATATTTATTTGCAATTTCTTCTTCATCCCGTCATTATTGAGAGACCTAACAGGAAGGAGGAGAAAAGCTAATAAAACCCTGACTGCCTACGGGGAGCCTGCGAAGCAACCTAGCTGCAGAAAAGCATATGGAGGGAACTAAAGGAAAGAGAGAAAAAAAGAATGTGTCGGCTTGGTGGAACCTGCTGAGAGATGGATTAGCCACTGCACATTCACCCTGTCAATCAAGACAAAAACACAAACTGACAGATAAAAAACCACTGAAGACCACCAATAACAAGAAACAACCAATCATACTAAAGGCTATACAGAGGCTGGACTGCTCTCTCTCTCTCTCTCTCTCTCTCTCTCTCCCTCCGTCCGCATATCACATGTGGATATAATTCATCACTGAATGCTGAAGCACGCTCATTTTTCTTCCAGCTCGTACTGGGGGCTTATGGGTAGGCTGGAACCACAGGTTGTCAGTGGAAGCTAAGCTGGTATGATTGCAATGACTAATTAAAACGTGATTAAAAAAAAAAAAAAAAGCTCCTTCTGTGAACTGTTCTAGGGAGTATCCATCAAGTCAATTTGCAGCACCATTTCATAAGTGTCAGAGCTCTAAATCAGAGCATCGCCTGGATGGAGCGCATTTGCTGGCACATTTGTAATTAAGACTGTCCGGCAGAATGAATTGTAAGGACATAAATTATAAATTGCTCAAAGGCACATGCTGTGCATAAATGGACTGAGATGGGGTTAAAAGAAGTAAGTAGTGGACAGAAACAATGGGGTGCACATCACCCTTATCATCATCTTCATGGCAGAGTTGTGGACTGCGAAAGCATACTGCTGGTGTGCAGGGAGTTGGGATGCACTTTACCATGGGGACCTAATTTAGCTAGAGTGAAGGTACTCCACGGTACTACAGAGCCTCCACCCGACCACAAAACTGCTTACTAATTCATTTATTCCTGCTCTCATGCACTGGAGAGACAAACAACACTCACTCTTTACCTTGTGGTTGTTCAGGAGCGGAGCTGCTGCAGTACTTTTATCTGCAAATTGGGCAGGGATACAGTAAACTCAGAATGCAAATAGGTGTGCTTGTTTAGAGAGAGAGAGAGAGAGAGAGAGAGAGAGACAGACAGACAGACAGACAGACAGAAAAACATTCAAAAGCAAAGGTGTGGGCCAAAGAATCTATCTGTAAATATTAATTCTTGAAAACATGTGGATTGGTTCCATCATCTGTGCAAGGAGATGATTTATGAAAAGCGACAGTTCTCTCTTAATGACCTTGATGTGTTTGTATTGAGTGGGAGGTAAAATGTCCTCAGAAATATTTCTGCAGTGACATCTAAATAAAGGTTTAGATGAACTTATGGATTCCTTCCAGCTGTGTATTGCTGTAATCCTGGCACTGTTGCAGCATCTTATCAGTAACAAATTAAAGTGCTTGATCCTCCTGCTTGATGGAAATGAGCACAGACAGGTCTAGCATCCACACAGACAGGCCCATAAAATAACATTAAAACAGGCCAATTTGAAGTTGACAAAAAAAGGAACAAATATTACATATGGCCCGACAGTACATTTTAGAGCCTGGCATTCTCCAAGAGCTAATAGAGGGGGCAAATTTAGAAAGCATTATTATTAAATTTCATGGCTCATCATAACAGGATTTTTTATTTCCCTCAGAAATGCGAGACTGCTGAGCTTCTAGCTCTCCCTTTCACACAATAAACAATAGTCACCAGGAAGAAGCATCTCTCAGTATTGGGTTGTGAGGGGGGGGGGGGGGGATTTCACATTTCACCAATGCTCCTCTATTATCCAACCCCAGTCTGGACAACAGTGCAGGGGAAGGATCTGAAATGGGCAGCTGCATGGTGGAAGAGGGGAAAAAAGCTTGCAATTCCACAGAGAGGCCCTGCCCTGTGGAGAAAAAAAAACAAAAAAAAAAACAGACGGTTCAGATGGTTTGCAGAGAGCCACACTTAAAAAACACATTTCAGCTCTGAAAAACTGGTGAAGGCTGTATGCACTTTTCAGTCTGTGACTCCAGAGCACAACCTGATGCAATTAAAAATGCACCCGACCCACAGTGCAATGGCTTGGCAGGGCTGGGATGGGCTGGGCTGGGCTAGGCTGGGTTGAGCTAGGCTGTCTGGTTGGGGATGGGGAGCCTGGAGCTCAGGGATCGTATTCCTGCTGCAAGACTGGACATGCACATATCCTCAGCAGACCATGCAAAATGGAGGCACTTCACTAATTTAAGCTCAAAGTGGCTCGTCCTAATTGAATACCAATTAAACAGTCATGGCACAAGCTGCTTTGCATCTTCGCTATGCACTGTGCATAATGCAAGAAGCATTTTAGGCACTCACTCCTCGGCAGTGTGGAAACATCTTGCTTGCAATAAAATGTTTCAGCAGTGTGACTCACAGAGATTTCTCAAGCCATGACTTTAAAAATGAACCTCAGCCATTTGTCTACTGCTAAAACCTGAACAAAAGATGTTGCAGTATTTATATAGACTATGGGAAGCAGATGATATTGATATCATCACAATACTTTGACCATGATAGCAATAATATCACAATACAGTGATATTGCAAAAGATTCATGATCATGATATCTGTGTAAATTGTATCTGTGCATTTCAACTGAATTGAGACAATGTTCAAAGTCTTTTAGCTTTTGCCTGTTAAAATATACAAACAATTTGACAGTGTGAAGAGGATTGCCCTCATTCATTTTAAAATAATTGCCACCATGAGGATGCATAAAGTAGGCTAGTGACTCTGGTAAGTCAAATTGATGGATGCTGGAACTGTAGAAATATTGATATTTGACACCAGCGTATCTATGTAGCCTCTCAAAAATAATTTATACGATATATTGCAATATCAATATTTGGTCAACACTTAATAGAGACAACACAAATAAGCAACAGGGCTAAACACATGACAAACATTCATTTAATCTAGTCATAGCCTACTGCTAACAAATCAAATGACTACACGAGACACACATTATATGAACACTAATATTTTTTATATTAACCTTAAGATAATGTTCCAAATAAGACACTGCCATTTTCTGATTGTCTGATAGTAATAATCGGACAATGCTGTGTTGCAAAACGGGAGTATGAATGGAATTATATATCAACCAACCCATGTAAGCCCTATAATCTCAATATTTTCATATTCTGAATGAGGCCAAGAGTCAGACTACAAGTGTTCATCCATGTAAACATAGTCATTGAGAAAGCAGGACCATGGGGAATGGGTTAGGCCTACATTATTCGGAAATAAATGGATAAACAAATCTTCCCGAATACATGTTCAATTATTCAGGAAAATTTCAGCCCAATGACTATAAGTCCTCAGATCAATTCATGGATGATATTAACACAAAATGCCATTTGCAGCATCGGACTTTGATTTTCCAAATCAAATTAGCCTATAGCCTACTTCAAGTAATTGAAGCGATCGCTATATTCTGAACACAGAAGTCGCCCCAATGTGTCAGCAGGGCCATTCCAACCAGGTCGTCAACTCAAAGAAAGGAGGAAAACCTTTTTCTTGTGCAGATGTCATCCATTCAACCCCGTACTGCTGTGCCAGGACATCAGCTGTCACTTTTAGTCCAAATATAATAATATAAACAAGTGCAACATTTCTGCATTTCGGTCGATATTCGTCTGATAACATGTCATCAGTATAGGCATATCTGATGGCAAGTGACAGCCAAAATGATTACATTACATGGTTACATTCTAAGTCAGTGTTGACTGTGACTTGTGAGGGAGAGCTTTAGCCAATCATTTAGCGAACCTTGGTGGCTATGGTCAAACCAGTAACCTACTGACTCTGGTGTAAATCAGTTGCATAATAATTACTTTTGGGGAAGGTTGCGTAATTGCAGCAGTCTCGTCGCTCCCAGGCACTGCGCTTGGGGCGCCACAGTGTTCCCAATGATTAGGAGTAGGCCTAGCGTTAATGCAGACTGCTTTTCACTCTCACTCGAAAACATGTCAAACTTACACCGTGATATACTTATCTGCATTCATATGATTACTTTTATAAGCCTAGATTATTTTTATTCACAGGCAAGGTACATAGTGCTTTGGCTACATAAACATCTCAGCTTGTCTGTCATTCCTCATAGTATAGCATGCATTACCACTCCTAAACAGTTCCATGAGGTTTATTGCGATATTCAAAGCCTGGCAGAATCACATCACTTCCATTGTGTTCCCACAGCCAAATGTATCATCTTGGTCAGATATCTTATACAGTGACAGTAGACCGTTAACCGTTGACCACTGTTTACAGATTGAATAGAGATATCAAGATCCCTCAGTAACGTTTCACATTGTTTGTGAGGGTCCAGGAGGGCGAGTCTGTGTGGGTGTATGTCTGCATGGTGCTCTGAATCGGCTTCATCACAAGGACCCTCAACCTTTTCAGCGACACTGCTGACAGGTGGATTTACCCTCAACTGCCTCTGATGAAGTGACAGACTCAGCTGCAGCCGCCAGTATAGGATATTTCCACAACTATGTCCTGCCCAGTGAAGAAAATAAGGCTGACCTATTGAAATATCAGTGAAATGACCCAGACAGACGGATGCATACCACAAAAAAAAAAAAAAAAACACACACACACACACACACACACACACACACAGCAGAGGCACATCTTTGATGTGCTGGATACACATCAGGGGGCTTGAAAATGCACTTAGCAAATGTACTCACTGAGCCTGATGAGCTGTTTTGCTATGCTGTGCCTTAAGCTCAGTCAAGGGTTGGCCAAGGCTCATGCCATTTTCCTTTCTTCCTCACTCTGCTGCTTTCATTCCCTAGAAGAAACTAAAATCAGAAACTAACAGACAGAACAAGGAACAACATAATTGTGACTATCACAATGGGTTTCCCACAATGACCATAAAAAGCAGTGGTTTCTTAACGCCATTTTGGAGGACCATCAAAGTACATTTTATCAATGTGCCATGAGTTTCTGGAGGTAAAATTGGTGATTTGATTTTGAATGTATTGTACACTATCATCACTGAACTACACTATCACAATAGCAGTATTTTACATACAGTATCAGGCAGGGTATCTTGCATTCCCAACACATCCGCAAACACAAATCTATAGCTACAGTTCATGTACGGGAACTTGAATAAATATTTTTCACTTTGCCCATCTTTTAATTGAGGCCCCAAGGAAGGAATTCACATTTTTGACATTTTGAAATATTGCGCTCATTTTACAAAATGTTGGTGTCATTTGACTAAATTGTGGTCTCATTTTTCAAAAAAAAAAAAAAAAATGACAGCACAGTTTTGTAAAATGAGCATATACAATTTAGTAAAACATGTGTACACATACACATACACATAAAAATTAAAATGAGAGCACAATCTAGTAAAATGAGTGCACAATTTCTGGATGTACAGAAAATCCTGCAGTGACACCTCCAGGGTTCTGTAACATTGTGTTGCTTTAATGACAAAAATTAAACGAATATGTAAATAAAAGGTGTTTTTCATTGGTCAGTGTTCAGTAATGGATTACATTTAAAAGTGATCTGAACCAACACTGAGCATTGCCCTGGTATAACTAAAACATTCTGGTGAGAGAAGGGACTCTGGCACAAATGTTCATGTCTTTGGCAACACTGGCACCAGGTTGCGCCATCATTAAAAGGACAGATTGTGTTGGAGGGATCCAATGACACCATAGCACTCTGCTGGCAGGTCGTGGCTGCTATGGGGACAAGTGCTACTCAAGAACTATACTGGCATCCAGTGGCAGCTTAGGGGAGCTGATAGTAGTGTGGGAAGCAAATTCACTGAAGTCTCTCTTCAATTCCCCCCCCCCCCCTCATCTCTAATACGCACGCACGCACGCACGCACGAACGCATACACACACGCTCACACACACGCACACACGCACACGCGCACACACACACACACACACACACACACACACGTGCATGCATGCGCGCACACACGCGCACACACACACACACACACACACACACACACACACACACACACACTGGACATTCATGTAGAGGAGCAACTTCATATGTCATGAATTATTCAAGATCTTTGTCAGCATTCACCATATTAAAATACATATGAGTCCTTGCCTGTCCTAGACAGCACATATCCAATTACTAACGTCAAGATTAATGAGACACATTCAAAAGCACACATTACTCATCTGAAGAGGCAATAAACAATATGATGGTAAGGACAATGAAAACAAATATCGTAAGAGAGGATATAATACGACTAAGCAGAATTACACATGCAAAGACTACAAAAAAATGACCACATAATAGTCAGAGCGCCCATAATTTTATATTCAATTATCTTGCCCCAAGTTAATCCATGGTTCAACAACAATTTTAATTTCATGGAAGAGCACACAAATACCTGGGGATTTCTGGCAGATTTCTGCATTTTAATGGCCTGGGTTATAGCAGTGCTGCCCCTCATATCATTTGTGGACTTTTCATCCTATTTCCCCTCTTGGTAGCTTTGGAAAATAAACACCATCCTCTACACAGATCACCCCCCAACCCGGCGCACAGACAAATCGCTAATCTATCAAGTCATCAAGTGTGTTACTATGGCAACAGCCCATCTAGAGCTGAGCTATCGTAAACTCCCCTCTCTCCAACTCCAAGAGAGAAGAGAGCAGCACAAGTCTTGGACATGGAGTGGGAGGCTTGAGGTGATTCCCCGGCACAATTAACATTAAATCGTGACTAATCAATATCAGTACATTGAAATTAACCCCAAACTGTCTCCTGGAACATATTTAATGAAGATTCATTGAGCATCTAATACTGATGTGAGAAAATCCTCAGGTATTTCCTTGTGATTTATAAAAACACCCTTTCTGCAAACAAAACAAAACACAAAAACAAAAACTAAAACTCTTCTTCTCAATCTGGTAAATTGGTTTGACTCTTGACTATGACTGTGACATAAGAAGACTACTATGAATGCAAAGTAGAACATCTAAAGTAGCTCTTATATCAATTAATGAAACAATTATGACTGTTGTGTGGATTAACCAATTATCTTGGAACTATTGTAATTGACTCATTCCAAACCCATTAAAGAAAAGCTTTTCAAGCTGAGACCGAACTGTCTGCATTGCAGGATGGAATATATAACACCAAAGCTGATCTCTAACCCAAACCAGAACTGACTCTGGCAGACACTTCCATTCCACTGCATCCCTTCTTCACAGTCACATACACATGTAAATACAACTTGCCTTTGACAGCTGTTGAGGCTATGCAAGCCGTGCATCGTGTTCAGTGTGATTCATTTTGCATGGGTGTTTGATCTCTAAATGGCCATAAATTAACCAATCACAACTGAGCAGAGAAACAGCAGTCTTTAAATTACTCCCTTTATGCTCTACTTTCTTCTAATTAATCTCAAATGCATTTACAAGGTGACTATTGTTTCCAAGGATGAGTCATTCTTTCATTAACACTTTTATTTAAGGCGAATCATTTTATTTTCGCTGAACAATGCTCAATTTGTGGAAGAATACCCATACATGAAAAACAAATCTCCTACTAGCAGTGGCTCATTACATCGAGGTTTTTCCATTTTAAATGCTAATTCTGTGCTTGCTCATGGCTATTTTCCACTAATGCCTGCGCTTTCTCATATTTTTAGGACAGCAAAGAATAACATGAATACCAAGCACTATGTATAAATTAAATTGGAAATTTTTGACTGGAATGACTTTGGGCATCTCATTTGAATTTAAAATCTGCCAAACGCAAGGCCCTCTGTGGGAAAATGAGGCAGAATTTGTAGTTTGCAGCCATCTCCTCCAAAAGGGGCCACTTTATTAAATGCCATAACAGCCACTTATTGTGATGAGGATGGCTCTGACAGACATGCCGAAGATAGTGTGTCAGCCAGGGATCCGGCCTTACAAAAGGGCAGCGCAGGCACCAGCGCTCACATGCCACATGTCCCCCCCTCTCCTACAGGGTCACCGACGGCGGCCTCTGCCTGTCGAAGGGCGCGCGCGGCAGTCTTTTAACGATGGCCATCAGACGATCCGACGTCTCGGGCCCCGCAGCAGCCGAGGCAGCGCCAGCGCCCATCGGAGCAGGAGGAGCGCGTAATGAGCAGAGAAGGTGCCGTGACCGTGAGAACAGCGCCTCACGGCACTGTCGCGGAGAACAGGGCAGGCAACGGCATTCCATCAGCGCGGCCATCTGCGACTGATAAAACGTCTCGCCCGAGAACCGTTAGAAGAAAAAAAAAACGCCTAACTAATAGCACTGGGCTAAATGGTTTTTCAGATGACAAATACAGGAGCCTAAAAAGGCATCATGAGTTATTAGAGAGGCGGCAGCAACCTGTCTCTTCAAGCCGACGGGGGCTCCATTTAGAGAATTTAATAAATGCTTTCGCTCACTGGCCTCATCTGGTGGGGTGCTCAAGCTGTCACTTACGGTTTCCCCTAAAGGATTTAGGTGCACATAAAAAAACAGGCACGGGTGACAGGCGGGGGATGTGCCTTAGATGAGAGGACAATTTACCGGCTTTTGTTTTGGCGTTCGCTAGAGCAATTGCACTGGTTAGAATTGGGTCTCTTCTTGTGCTAAAACAGCACAACACATACAAATCAGGCACTACATTTCTCTCCCTCCTGCTCGCTGCATGCCAGCCATATGCATGTGTGGAACATGTACATCCTGGCAAACACATCATTTCCTTATCTCCACAGTGGGAATATAAGGACTGCCTCCTCCTCCTCCACGAAGCCACACATTGGGGGATTTGTGTGTGTGTGTGTGTGGGGCGGGATAGAGCCCTCTGGGGTCGTTGCAGGTATTAGCATTGACAAAGAGTTTCCATCTGTCTGCCTGTGCCTCTGCCCCTGCTCCTGCTACGCTCCATGATGCATCTTGAGGGATTGCATTTAGCCGTTTCTGCCCAGCGCCCTAAGGGGGCAAACAGCACAACCCTCCTCACCCGATCAACTTTCCATTTCCATGCCATTATCGCCATACAGAGCGCAGTTGTGCTGGGCCACAGAGGGTTCTCATCAGGGCCAAAAGGGCACGGTAAAGAAGACCGGCATTTCACAGGACACTTAAGTGGCACTAATGTGCAAGCGGCACCGGATGGACGGGCATCAGTGGCCAGCACCTGCAGAGATTCACTGCTTTGCATTTCGGCCGCATGCATCTCTGGAAAACACTTCACGGCAGCCACAGGGCTCACGGATTAAAGCTCGACAGTAAATGGTCCTTTCCTGGACAAGCACACACATGGAGACAAAAAAAAAATCACTCCCACTGAAAATGGCTGCTTATCAGAGACAGAACCTTTATAATCCGCCCCCTCCCCTCTCTGCTCCATCCCCTTTGCTCATACAGACTAGGGATGAAAACACACTGTCCAAATAAATAATAATAAAAACACACCACACTAGATGGACAAGGTTAAAAATGTCAACATTTGGAAACTATTTATTGAACATTTGCAACCAAAACTTATGTTAAATACATTACTCCCACCTCTTGCTCTTCCTCAAGTCAGAACTTCAGACAGAATACCAATATTTACACTTTGTATAAGGAATGTTGCATGACACATTTAAGGCGCAAAGTCTTTTGGCTTTCATTTGATTGGAACGATAGTAAAAGGTAGTGAAGCTGTCTCAGTGGTGAACTTATGATTAGGAAGCTAAAAGTAAATTAATATATATTTTAAATTGTCTTTAATGCCTCACCTCAAATCTTTCCTTTGAGGCTAGGTTTATAAATTATACTTTGAAACAAAAACAAAAAAAGAAAAAATGTATTTTACATATATAGGTGCCCATATCCCACATAAATGTCACACCTCTATGTTCTGGCCACCTAGGCAACAGTTTTGAAGGTCTGAAGTATCAAGTTAGTTTGGTGGATGAGCCTGTTGGCACTGATAAAGACGTTTATTGCCCTGCAAAGAGAAGGAAAAGAACAAGAAAATAGACATGGTCACTTACTACTTCAGTGTATGAGACAACTAGGGAATTAGGACAATTTTAAACGTGACATGCAGTGGCAAAAAAACAAAGCAAAACAACACTCACTTTCCATCTTTGAAGTATGTTTTCAGGGTGTCACTGAAGCTTTTGGAGTACTTCACAAACTCCTTCTTTTGGTGTTCAAGTGCCTGTGGAGGCAAAGCAAAGGATAAGTAGAGGTTCAAAGTGAAAACACTTGTTACTATGCCACAGCTTTGATCAGCATAGACCAGAGCAACATTTTGTGCACTACAACATACTTAAAGGGGTCTAATCACTTCTGCAATATTCTATCTATATTATTCACCAAGATCAAAGCAGCCTTGTTTTCTTTTTCACACATCTATTTCCCACATTAACACCCCATAGAATGAGAGTGCGAGAGGTTCTGCAGTTGTGCATTTGAATAGTTGATTTGCGCTCTGATTGGCTAATAGACTAACAGCAGTCAGATTTCAATAAATGCAAAAGCAAGAAAACCAAGCAATGGAAGAATGCTAGCTCTTCCATGTATGTTCCAACTCCAATCAGTCAAGACTGGTAATATACAACAATCTTTAGACTGAAACAACTTTAATGAAAAGCAAAATTTTCCAGAGATTTACTGCAAACTTACATCATGCCACTATATTTGGACACATACTGTAGATCCTCTCCCTCTTTCTCCCTGAAATCTCTGGTGGTTGTTTACACTGATTATAGATGATAACGCTGAAAAACTAGGCTGCCGCCCCAGCTAAGAAAAGTTTCATGGCAACAAATTTAAAGGAACAACACTCTTCCATTGAGCTGTAAATGATACCGTGCCCCTTGAGGTAGACAAGCTTTTTACAGCAGAGCACATGTCGAGGCTAGCTAATATCTAGCCAACACAGACAATAGCTATTTTTGCCATTACATCCAAAAGATTATTTTGTCACTTTCTGTTGGTATTCCTAGGTAATTCTATTAGGATTTAAACTAAAAAAAATCTCTCCCGCACACCATTTACATAACAGACTTCTCTTCCCTTGTGGTTATGGTCGTCTTAGCACAACAACTCTTTTGGGAAATTCTAGGATTTTCTAGGACTCAAATCTGACAAACCAAGAAGCTGTTGTGGGAGATGGGAGTGTGTGTTTATGTGTGTGTGTGTGTGTGTGTGTGTGTGTGTGTGTGTGTGCGTCTGTGTCTAAACCTACCCGACGGTTCTGATACTGATACTTCTTAAACACATTATTCACTGTATCCAGCAGCTCCTTTATAGCGCTTGCTATATCTCTGTGGAAGTGAGGAGAAAAGGACAGCAAGTCAGTTAAGTCAGGTGAGGGGTAGTTAATAGATTTAGACATTTGTTTTAGACAATGAACATTCAAAGTAGCCTAGCCTTGCATTTTCTAAGGTAGGAACAGTTCATGGCATATACAAATGTCTAATAACAGCTCCGAAGGTCTATTTGAGACATATTTTTTCCATTATCATGGGGGTGCTTTGAGTGGGTAGTGGCACACAAAGGCAGCAGATGAACATATGTTTAACAACAGCCCTGGAGAGGACATAGAGAGTAGGGAGAGAAAATCTGATGAAGCAGAACATAAATCTGAACTCACTTTATGGTCTGCAGGAAACGCACTCGATCGTTGATCTCGTCTGGGATCTTGCTAAGGATCTGTTTCAGTGCCCTTGCCTTGTCGTTCAGGTCCTTGAACTCCTGTTCCTGCCTTTCAATCATATATTCTGCAATAAAGCCCAGAATTAAAATGGTCCTCATTGTTAATATTGTGATCTGAACAAAAATACAGTACACACACAAAGTCCAGAGACCAGAAAGAAATGTTCATTGGGAAGGAGGGGAATAGAGCATTTTCAGGCTAAAAAGGCTAAAAAGAGAAGCATGGCTCATATTATCATGGCATGTCTGAAAGCCAGGATTTTACAACTGAAAGTGGTGACTGTGGCCATTTTTCATAATGAACTCCTACACAACACAGTTAATTATAATTTCCTCAATATTTTAGGGGCAAACTTTGGATAATTAAAAAAGTCTGGCAAATTATCTGCATTGGCAGGATGTGTGATGTATTTTACCGTAGTAGACACCCCTGCATTTATTATCTTTATTCCCTAATTAGGCAATTGTCATTTCCGAAAATACACCATACAAGTTATTCTGAACATCATGAATTAATTATGCTGGAGCAGAAAATAGAGTTGATGCCATTTTACACACGTTTACTGAAACAAATTAACGGAATTAAAATAAAAATGGTTGAGAATCAAAACTCAACGTTCTGCCCACCTTCCACGTCATCTGCAGCCATGCGAAGCAAAGACTCTGTAAAGTTGATCTCCACGTTTTTCTTCTCTAAGATCTTCATGATGATGTCCTGAGTGAGTCCTGGGTTCTCTTTCTCTGCCTACACAAGGGGATAGCCATAAACATAACATACCAAAGACAATACACTGCCTTCCCCTGACCACTGTTCCTCTTCTCATGGGACTGAATCTGAACTTGTTTGTCAAAACAAGAAATGTTGGGAGAAACCAAATCTGTTCATACCTTAATGAATGCTGCCCTCAGTGTCTGTGCCGCTGACAAATTTATCCTCTCCAACTGCAAATCAAAAAAGTCCAGAAGAGAGTGTGTCACAGTGTCAACAGGGAAACACCGGAACAGAGTCCCAAATGACAAAAGGTTTCTATACCAAACAGCCACATCAGGAGACTCTTATGTAAACTTTAGCTGATTTATATTACACTCCATAATGTTACATCAGTATAGAATGTTACAACTTACAAACTGCTATGCAATCACAAACCATTACCTCATTGAAAACTGGGTACATGACTGCATACAATGTCATGGAGACCATTGAGTTCGTCTCAGCTTCATTCTTCATCTCTTCCATTGTCATCCTCAATGGAGGGCCTACTCCTTGTGAAAATGAGCAAGGAAGGTAGGCCACTACTTTCTAAGAGCAGCCTGGTCCTAGGGTCGTAGAACACCCTGTAAACAAGATGTGGGACATATGTTATCGCCAACGTCTAACAGTTCAGGCTAAGTAAGGATAATTCCTCTTTCTCCCCAAGAAGTACACAGAAACAGCTGTAACGCACGTATTGCCTTAATATTTCCATCTCCCTGAATGCATTAAAAAGGGCATTCTTGGTCTCGCAAAACTTAACACAGTGACGTTATTGTTTCTATGCATTGGTGTTACTATAAAGGTAATACCACTTTCTAACTCTGTGATCGACAGAAAACGTAGGCTGAAGGAATTAAAACGACACCACTTGCCAAATACACCAGCACTTGGACGACTTCACTAGCCATACAAGTCAGTTAGCTGACAAGGTTTCTTCTAGAGAGAGACATTTTATTTAACCACTCAGGCAAACTGTGTCGTTCTTAATAACCATCATCAACTTTGCATATACCACAACCATTTCATCCATTAGTAATATGCCACAGGGCAAAACATTACAGGAACTTTCCTGTTGAGGACAAGCACTTGACAGTTCTATCCTCAGTTTGACTTTAAACAGTAACACAACACCCTCACATAATCCACTTTGTGATAATTAACTGTTTTGCTGGCTAACCGGGGCAAAGTAAACATGACGTAAATGGATACACCATTTCCGCAATTAGCTAGCTTGTTAATCGTGTTGCCAGCCAAGTAATATTGCGAATAATAATCAGACAACCATGACTACACTTAAGACGCCCAAAACGCACAATATGAACGATAACACAAGTACAAACAATTGTTTGAATTCGTCGCTTTTTAAAGCAAGTCAGTAAGACAGTTAGCCAGCTAGCTAACTGACTCATTAGAGGCCAATAAGCTTGGCTAACTTTAGCGGGTTTGCCATTTGTAAGGTGTGTGTTTTGTCGAGATTTTATAGAAGCAGCAGCCAAAAATGTCTCTACCAATATGATGAAATGTTACCTTTTTCCTCTTCTTTATAATTTAAACAACAACGTAAACAATTGAATCGAAATAATGGCTTCCTTTTTGTTGATCAGCAGTGTTTTCTTTTTCGAGTTGAAAACGGAAGACGGATGTTGCCATTTGCCTTCTTCGAGTACATTGATCTTTAGGAATCAATGTTGGAATGTGCACTGCTGCCACCTAGAGGTCCGGCAGTAGCAGCTACTACAAAATAATTAAACTCTATTTTTTTTTTTTTTAAGTCTAGTATAAGATTTCTATTAGCAGTAGCCTACTGTGAAAGTTTATAATACTATGTTCTGTATTACCTCTATATCCTTTAGCTTCTACCCTGATAGTCTATAGCCTAGTATGGGCTAAGCTGCATGAGAGCCTGCAACTTGTCCCAAAATAAGAATAAGTTCTATATTAGGATCTAGGCCTAGTATTCCTCTGATTACAATAATATGCTGTGTGAAAAATGCTATACAATTCCAATAAATATTTGTTTCATAACTCACGTCATTTAAATATTTTTGTGTCTGTGTTTAAATCCCAAAATTTTGTAAATTGAAGATTCCTTCCATCAGATTTCGGGCTTACTTGTAGTCTTTATGCAAATTCGCGTAGCATGGCCAGTCAGATTCAGAGTCAGATCAGTCAACCTATTTGACTCTGATAAAGGTGCATTGAAACGTTGGTCATCATTTACCTAGAAACATTCTACATGTTTGAGTGCAGTTCCTTAGGGTTTAGTCATCTGAGAGGGCCCATAGGGTGCTGTTGATTTGTGAGATATTGGCCATGGCCACCAACCAAAAATTCAGAGCACTCCGCTCTGAAATCTTTGCCATTAACTTCCCATTTATTTAGGCTTGTTGTCATTGGTAGGCTAAGTGATCCCCTCTATCCCCTTGAACAGTTGGAGACAGCCTTAACAACACTTTCAAAATGCCACAAACAGAAGAAAAAGCAGGCAGTTGAGACCACAAAGACAATGATTACTTTTTCTTAAAAAGAACTTTATTCAATTTTCACATCTCTGCTCTTCTGTTTGTGTGGATTTCCTTGTGGCCCTCATCTTCTTCAACGATTTCCACATCTTCTTTGTATTCTTCTTCTTTATGATCTCTGTCTTGATCTTGGATGTCTTCATTCCATGGCCCCTGAAACAATGGAGACACTTCTGGTCACGGATTCAATAAGATAATTATCTGGGTTCAGACAGAGAACATCTTCTAACAAATAAATTAAGTTTCAAATCAACAATCTGAGAGTCAATGAGTTCATCTCCGATATTTATATTTCGCTTCTTCTAGAACAGTAATTGAACAAGATGGAGATAACCAAAAATGTTCTTCAGGGTAACTAACCTGCTCAGCGTTCTCCTCACTGTATGGGTCTTCATTTCCCCCTTCCTCCTCTTTTGCCTGATTATCCTCCCCCATATCATCCCCAGCCTGCTGGCAACAATTGCATGACCGTTATGTGCTCTGCAATCTACTGAAGAGCTTATTCTAAACACCAAACACACCAAACGTTCAACGAAGACTATCCTTTACCTCTTCCTCAGCCTCTTCATATTGGTCATCCAGATTGTCTTCCTGCTGGTCTGGACTTCCTGCCATCTGCATTAAAAAAAAAAAAAATGCAAGCACCATATTGTCATCAAGCACTGAATAGTGTGTCCTGGTATGTTCTTCTTCATCATTAACTGAGTACTCAAAAGGTGGTAAATTATGTTGATTATTTCAGTCCTTCAAATGGTTTCATATAGTAGCTTAAGATCTTATAAGCCTCTCGCCTATCGGGGCACTTTCTGCCAGTCCTCCTTAGTGCAGTGCTGTCTTGACGTGCAGCCAAGCACAGTATCACATAATAATCTGCCTGCATTCCGCGGGCTGGGGGGGGGGGGGGGGGTCATGCCCTCCACTCTCAACGGGGGCCCTTCCTGTTCCCTCTCACCACTAGCTGCTCCTCCTGGGCCACGCGCTCCTGGCTGCCGGTTGGCCGGCGGGCCGCAGGCTCTGCCCGGACCAGCTCGTCCTGCTGTTGCTGCTGCACCTCAAACTCATCCTCTCCCTGGTTATTGGGGTCCTCTGCCGGATTCAGCACATCATCATCATTCAGGTCCTGTGTTTTTGACAGGGGACACACAGCATGCAAACTGAGGTGCCGTCTTGTCGGCCATGAGCTCAAAGCTATACAACAAGGCTTGGCGATTTTCTCCAGACATTCAAATTTGTTCATGGACGAGACAGAAAACAAAAAAGAACGGTAAATCACTGTTTTCTATTTCCTCCAGGGGTCTCCAACCTTTTTTCCTCCGATAGCTACTTAGGTGATAGGTGATCTCCACCCAAAACCGCTGAATAAGATTTGTATGCTTTTAAAAGGTTGCTTTCAACTCATTTACCTTCTCTCTTTATAGACTGAGTTTGATTTCATAGGAATTGAAACATGGTTCTCTCAAGTGACTGGGTTATCAGATTTATGAACATCATCCTCAAACCTTTTGGAGAGCAAACAGCTGGAGAGCTACTGGCAGTTCGCGAGCTCCCTGTTGGAGACCCCCTGGCCTACTCTATACTGTGCAGCCAGCATTACTGTTTTACAAAGAAACAGACAGTCTCATGAAACTTGAGTGTCAAATGTCCTCACCTTGGCAGGTATGCGAATGTCCTCAACCTCATCTCTGTCCTTATGACGTGGATGCGAGTCCTCTAAAAAATAAATAAATAAAACAGGATTTTCAGACTTGCAGTCCACGTATTCAAACTGAGAAAAACAAATCCTTTCACTTTCTCACAAAAAAAAGTCTCCCTCACCAAGGACAATGTCTGGGTTTAAGATCTCTGGCTGCCTCTTCTGTCTGTTTAGCCCATCTTTCCTCTCGTGTTCCTCAGGAGAGGACAGTAGCTTCTTGCCAGGATCGCCGTCCAACACACCGTGGTGCTCTAGGCGACTACGCCAGCGCTGAAAGCTTGTCTTCTCTCGGCCCTCTCCCTTCTCATCGTTTGCCTCCTCTTTGGCAGAAAGCTGTTTCGGTTTCACTGTCTGTTTTTTATCGTTCTCAACATCCACCACATCTGGTAATATGTGATGAGAGACTTCAGGCTCCACCTTCTCCTTGTTACTGGCCACCTGACATTGAGAAATAAATTCACATCTTGCTATTTAGTGTAGCCATACACTTTACAACACAACAGTTTAGAGATATTATTTTACCAGAATCATGTTTTTTTTCATTCTTAGGCTCATCTAATATATTTAACCAGAAATAAAATTCCTAAAGCCAGCACAGATCCTATAAAATGTTTTAACAATAAAGATTCAAGCTGAGACCCCACTGAAATTGAGCATTACTTTAGCAATGGTGGGTCATATAGAATAAGTTTTATTTATATAGCGCCTTTCTCTGACTCAAGGCCACTTGTCAAGTCAACACAAACAGACCATAAAACAGAAAAAAACTAAAAAAACAAAAAAAAAACTAATTTCCGATGGGTCTCTGCGGTGACTGAAGATGAGAAGTGTTCCTGAAACAGAAAGGTGTTGAGATGAGCTTTGAAGAAAAGAGAGGAGGGAGAGTCACAGAGGGACTGAGGGAGGGAATTCCAGAGTTTAGGGGCCATGGTGGTGAAAGACCTGCCACCTGAGAGTCTGGTGCAGGGACAGAGAGGGGATTCTGGTTAGAGGATCTAAGGGAACGGGATGGTAGTGTATAGGGAGATGGGAGGAAAGTCATGGAGGGCTTTGAAAGTGTGAAGTAGTTCTGAATATATTGCAGTCTTTTCAAGCAATTTAGTGGAGAGGCCACTGAGAGAGAGTTGCAATAGTCTAGACGTGACGTAATGAAGGAGTGAACCAGGGTTTGTCCAAGGAGGACATATGTAAGGAAGAGGAGGGGCCCAAGAACAGAACCCTGGGGGACTGCATGACAGAGGTTGTGAAAGACTTGTATGGACCCAGAGTGCTATTTGCTAAAAAGGATTTTGAATAAAAAAAATCGTAAATATGTGTTGTAGTGAAGCATTGTTGACATGGCA
The DNA here is from genome assembly GCF_963854185.1 of Sardina pilchardus. Taxonomy (NCBI): domain Eukaryota; kingdom Metazoa; phylum Chordata; class Actinopteri; order Clupeiformes; family Clupeidae; genus Sardina; species Sardina pilchardus. The sequence goes on along the minus strand of NC_084995.1, from coordinate 34,365,883 downwards.
CCTCCAAATTATGGTTCCTAAGGTTGCAAAGAAATACGTCAGAAAATGTCATGCTTTTACCGCCATTTTGTAAAGAAACACAGTTAAGCTATAAGACTAAGAACTGTGGCATCAGAAATAACTGGTCAGGGCTGGCTGGTCAGTTTACTGAAATGTTGTGGTGGTCATACCGGAGTGTGGGCTTGTGTGGTGGTGTGCCCTGGCTGTGTGTGCGGGCTGGGCTTCAGCTCAGGGACTTCCAGGCCATGGCTCTGGATGTGAGGTGGATCTGCCCTGTGGCTGTGAAGCACCGCTTGGGTAGTGCTGGGAGACTGCCCTTTGAGACGCTGCAGCTCCACCACCTCGAGCTACACAAAAACAAAAAAGCTGCATGAATTTGAAACATGCGAGTCACCCAGAAAACAACATGCAAAACCCACCCCCACGGCAACTGATGAGGCTGACTTGACACAGATAGTCACACGCATACATGCAGATTCATTCAAATGTTAAATGATGAATTGCATGACTTAATAGGTCATCATAATAATAACCTGATGTCTTAGCAATAAGCAGATGCAACAGTGCTCTCTACCTGCGGCTTTGAAGAATGGGAATATAACTGACCTGTAATTGAGTCATTTGTATTTTTACAAATCATAACAGTACAAATTGATACAGATTAATATCAAATATTCCATATTATTGGTGGTGGATCAAGGACATGAGAAGTGGAGTGAGCAAAAATATTTACTTAAGTTGTGTGCACCTTTGCTGCATTAATGACACTAATAACAAGCTGACGACATCATATAACAGCGTATGCCGATGGAACACTAGACGCAATGAAAAACAAACAAAACAACATCAGGGGCAGCCATAGCTTGTATGTTGCTGCTGTGGTGTCTGCCACGAGTGGAGCCTGTGGCATGGAGCTGTGGTTTCCCTCTGCTCTAAACAGCATGCAATCAGCCATTTCACTTCAGTCCAACTGCTGTGTCATTTGTGCCACTGATGGTTAATGATCAGTCATCACATGCACTCCTAACACATTGCAATCTTGAAAACGATGACAGCAGAACCTCCTTGTCTACAAAAGGAAGGGGGAAACTACCTTTCTATGCACAAGGGTATTGATTGAATGCTATTAGGTGGTCTTGATTTGAAAACCTACCAAGCCATGGGTTTCCTACAGTACCAACTGAGCCCCATCTCAGATCTGTCTCGTCAAAATCTTCGCTTCTAATAAATGACAAAGGAATACACAAAGCTGCAAAGGAACAATTAGCAGGCTGTGACCTTGATTGAAGAGGCACTGGTGTATCACATTTCTACACTTCTAACAGACAAGACTTAGGTTTAGTAAAGAGACAGATCGTAAGGTTAGCATTCCTCATTTTAAAGTCTATGCAAAAACAACAGTTCAGCATGGCTGCAGAACTGTATTCAGTGTTATGCTGTTTGAAGAAGACATGCAGTAACAGACAGAATCAATTAAGCACTGCAGCTCACATTCCTCAATCATACAAACATGCCTCATCAGATCCCATGTCTTTCAAGGACAACCCCATCACCTTTGCAACAGCGAGAGCACTCTTGTGATCCTCTACAGTTAGTTTAAGTTGATCATTTGCCGTCCTTAAGTCCTTGTGCTGCTGCTGTAATAAAACGCATACACATATGAAAAGATTGCACCCTGAATACTGCAGAAATATTCATGAATATATTAAATATGAATGTTTTTCCCCCACTGCTTTTTCTTCACTTTGTCCAATCAGATAGGCTATTAATAGTTTGATCAGAACCATTAACTGTATTAATCTGTTTAAACAGTGATTTGTCCCCGCATTGTGTCTGTGTTCTGTCAGCAATGATATTACTGCAACACTACAATTCTCCTTTGAGAATGAATGAATGAATGAATGAATGACTGTCTGTCTACAATTGGATACAAATTGAAGATGCCGTTTATAATTCTAGTGCAGTGCACTGCAGTCACTTTTATCCAAGTCCTTTTCCACATGCTTTTAAGAATACATTTGACTAAAGTTCTGAAGATGGCAGTTAGATTTCAAATGAAAATATGATTGAACATTTTCAGCCAGGGCTGTCATGTCTGACCCGCACATCCAACAGCTGAGTGCGAATGTCTTGATGCGCCTTCCTCAGCTGGCGATTCTCCTCCTTTAGGTTATATACATTCTCTGAAACAAATGAAACAAGACACACCACACATCGGACCGAGTGAGCAGACTTACACAAACTTTGCTCTTTTCATGACCATCAAATGATTCATGGTACAATAAGGTGGGAATAACATCATGGGATGATCCCCTTTGCATTCCGCTTGCTCCTATAGGATTACATATACATTTTCCTAAATCCATCCAAAGCCAATATTGACAAAACTATCCAAACATTGTCTCGCTCCTATGACAGTCTGGGAATACAATTCACAAAAATATCCACATAAAATATGAATGCATCTTGGCAGACACACATTATGCTCTCCCTTGTGTATTTGTGTTTCTTTGTATTTGGCACTATAAGCAAACAAGTGTAGTTGGGCAAACAGCAAGGGTAACATCCTGTTAGCTCACAAAGCAAGACTATTACGACAGCCCAACCTCCAGTGAGACATTACAGCATAGAAGCACGCATAAAAAGGCCAACACTTTCAGTTAAAAAACTCAGCGAGGGCCATTCGAACTGTAGCCCTCTGTCAGTTAGTCCATGATCTCTCACTAGCACTGTGCACAGAATTCTCTAAAATTAACATATCTATATATGACCAGTGCAATTTTGTTAGTGTAATTAAATAGTGCCTCATTTAATATCAATAGTATAATTCGTATGGTTATCATCATATCTGATATCCTGTACTACCGTAATTACAATACTATTGATGAGACACGGCTCAGGGACACTAGTCACCTTTGAGTCTGGATATCTCCATTTCTTTGGTCCTTTGGAGATGGTCAATCTGCTCTCGGTGTTCATCCAAAACTCGCTCGTGGTTCTCCCCTTGGTTCTGATGTTGTTCCTGCAACTCATAGTACTGTTTCTTCAAGTCTTCATGTTGACTCTAAAGTATATGGGAGATTACTTGGTCAATATATGGTCCAGAGTCCTTTACAGAGTCTTTCATCACAATTGTACATGGAAAGTGGGTGAAATACCTTTAGTATTTGATGCTGGCCCTGTAATGCATTGAAGCGATTGTTTGATTCCTGCTATTTCATTATAAAGAATAGACAAATAAAACAGCATTACATTCTTTACAACATATACCCTGAATTTATATCATACATTCTTCTCCTCATATATCCAACTGGAACACCTCACAAAAGCCAGAAATAAACAAAACATGAAAAACTAGGCCATTTACAGTATATCAAGTACACATATTTTTACAAGAGAAAATATCAGCACAATATCTTAACATGCTCCAGTGCGGTATAACGTTTCAACCACCCACATCTTAGTCAGGTACACATATTTTACAAACCTTTTCTTTGGTCAGTAACTGTTCCGACTCAAGCTTATACGCAAGGTGATCTGTGATTGTTGAAAATAAGAACAAATGATCGTTAGGGAATAACCAAACAACAATCCATGTGCATGTAATCTGATCAAACAAAAAATGTTTTTGTGGCTTTGTTGTATGGAATATGCAAACCATACAACCATAACCATTACATAACCTTAACCATAACTATAACCACATAAATGGCCACAATGTAGAGAGCTCCAGAATAACATTGGAGAGTCGGTGTTGTGATCTGGTTTGGCTTGTACCGTCTTTGGCCTTCTTGTGTTCCATTCTCTCCTTCTGTAATGATTTCTCCAGCCTGGACCTGTGCTCATAGACCACTGACAGAGGAACAAACCACAGATGCTCAGAATAAGAGACAGAGCAGATGAAATGCGTGCAACTGCTATCACAACAAAATGGCAATAGACTATGTGTGTGCAAGTGGACTAGATGCTCATGCTACTTTTTTAAAAGTGTGATGCCATTTTTTCTCACCATGCAAAACGTATGTTTGCTAAAGCAAATAAATGCATTTTTGCCGTATTAAAGAAATATCATCCAATATCTAATACTGCCAAAAAGAGCTAATCTGGACTCTATCAGTATGAACATCATGTGATAAAAAAAAATAACATTAACCCATGGGAGAATAGGGAGTGAATGAGATGGGATGTTGGAGGGAGGGAGAGAGAGAGAGAGAGAGAGAGAGAGAGAGAGAGAGAGAGAGAGAGAGAGAGAGAGAGAGAGACCATGTGTGTCAATATGTACACCACACAAACAGCAGAAATACCACAATATGGTGATATCTCCTGTGCCTTTGTAGCTGCTGTTGTGGAGAACATATCGGCCCAACTGTTTCATCCATGCGCCAAAGCCATTTCCTAAACAAACCTATCATAATAAAATATGTTTTAAAAAAAAAAAAAAAAAAAAAAAACTTTGCACTATTAAAAACATTTTTTTCTTTCAGAACACTACCTAATTCTGATGTTTTTTGCCAGTTGCGTTTCCTAGCCTATGCAATATTATGGAATACGCAATGATGCCACACATCCTTTGTGTCTACAACAGGCATGCAACTTCCACCATACATGACACGAACAACTTGTCAGTTTCATCCAGGTGTGACGTAATGCCTGTTCTGTACGATGCATTGTTTAGCTTTACCTTGAAGTTGGGCTGACAGTGATTCCTGGTGTTGCTGATACTTCAGGGCCATCGCCTCCGTCTTTTTTAACTGCTTGTGCATCTCGTAAGATATCATGAATGCATACATACTTCCACAGATGACAGTAATAAGTAAAAAAGATTGAAATATTTTCCTCTGTCTCCTGGAACATACTCCTTTCCCCATTCTCACTTGAGTGTCTTCTGTCTCGCTTGGGTCGTCGAAGTCAGACACGATAGGGAGTGCGTATTTTTGTTCATCTGTTTTCCTTTTTACTATGGTAAATGCATAGTTTTCGCAAGTTTGTGAAAAATTGCTCAAATCTGCTACTGGTTTGCGTCGACTTTATCTAAGGCGTTACTCATTTTGCAGAATAATTGACGACTGTAAAAACAAAGCCCATCCCTTCGTAATCTCTTAGTAGTTTGGAGCCAAGGAAAAGAAGCACACAAATTCCACTGTTCACAATTTCTAATAGGCTACGTGTCACAGGACTGTGAAGAAGTTTTGAGTGGAAAGGTTCCTCTTCAGGAAGTCCCTCCTCCCGCAATAGCTCAGCCGATACAGTTCTGTTGAGACGCCTAAATCATGTTTGATTTAATTGCATGAATCAACTTATCTTTAAGACACAGACGTTTGAGTTGAGAATATAGCGCATTACATTGTATAGCATGTATGCAGCATATCCACAAATGGAATAGCCTTGTATAGCAAAAGAATGTGCACAAATGCAATGCATGCACTCATCGATGTTTTCCTAATTCCTTTAAATTACGTTTTCCTCTGACGTCTCTCCAGCATTAAGCCTATACACAACTGTAATATACATGGCTCAGGAAGATGAGCTCGTCTGACTTTCTGACTACCCAACATCACATCACAGAGCAGTCATATGAACGAATTCCTCTAAGGGGCACCAAAACCATTCAAATGCTCCTGCATAGACTTAAGAATTTGACTGCAACTTCTGTCTATGTTTGTCAAGTAATTATACTCTAGCCTATGTAATCATTGTCTCAAAACCCATTATCACGTCCAATAGCTAGACGTTCAACAGACTGATGATTATTCATAACCGGGCACTGTGTTGACATTTTTAAAGGCACGGAGCCATTGGCAAAGGCACGGATCATTGGCAAAAGCCGTCTCCGCCTTTAACACAACTGGAAAACTCTCTTCATTGCAATAAACATTTCATGATACACATGTGGGCGTAATTTCAAGAGTGCCGTCAATATGGGCTGGGCATATGACTGGCAACGGCTTTCTTTTCACTGGCCTTGTGGTCAGACTGACAACATAATTCTCAGTAGGCCTATAGCAAACAGCAGTTCTATAATGGGCAAGCCAACTATAAATGGCACATTAACAACAGAGAAAGAAAAAAAGCATATCTGTTTTTGATTAGCACTGAACAATGTAAACAGTGTTAATTGTTAAGTATGTCTCCAAGACTAGACCAACTCCACCTTGTATCATTAAAATGGAAAAGATGGAAAAATACACGTATTTAAAATTAGGCCTACAGTTCAGGGCCATGATATGTTTTATTGGCCTTTATTTAAAAAAGACAATTATTTACAGGTACATAGATTTTCTTTTTCGTTCATTTTCATGGTACACTAAAACTAACATCAAAGTAGTCCTCCTGTTTGCTCATTAGGCTATACATTATGCTCCTTCGCATTCGCCTACGGCCCTCTTAAGGACCACAACATTGAATCACATTCCATTTTATATAGAGAGCATCAGTAGGCCTATATGTATCACAGTTGAGGGGAATCCAAAGACTGACATAACAGTCTAAATCATAAGCATACATTTGGAGTATCTTTGAAAGGCTGATGAAAAAAATATCACAAAAGATGTTGGTGAATTCATCAAGTAAATAATACATTGGCAAGTCACCTGTACCCAGGTTATAACTAAAGGTCTTGAGGGGACCATTTGGTAGAACAAAATTGTTATCTGGTTTATAAAGGGATTTTAAATTGGTCAATAATTTCTTCTTTCAGATACACACATTTGTCCATTTTAACTTCTGTATTTCTTTTTTCTATTGCAATGAATATGGAACCCTCAAAGGAAATCTGTCCTTCAAAGTCCTCTTTCCCGGATATATCCATGGAAAGACAGTCAGTTGATGTATTGAACACTGCCATGCAGTGTCATCTCCGAGACGCCCCAGCCAATCACATTTCCACGGCCATCACATGAGCCTTCTGGCCTTGCCCCCTTCGAGATCCTCTCTGCAGGTAGGACATGGTTCCACGCATTCACCCCCGTTATCTTGCCCGTGAAGGCCAGCGTCGGGTCAATCTCTCTCTCCAGCCCGGGACCTCCCCATTCCTGCCCCAGCACCACTGTGCCATCCCCAGGCAAGACGTGCCCCTCTGCCACCCCAGGGGAGCGGGCAACCTGCTGCCCGTTGACCCACAGGGAAGCCAGGCCCTGGTTGGAGCTCCACATGCCACAGTATTGCCACCACTGGCCTGAGTCTGCCGTGCTCTGGGCCCCCACCAGCCGAGACTCCCCGCCGACGGTGAAGTGAACCGATTGGCCCGACAGGAAGAGCTGGAGCTCCTGAGGGTTCTGTCTGGTGCCGTAGGAGAAGAGCACGGTCTTGTTGAGGGACTCGGTCACTTTGGCCCAGAGACAGACTGTGAAGGAGCGCAAGGACATCGGTATGTCGGGCTTCACTGTGGCAAGGGCCTGTTGAGAGCGCATAGGGAAAAACATGGCCATCTCACAGCCTGAAAAGCCCAAGAGAAACCCAGACAAAATAAAAGACGATAAATAAATAAACAAATAAAAATATCAGTAGCCATGATAATGAAAGCAATTATGTGTCTTATACTACTATTGTGAATGAACTCTTAGAAACAGAATTTGGCACTAACCTGAGGGTATGTATCGAGAGGCATATGACCTCTGGAAGACTGCTAACTGTGCCTGCACTCTCTGGAGGTCTGAGGCTATGGCCAGAAGAGTCCTCTCCATCTTGGTTCCAACTGCAGATGTCGCATCCTGCTCCTTGGGATGTGTTGGCAGAGTCTTCATGGGCACCTGTCCCAGAGTCCCCCTGTGCCCATGCCCGCTCTCCAGCTTTGCCAGGCAGGTAGCCTGAGCCCTCTGAACGTCTTGCAGCAGGTGACGCGTGGCGTTGTGCTGCGTCTGGCACTTCTCCTCCGCCTCCCGGAGCTGACGCTGGCTGCGCTCGAAGCCCCGGCTCACTTGCTCGCCAAGCCCCGCACAGGTGCCCTCCAGGGCATTGACGCAGGCCCCGCTGTTGCCCGCTGACAGGCGCCTCATCTCGTCCCTCAGGGAGTGGAGCTCCACTCGGACTATGTTGTCCACGTGCTGCAGGAGCATGTTCTGGCGCATGTGGGAGTCCTCCAGCATGATGAAGAGCTTGTCCCACCTGCTCAGGTCCCGAGTAGCACAGGGAGCCACTGTGGGGGTCACCGCTGAAAGAGCAAGGGACAGAGGGGAATCTTTAGGCTGAAGAGTAGTAGTAGTAGAGGCTTGGCTATAACTTTGTAGAGTGGAATTTTTATACAAAAAATAACACAAGATGCACACATGGAGTTTATGTTCAGCTCAAAACATAAATGCTGTTGCAAACAATGGGAATTTTGACAGAAATGATCATGGTGATTGTGCCTCTCGTAGAAGTGTACATTATGTCCAACATTATTCAAGATGAACACAGACAAACCGTACCCATTTTTTAACAAATTTAAACAATACGAATTCAGCTCATGATCCTAATTCCATTAATTTTATTTAGACAAAGCTTACTGTAGAATAAGGTGAAGTTGTGCCATAATGAGCTGTCAAGTTGTTTTATGGACTCATAAAAAGCCAGTTGTCCGCATTCAAATGTAGGTCTTCTTTTAAGGTAAACCATCCACTAATTTAGACCTCCATATTCACAGAACAATGTTTATATATTTATTCTCAAAACAGAATAATAAGTGTCTATAGCCTTACCTTCTGAGGGGTCATCCTCTGAAATTTCATTGTAGTAGGAGTCTGCATAACTCACATCTATGTCCTCTCCATTTCCGAGCTCTATGCCACACAGCATGGAAGCGATGCAAAGGGCCACTAATCCCCGTGACAGACACATGCTTGTTATTTTGTCAGACCAGCCTGAGGTGTACAAGAGGAGTCAGTGCAGCAGCAGACTCTACTGCCCTCTCCCCCCCCCTGCCTCGCCTTGGATTCCAAAAATCCTCCTTTGTTATCACTGGGCAGCCGGCTAGCCAGAGTCCCCTGATGTGAAGTATGCACTGGCCAGCGAGCTGACTGAGCCAACACGAGGCTGGCACTCTCTTTTAAGCCCGGCTCACGCGGGGCCCACGGACGTGCAGTATACGGGGCAGTCCGTGGGAGATGCTCAAATATCACACAGCCTCTCCTGGTGGTTGGGCAAGACATGTTCAAGGGGGGTGTGGGGGGAGACGGGGCATGCAAGGAGGCAGGGAGAGTTTCCTTTGCTATGGGAAGTCTGGCAGAAGTTATCCCAAAGGATTAAGGTTTGACTGAGAACAGAGGCTTTGCACATGCGCCTTTAATGGAAAAAATGCTTTTGGGAATTCTGACACTCAGATAAACTAAGGGGTTGTTTGATCTTGTCAGATTATGTGGACTGGTTTCCATCATGCCAAATTAGACCCTCACTGAAAATACAACAGTCAGCATCACTCAAAAGAAGCATGAAGCACATATACATGTAATTTTGTTTTTAAACAAAACAAAAAAGAAAATAGGTAAATCATGTTAATCCCTCTAGAGTTATGAGTTTACACCCTCAAAACAATGTTTTAAATCATTCCCAGCCTCAACACCTGGAAGTCATAATGTGGTATACTGACACATGCCCCCTTCTGCCCTGGAGAAGACCTTGCCCCTTCACTTTTTAAATCAGATTCGGGTTATAAGCACCAGAATAGACTGTTCTGTCCACCCACTGCCAATGAGGAACACAACTGAAAAACAACAACCTGGAGTAATTTATAGCCGAGATGACATCCGCTTGTTAAGTCCTCCCACGGTAACCTGGGGGCACATGGCCATGTCTGGGGTGGGTCACGCCTGCTTCAAAGAGGATGTGTCACAGGAAGGTTACAAACACCCATTAAAACAGAAGGAGCAGGTGATTGAAGTTCCCTTAGGAGTAAGTCTTAGACACATGGACAAATGGACACAACTAATCCATCCATTTTCTCTGCAGTCCTGCTGCTCTCTCTTAATATTAATCATTTGTCCACTGTCTTTTTATTCTTGGAATGAACAACACCAATAATGCATGCATGCTGAATTGCTGATTTACACTACTATTATGGATGCACACTTTGCAAATAAAATTACGCGCATTGTGTACCCTTGATGTAATTACAGGGAACATGCACCCGATGTTTGAGAAATGCAAGTCATAAATACAGCTAAAAATATTAAACATCCTAATGGGATCATATGCTCCAGTTCAAAGGGACGTATTTAGATAAGCAGGTCAATCACCAAGCACAGGGAAGCCAAGAAAATGACAACAACCATGAATCAGTGTTTGTTTGTTTATATTTCTATATTGATAAATATTTAGTTGCTCATTTCCTTATGACATCTGTGTCAAAGCAGTTGTGAATAATCCAAAACCCTGAATATCTATTGAGGACTGTCAAAACAAAACCTTTGTCTTTTGCCTTTTGAATCAAAAATGCATAAATTCCTGAATGCATACTTTTTTAATAATTCAAAATGTTTCACTCTGTTATGCATTCATAGATGCGGCTTCAGGCCTCATCCATGTAGATGTCGCTCATGAATTCTGTTGTACCGTTTCCCCTTTCATCTCACGTCCTCATCGCAACCCAGTGACTGGCAGATTTTCTAATGTTGACACTGCAGCCGGAACCTCCAGTGCCAGCTTTATTTAACTAACTCATCCATGATATTATAATCCCAATTTGGAACCCCATGAGTTACAAGCCGCCATAATCAGAGGACAGACAAAGTTATGCTTAATCCGGGTATTTTCCTCTTGGCCAAACAGTGTGACGCCACATAAACTCTGTTGTATGGTTTGGACATCTAAGCATTATTTTTTTAAAGAAAAAAAAGTTAATCCCAAACCTGCATTTCAGGCAAATACAAATACAATGCACAAGCAAATATGAATGAAATATTATGATATACAGGACAAACAATAATGCATTAGAGCCAACAGCTTTCAGTAAGTCATGCAATTGTCAGTTCAACGAGAGTTGAATGCTTCAGCACGGTCACAGTTTTATATGTTTAAATCAAATCAGATGCTGAAGGAAATGTTTTACTTGGCATACATTCAAAAATTGCTGGTGGTGTAAAAAGGTGTAACAAATAAGAGACATGCTTCGATATTAATCTGAAATAACTCATCCATGACAAGAAATGTCATGTCCTTTTACCAATGTAAATACCAATGTAAATTTAGAAAACAATTGAACTCACATGAATGGGAAGTCAAATTTACAAATGAAAAATTACACAGATAATTTACTATTGCAAGTCTTGTGTTGTAATCTAAGTGTGTACATAAACACATTCATTTGTTCATTTGTCAGACCTGTTACAAAATAATGGTAATTGTCAAGAACAGGTAAACACTCACATTTGTTTGATCATTCTGTGATCATGTCAGTGCTGCTTGTCAAGGCTTGGGGAAGACTTACTGTAAACTCTGTTTCTCACCCATAGAAAACGTGTAACAGCAGATGTAATCTTAATGCTGTCTCTTAAATTCAACACCTCCTTATGCTGCCTGCCTTTAAGTCAAACAGCCGCTATTGATCCATCACATTGATAACATTATTTTACGAACATTATGAAATTAAATATCATAAGCACTGTTTATAGACTTTAAAACTGATAGCCAGTGTTAAGGCTATAGTTCTTCAGTGCTGATCATAGAACCGTTCAGTTTATTCAGAACAGTGCTCCCCTCTCAGTCAAGAGAAAATTGAAAACATCTGGAGATGGAAATATTTAGACTTTTTAGCCTTGAGGGGGCTGACAGGGGGATTGCGCACAGCAAAATTGGGGCAACTCAGAGTTCGTGTGTTCTACAAATGTGCTCAGGACCATGAACAACTTGCTGCGGATGTGATTACTTTGCACAGTGTACAGAAATATGTTTTGGAAATACTCACAGGCTTCCAATGAGGTGTTTCATTGCCCCTTTATTGGGAACACCACAACAGAGGCAGACGTGCATGACTGAAAAGTTCAAATGACTCTGGGAGGTGCAGAGGTATAGGTGACGAGTTAGTCTTGAACTATTAATACCTGCTGAGAAGTAATGAGGCTGGGTGTAGCTGAAGCTTAATGCCTCACAAATCATCTATGCGGAGCGCTGGTCAGTCGCTCCATACCTTCTGCCCTAGGTCACTCCATGAGACTGTGTGCATTTACGTATGCATATGTTTTAGGAGTGTGGCTGTGTGTGGCTCTCAGTGTGTAGGCTGTGTGTTTGAGTGGGGGCACTGTGGCATGGTTTTTTTTTTCTATTAACACTCCACTCCTGTCCCCACCCTTAGTAATAGTCCCAGCGCACACCCTGGCATCCTTCCACTGACGCCACACTGCAAAATGGGAAAAATGACCTCAGGCCTTACACGCTGAGATGCAAAGGAGTGAAGTGAGAGGTGAGAGGGTCAGGGAGAGCCAAAACAGTGGCCCTGTGTTTACTATCAGCTGGCTCCAGTCTCCGCAGTGCTGTGGGCCTGTCCCTTGTTGCTAAGCCTCTTTGCCACAGGGCCCAAAGAAAACATTACAGTGTGAGGGGAAAATTCAGCTGCTCTCTCTTTTCTTGTGAAAGGTATACATTTTGGGTGCAAACGTAGAGTAGCAGGGAAATGGATTCTGACCACAGCAGACAAACATGTCTTACAGGTGGAGAGACGGTGTCCATTGTGGTGTCAGACATGGCTCATTAGTTGATACATGCCTGTTGTTTATCTGTGGAAGGCCACATATGTAATTGTCTCAGGGGCCACATCTGCACAAAGTCTCTGGAGTGTGGGTGATAGCTGTGTAGCCCACCAACCCCCATGGTCTATGGAACTGATGACTCATAATACAAATGACATTTTAATTACATGGTTTCCCAGGTAGCTGTGGCTGAAAAACAATTCAGAGTCCCAACTTTGATTTTTAACAGATGCTACAATGTACATTTAATTATATTGGGCTTTATGCTTGTGGAACTTGTAGACTTTCATGTTATCTTTTTGCCAGTATAGGTCAAAAGTGCTAACAATGCCTAACCCCCAAACGAGGCATAAGAGCATTGTTTTTCATGTAAGGGAAAGTCCGGAATACACGAGGAAATCTCTTAATCCCTGCCAGAAGTAACAGTGATTAGCTTGATTAAAGTGTCCAAGATGATACAGTATATCTGAGTTTCCTTCAAGGTGGTTACCCTCAGTCTTATACTGCATCAATAGCACACAATTGCAGGCCGAAGTGGATGAATTGGCAAAGCTGTTTCATCAGAGGACGATTCATTCTTGGAAAATTATCTCTGAAATTTCAGATGTTAGGTGGATAAATATTAGTGGTGGGGGAAAAAATCGATTCTGTTCAGTATCGTGATATTTTGTGCATGCAATTATATCGATACTAGTAGCTCAAAGTATCGCAATACTTAATTATAGAATGTAATTATCTATTTTACCTTTATTTGAGTCCCCAAGGGGAATTTCAAGATATTACACTCACAAGGTGGCGCTTGTTGTGGCGTTTTATTGTGCATTCAACGGCAATTTCAAATAAAAATGGCTTCACAATCACAACCTGTTATAGACGACCCTCCATCACTTTGAAAGTGTGGGTGTATTTCGGTTTTCAACAAAAAGCAAATAGTAAGGACCTTGATATGCACCACGCCATGACAAAGTGAGTTGAACAGTGTTATTTTCCTTATTTTTTGTAATGCCTTCGAATAATATGAGAGACATGAATAGCAATATATCGCAGAATCGAATCGCAATACTTGTTGTATCGCAATATGTTTAGAATCGCAATAATATCGAATTTTGGCCCAAATATCGCAATAGTATCGAATTGTCATTCTTTTGCCAATTCCCACCCCTAATAAATATAATAAGCTTTTCATTGCTATAGGCCTAGGCTATATGACATCTACAAACGCGGAGTTCTTGCGAGAGCACAATTTGAATTTTGTCCGCAAGATACTCTGGCCACGAGCAATGATGCACGTTCAGTGCACGTTACGTTTACTCCAACCATCTGGGGTAACCAAAAAAGGTGTGGGCGAGCTAAACTGATGACAACTTTCGTTTTTGGACGTGGTGTATGTATCCAAATGCATCGAAGTCCAGAATCAGTCGGAGTAAATATTGTCCATAGTGTTATCCAGTTGCGTGCACTGCAGTGAGATTTTCAAATGTATGCTTGGTGCTGCCCCTCGAGTTGGGCCATTTTCATTATTCGTGGCCAGACCTAGGCTGGGTGAACCCTGCCTGAACCTCCAGGGAATTTGAATTTCGCCTGGCTCAGGCTGGAAACCAGCAGATCTATCTCCTCTGTTTACTGCCAGAACCTTTGGCTCCAATCAGAAACTAGATCATCCAAAAGGCGCACCGGATCATTGGTCTGATTGGTTGAAGGGCTATCCAAGCGTACAGAGTCATTTGAACGATGCTCATTAATCACGCCTCTTGTGCAGTAGAATCAAAGCGCAGCCTCACCAGACTAATGTTCAATCTTAAAAGATTGAGCTTAGTATGGTGAAAACCAGACTAGGCCAGACCCATACTCTGAAAGATTTCAGGGTCTGGTTTACTACCAGGCTATCATGTTGTAAACCATTGTAATTGGCCAAAGGCATTGACCAATTGGCCATTCACCCTGTTAAATGGGAAGTGAATTTGACTTTCCCCTTGGGGATCAATATCTATCTATCTAAGTAGTGTTAGGCTGTTATTAAATGGGGGGGTCTTCACAGCGAAATTACTCAGTATCCATTCAATGATATGATGATTTTTTTTTTTTATCAGTCGCCTAAAAAGTTACGGAAAGTCATCTTTGCAATCAGGCCTACTGCTGTGCATGTCTATAGCCAAGGCTAGGCAAATCTACAGTAGGCTTCATGAGGCCACATTTATGGCATGATTTATGAGTGAAAGAGTAGTCTTCTCTCTGCACTTATTTCTTCAGTAGTCTACTCCTGGATTAGTTAGAGCAAGAACAAACAAAGCCAATAAGTTATAGTAATACTTTCATGCCTACTCACAGAGCTCAGAGAATGTGAGAAGATGGGCTCTGCACAGACAGTAAAACCTTTGGCTCTGGCTTCTTCGCACCCCCAATCTCGCGTTAACATTTTACCGGATATGATGATGAAGTCATTTCCGCCTATGACGCTCGTTCGACGTTGCGAAGTTTATTTCCGCTGTTCAATTTGCCACTGTAACATTCTGTACCGAAGCGAGTGTGAAGATGTCTTTGAGTAACATTATAGCATCGCCACATTTGAACACCCCTGCCCTCAATGAGGGTATTTTGATTGGCGATAAACATTACTCCGAGGTTTATCTTGCGATTGATAGTTCAATAGTACCCGAGGAAAGGCTTTCTCCGACACCCTCCATGCTCGATGGCCTCGACCTCGAGACAGAGACGGACCTTCGGATCTTGGGTTGCGAGTTGATTCAATCTGCTGGGATTCTTTTGCGGTTACCACAGGTTTGATATACACTCAGTAATACATACAATTGTGATATTTGTAATGATTTAACCGTTATGAAGTGTTAATCAGATTTGTTTTGTGCCAATTCAATGATCTGGACAGCTATTTTTAGCTGGGTAATCAGCTAGCGAGCGTTAGCTAATGCTAGGTTTGGTTGAGAGAGCGGTCTTTGTCTACCGGCTAAGCAGCAAGTCAACGTAGGCATGACGCACTATGAGTCACTGGCTTAGCAAACAACTCCGGCTGCATTTGAGAGTTTCTGTTTTTCATGTGTTACAGGTGGCAATGGCTACGGCACAAGTACTTTTCCAACGCTTCTTTTACTCTAAATCGTTCATCAAGCATAGTTTCGAGGTAAGTTGGGGTATTTACACGGAATAATCCGATAGAGGTTTGGGTCGCAGAATCCGAATCTCTAACGGTGTATGGCTCTGGGAGAGTCACTAACGTTAATTTACCTAACATGGATGCCTGTTTAACCCTATAATGACTTGTTGATTTTTGCTGTTGCCTTTGGGAGGACTTGAACTAACAGTCAAGCCTTCAAAGACAGGTTGTTGTCCTAACACCTATTTGTTCAATGTGATTTCCAGATTGTCGCCATGTCCTGTATAAATTTGGCTTCTAAAATTGAAGAGTCTCCTAGAAGAGTGAGGGATGTGATCAACGTGTTTCATCATTTGAAACAAAACAGGGACAGAAAACGGTGAGTCACTTTTAATTGTACCGAATCTAAGGTCCACTCAATTCATTTCATTATGATAGTCATTGAATTATGTGATTTTATTTTTCATATCAGGTCGTTCGCATCCTTGGTTCTTGACCAGAATTACATCAACACCAAAAACCAAGTCATCAAAGCAGAGCGCCGCATTCTCAAGGAACTGGGATTCTGTGTTCATGTCAAACATCCACACAAAGTGAGTTCAACCTGCGCTTCTCTGTGCATTCTTACATCCCAAGTTTTATCTCCACCCAAAATCACCAAATTCTTGTTTGTTTTAGGTCATCGTCATGTATCTTCAAGTCCTCGAATGCGAGAAGAATCAGATGCTGGTCCAGACAGCATGGTAAGGACATTGTTCTTTGTAATCATGTGCCGTTACATTTGTTGACCTATTTACTCTGGACATGGTGTGGAATTTTTCTCCGACACACAGTTTGACAGGGGAAGATGTATATCCATTTGCTGTGTTTCCACTAGTCTGTCCTGTGTCTATCCACTTGACCGGACTGTTTGGCAGTGGATATGACTGGTTGACTTGTGTGAATGCAGTCGATGCCCAACTGTCAGGCAAAATATAATAGCTCCTGAGCCAACCAAACTATGTATTTATTATTGTGGGAGGGCTTCCAGACCTCTATTTGACTCTGAAAGTCCAAACCTGGAAGGAAACAGGTTTTGTAAACCGTCATGACCCCCCGAGATTGAACTTCTACAGCACACTCTCCTACTTAGAATGGGTCAACAACCCAAATAAGTGATGGGTGGGTAGGTGATCAAGCCGGAAGAGTGATTGAACAGCATTGCTGTGTAGTGAGCCAAGCTCAAAGACACCGGGATCTAGTGGCAACACTACACTGTAAAGCATGTGTTACATGTTGGTTGGTTGGCACAGACCATACTTGGAATTACTTACTTAATCAGGTAAGCCAGGGTTTCGCGTTCTGGCCACACACTCTCTCTTATATTGATTTTCAAATGAGTCTTGCCGAACTGTCTTCAGAAAGCTTTGACACCTGTGTTCCTTGGTTACATGAGTTTGCATATTACTCTATACAAATTAGATCACTGCAAATGGAGAGCTCTCTTTAACTTTGTCCTTTTTCTACTCTTTGATTAAAGGGTAGCCCATGGTGGTAAGTGTCAGAGAAACTTCAGAACTCCTCCTGCAGCACGACCTCAGGAATTCCCCCCTCCATAATGGCTGGCCTTTTCGAGATGGCCAATCCAGTGAGAGCTCTCAGCGGAGATTCTCTGAATGGGGGGGCCTTTGCTACCAGGCAACATCAGCCTGTGTGCCTGGGGTGTCAAGGATTTTCTTTTTTTGTTTTTGCGGGTGCCATTGATAGCCATTTTTGTTCATTGCCCAAATATTAGGCCTTTCACGGTACGTCATTTATCCATGGTGTACATATTGTCTTAGTGAAATTCTTCTGTCATAATGATAACTGGAAAAAGACTATGAGTGTGTGTTCATCACTGTAGTGAAGAACACTTACTCACAGATTTTAGTTAATGAGCTGATTTCATGCTCAGTTAATTTTCATCACTTGGCCCCTTTTCAATATACTGAATTTGTTCCACCAGGTAAGCACAGTGCAAAAATTGTCAATTGCCATTGTAGTTCCCTGTTTAAACCCAAAAGAATGTCAGTAATGTTTTTTAGGAATACTGTGGGTTATGGACAGCTCCCTTGAAGTTCACCATCTTGGCTACATCTTTATTGAGAGAGAAAGGACAAAGTTTGAGACTCCAAAATTAAGTGTGTAAAGTGTCTTCAGGTCAGTGCGTCAGGTGTTGCATAGTAGGTGTGTATTTGTGTCTCTTTACCCACAGGAACTACATGAATGACGCTCTTCGCACAAACGTGTTTGTGAGATTTGAAGCGGAGACCATTGCCTGTGCCTGTATCTACCTCGCAGCCCGAGCTCTACAGGTTTGTTCATATACTGCGGTGCATAAATAATACTATTCGTATGTTGGGGCTTTTTGATGTCTGTAAGCTAAAAAAAACCCCACTTTAATCATTTCCTGTCAATGTGTCTATTGCTTTGCAGATCCCCCTGCCCTCTAAACCACACTGGTTTCTTCTGTTTGGTGGTACTGAGGAGGACCTCAAAGAGATCTGCATCACCACCTTGAAGGTTTATTCCAGGAAGAAGGTAATATACAGTGGAATTACATACACATTTCAAAGAAAACACCCCACTGACATCATGTGGTTATTTTTAGACTGAGAGTCGAAATAGATGGTTTGCAATAATTTTGAATGATATTTAAACTATTTGATCGCGGTCCTCAGAAAGGGGCACTGAAGGATCTCCTACCCCTCTTTTTCACAGCCAAACTATGAGCAGTTGGAGAGAGAAGTGGAGAAGAAGAAGCTTCTCCTGGATGAAGCCAAGCTCAAGGCCAAGGGACTGAATCCTAATAGCACCCCCGCCTTCACTGGCACCGAGGGTTTCTCACCTGCATCCAAACCATGTGAGTGTCTTAACATTTGTGTTTTTGTGAGTTTTCAGCTGGTTCTTTTGTGCAGATTAAGTAGTTAGCCTTGTATGACCAGACCTAAATTCATTTGGCAGAAAGGGCCAGCCTGTCTTTGCGCCTTTGATAATTGTCTCCAGTCATTGAATCCTAATAGACGTAAGCTGCGGATTAATTTTGAAGCCAAAGAATCGGGCAGTCTTAACCAACTAGCACTGACCTCTATAGGGCTTCTTTTCTTCCTCCTTTGTCACAACATTCAAAGTTGAAACACAGCATTACCATCACTGTTGTACCTACATTTCAAACGCTTACTTTCCATGTGGTTGCTGATTGGTGCACGTTTTAAAATGGTTTTCAGTTCAGTGAAGTACAAATATCAGTTCCAGATTATAATAGTAACGTGAGCTATAGCGGGGCGAAAATAGGTCAGGTGTTCCATCAATGCTTGTACGTAATTGACGTCAATATGTTTTTCGCAGGTTCACCAAGGGAAGTGAAACTAGAAGATAAGTCACCAGTCAGCAAAGCACCAAAGGAATCGGAAGAGAGGCAGCCAATCTCCAAAATCCCCGCAAATGGGTAAGAAGCCTGCAACAAGTACATGATGCGGTTACTTAGGGGCACATGACTGTGAAGAGTTTCTTTGAGAATTTTTCTTTGAGAATATTTTGGTGACCACTGTCTTTACTTTTCAGCCTCAACAAGGACGCCAAGGAATCCTTTCAAAATGGTCAAAACCATAGCCGGTCACGGTCACATTCCCGATCCCCTCACAGACAGTAAGTGCTACCATTCACAGCTAATTACAGTGATTATGTTATAGCCATAGTATTCCGTATCTAGTTATGTTCTATAGTGGGTGATGTTAACGGTTTACTCAGAGTTTGCTCATTTGAATATTTTCCAAGTCTTTCATAACGGAAAGTAATTGTTGTGTGGCTTGATTCTGCTATTTCATTTTTGTTTTCTGTTCCAATAGAATCACAAGCAGGCGCAGTCGTTCCGGAACCTACAGCTCTCACAGCAGCCACAGCCCATCACCGCGGCAACATAAGGGCCATCGGTCGCCGCTCCTGCCCCACCTGAAAAGCGAGCACCGGAGCAGCGAGGGTAGCCGCCACAGCATCAAACGGCGGCGCACCCGGAGCCGCTCGCCCTCCGCCTCACGGGACCGCGGCCGTGACCGCGACCGGGACTACCTGAAGCGGAAGCACGAGCACAGTAGCAGCGGCAGCGGCAGCCGGAGCCACCACCGGGAACGGCGGGAACGCTCACGCTCCAGGGAGCACGTCCAGCGGAGCAAGCACCAGAGCAGGTCCCACTCCAGCCACGGCCACAGCCGGCACCGGCGCTGAGCGGTCACCTCGACCGGACAGGAGACAGCCCAGGCCACGCCACCACTCAACTGAGGGACCGAAAGACAGAACATTTACAGTCCATCTCAGCTCTTTAGGCATAAACCGGGGGAATAACAACTGAACTGTTGAACCTACGATCAGGGATGGAACGCATAGAGCATATTGTTGCTTGCGTTTATTGATTAGATTTACGAATGTTTGTGTATATGTAGTATATTTTTATGAAGTCAAACAGAAAGAGGTCTTTGTACATAATGTCTTTTCTTAAAATACAAATAAAAGAAATTCTGATTTGTAACCCCCTTGTTCTTTGTAATGAAATGTACTGTATGACATTAGGTAGTAGAATAGTAGAGTAGTGGGTCGGAACACTCAGTGGTTATATACATTAAGGGGTATTGTGGTGTAACAATGAAAGAGAATGGTAATGCACGGGATATTGGGATAAGTTGTAAAAAAGAAAATGGTAAATGTAATCTAAAAGTAAGTCCAGTTCATGTTCAAACATAAAGGCAAGATATGTAAACCATAAGTCCATGATGCACATAGCATTAGATACTTTCAAGGGTAAGTACCGAGTACACAGTAACTTCCCAGTGCTTGAACAAAAGTTACAGGCAGAATATCAAGTTTTTTCTTGTAGCAGTTTCGAGTTCTGATGCCCAGTCAGTGCACAAGTTGTGGTCACGTGGGGGGTGAAATCCTCCGTATGTGAGTGTAGGACTTCCTCAGGGTCACGCTGCCGTGGTGAGACACCCCGCGGGGCAGCACGCACTCCTCCGTCAGCCGCTGAGCCTGAGGGTCCCAGCACAGGACGGTGGCGATGACCTCGTTCTTGTCGTCTCGGCCTCCGGTAATGAAGAGTTTGTTGTTACAGGCCGCGATCCCACAGCTGGCTCTCTCGCAGGTCAGGGTGGTCATCAAGCTCCATGCGTCCTCTTGTGGGCTGTAGGCATACAGGGCCTTCATCGCGCCACCTTGAAAAGGAGAGCAGAAACTCGTCAGTTTTTTTTTGTCATCAGTGAGATGTTGAGATGTGATTATGTCCCTGGCCTATAGTTAGTCTGATACATACCAACAACATAGATGTAGTCTTTGAAAGTGACCGCGTTGGTGCACTTGGCCTCAACAGGCATTGGGCTCTTGAGAGTCCATTCGTTTGTCTTTGAGTCGAAGCACTGCATGCTGTCTGTGGCCAGTTTGCCATTGGGACCTCCTCCAATTACATATATGCATTTCTCATAACTGGCAGCAGAGAATGAGCTGACACAGAGGGAGAGTGGGGTAGCCTGAAAGAAGGAAATGAATAAATCAACCGACTGAAAGAAAAATTATCACAATTTGTCATCAGAGCAGCTGTACTCCATAATTCCTTAATCCCATTACTACGACCTCAAGACACAACCTACCTCAGACCAGCTGTTGTGAAAAGGGTCGTATGCCTCCACACTTTTCAGTCTTTGGATTCCATCGAAACCTCCCAGGACGTAAACCTTTCCACCCACAACTGCCATCTTGTGTCTCCAGCGGCCGTGAGTCATGTATTCAATCTGTATCCATTTGTTGAGGGAGGCGTTGTACTTCCATGCCTCATGCTGAGTTTCCTTCCCACCTGTGGAAACCAACCCCAACCCATTTGTCAGGCCTCTTTGAGATCAACTCCAAATATATGGGTCCAAACAATGATGCCAGTTATGAGCATGACCGTTAATAGAAGCAGAGGAGAATTTGGTATATCTAATACCAAAATAATGATTAACATGCACAATACACTGATCTGGTCCTGAGACATTAATTAAATAGCCTGTATTTCCTAATGTAATCAGTTCCAGAACAGAGGAATGCGATACTAAAACCACAATACCCAAACCACAGAATAAACATAATGTACAAATTCTCTGCTGAATTGAATTTCAGATTTTTGAAAATGATGTGAAGGAATGTAGAAATGGAACATATACTGTAGCGTTAGTTCAGGCAAGCTGTGGAGTCATGCCCAGCAATTTGACTAACTGCTCAACTGGCAGAGATCATTTAGGACATCTTTTTTTAAGCTGCCCACTCTTTTGCCAACCCACCTCCACCCCATCTCCTCCTCATACTGTTCATCTGACTGTCTATGAAATGCAAAATAACTTCCACATCCTCCTCAAATATTATCTAGCACTAGCAGTGTATTATCCAGCACAATCGTTGATGAAATGCAGTTCTGACACTCTGACACTCTGAAACCCACACATTAGCCTACACATCCAGATATAAAAGTCTCACATTAGCCTACTCTTTTTGAGAGAAAACAGAAATAATCACTCACCAGTTAAATAGACTTCATTCCTGAATGTGATACAAGCAAATTCCACCCATTTCTTATTGTCGGTCTCTGTCTCCATCTCGGTCATGGGCAGTTTGGCCACCTCCAGACGACTCCGGCGCAGTGGATCCAGACATGTCACCTCAGACACAAACTTCTCGTCCTTGGTGCAGCCTCCGATGATCATGAACACCTCCGACTGGAACTCCTGCATTCTTGGTTTGGTGCGCTCTGAAATTACCTGGGAAAACATTGAGACAAGACCAGATGCTGTAACCAGTATGGCATGGCAGCTTTTCACTCTCATCAAGTTAACCAATAATGAGTCTGTTTTTGAATAAAATATATTTTTGTCATGAATTAGGCAATAAGCTGACCTCACTCCCAGACAGGTGATAGGCCCTTGCCTCCTGCAGCAGTGAGAAGAGTCCCTCACACTTGCGGACCAGTGGGTCTCCCTCCACCATGTCCACAAAGAAGCAGGGATCCAGCAGGGGCAGCCGCACGTGCTTGAGCACCCGCGGCAGGGAGGGGGCCCTGTCGGCCTCGCGGGCCCTGACCCAGCGCATGGTCACCTCGAAGACGTGCTCCTCCTCGGACACGGCCAGGTCGTCGCGCTGCAGCAGGCTCACCAGCACGTCCTCGGGCAGCTCCAGGAACTCCTCATGGGCCACCACCAGCGTGAACCTCTGCAGGATGTAGGACTGGACGCGGGCCTTCAGGCTCGTCAGAGAGTGCGCGTCGGCCAAGTGTAGGATCCCCACGCAGTTGTCTGGGTGGAGGGCCTCCGCTAGGAAGCTGGCACAGGCTTCTACCATGCGAGTGAACTAGAAAGAGACATGTTTTTATTATCATTATTGAGGTTTTCTCTCAAAGATTATTGTAGGGGTTTTAAAACCGTATATTACTGTGACACTTCATGCAAGGAATCAGATCAGTCAAAATATATACAATATTTTTTAAATAGATGGAAATTCTCATTTGTTTTAATATCTAAAACTAGCCATACGCAGATACAAATCTGTCTGTTGTTTTTGTCACTCTAACGCTTCAGTGATGTTTAGACCCAGCCTATGGAACCAGACATTTACAGTGTGCTGCCTATAAACATGTGGAGCCACCCAGCTCACACCCATCAGACTAGACCAGATGGAAAAATGCGTGCAAGTAAACAAGGGTCAATTTCACTTCCCTGTCTAAGTGCCTTGAGACCACTACTGCATCCTGTTTTTTGACTCCTTCTCTTGTAAAAGGCATAGAGAAATAAATACAAGAAAGAAAATAGCGTTCCCCACCTGTCTGCAACAAGTATAGGCCTATAATATTAAATTTTGTTATGAATGTCAGGCGAACAGCCTGGAATCATTAATTAAAAGCATTCAGGGGACAAAAAAGCATGAGTGAAAAAACCCCCAAAACAAAGGCAAGTCAAAGCATGTAAGATAATGTCACCTGGAACAGGCTGGCTGCCTCCAGTATTTTCTGCACATTGTGTTGAGTAATGAGTGCCTTGCTCGTGTAGGTGTAATTTACGAGGATTTCCATGGTCTCTGCATCGAGCCCTTTAATACTAATCTTGTCCTCATGTTTTTCTCGCAGGTCACTACAGAACATGGCTCTGAAGGTAAACACACCCAAACAGAAGATGGTTTTCAGACGGGCATTGTTTTAAAACTTTGTTTACAGAACTCAACATTTCAGTGTAACATTTTAACTAAATTCAAACACTCTCTCTCCGTTAGTCAGACGTGGAGGTTTGGACTCACTTGAAGTACTGGCTGGCGGCGGCCAGCACGACCCGGTGACAGGGGAAATCCACCCCTTGGACTCGCAGTGTCACATCGGTCAGAGAGCTCTCGGACCGCAGTGTCTCCAGGCCACTCTGAAGCTGGACGGGGAGTCCGGCGTCGTCGAATGAGAGCCTTCCGTTGTCCTGGTCCTCCTGCGTCGAGTTCTCCAACATGCCCACTCCCACTCCTGGCCCGCTGGCCCCCTCAGCTTGGAGGGGGGAGCCGGATGGGCTCTTCTCCCCCATCAACAGAGCTGGTCACCCAACAAATTGGTTGATACTTCAGGTTCCACTGAAACCTTTAAATAGACTAAGGAAAAGACCAACGCTTGCATAGAGGCAAGCCTGCATGAAGTGTCAAGAGATAGTGTCAACCTTGCTCAACAGGCCTCAATGTTAACTGCCTCTGCACAGACTTCCTCTTCATGTCACAGTCTTAACTGTGAGAGCAGGTGCAAAAACAGGAAGCGAAGCAGTTGCTCAAATAGTACTTCCTTGTAAGCTGAAGTCCTCTGAAACAAAACCTTTTATATGTTATTTTCTGGCTTGCTACTGCTGAGGGTACTAGAGGATGTCTATTTAACCACATACGTATATTAAATGCAGCACAATGCATAACATTTAGGAGTAACATGAATTCCTTTGTTTGAGATGTTTGTCTTTAGAATGTATGACAGTGCCAATTGCAATTTCGTGGGAGCACAAATGATGCTTTTGAGGAAGGGAAAAAAGGAACTATCTTCACAAATGTGCAGACTATCTGCACATCTCCCTGCAAATGTGCATGATGTAAGTTAAAGTTCCTTCCCTACATTTCTGCTGTAAGAGTGGTATTAAAATGCATCAATCACAAAAAGGGATACGACTGTATCCTCAGGACTCTACATTTGCTTCTCATATGTTCTCTAGGACAGTGACACTTCTCAAAGAGGCATTGGCTACGCATAGCCAAGGGGTTCGCAAAATAGTTTGCTTTAAATGATGAAGATGAGGCCTATCGTTTCAAAATTCATATCTAGATGAAAACCCTTTTAATCAACCAACTTGTGTCTATTGGCACCCACCCACATTAACATTGAACTTGACAAATGTTTGAGTCGGTCCACATTGTCAAGTGAAGGAAAATCCAAAGTTGGCAAAAGACCAAGTTACACACCTGCCAGAAAACATGAGACAATGAACTTGGCCACAACTTCAGAGAGTACAAATGGCATGTACTTAACTGTTATGATTATGAGGGGGTCCATGGAAAATGTTCTCTCCCACAAGGGGCCCTTGGAACCAAAAAGCACCTTTTGAGAACCTCTGCTGTAGCAGGCAATGCTATTGCCATCCAAATACCATGAAAAGGACCTTGAGTCTTAGGACATTAGATCTACACTGGTTCATAACCAATGAATGCACTGAACACCTGAGTAAATTGCTATTTTTGTTCTCTGATTGCAGCCTTGTGTTACATAACCACAGCATGTCAAGCCATGTAAATAACAGCTGGAACTGAGTAGCATCTCAAATCACCACTGAGGACAAAACTATCATGTTGATTTCATTCATGGTCAAACTTTACTCATAAATTATGGACTCAATTTTGTTTCACCACTTTATAACTTTGGGCATTTTTACAAGTTTCTGTAACTGGAATGTCTTGTTGAACACATTCTCCATTGATATGTATAGATTTTTACTTAAGAAACAAATCAGACTTCACATACATAGACATACAGCAAATCATTGGCTGAGACTATTGAAATAAATCAAATTGGGGTATTCTGTCAGATTGTTAGTTAAAAATATAAAACACAGTATACATACACATAAATATCAAATAGCTAGTCAAAAAAGTCCTGATGTCTTGTGTTGCTTTTGCTTTCTATATTTGCTATTCAAAGTACATAATATACAAAAGGATTTAATACATTTAAAAACAAAACTTTGAAGGTTATTTTTCACTTCTCCAACTCTGTTAATAACACATTTCATTCCATACAGCAATTTTCCGCTTTGTTAAAAAATCTTTTAAGACAAGAAAAGGCAAATAGGTAGTCAGCACAGGGTGAGAGATTCATTGGGACAGGGCTATCAGATTTCAAGTATCATGTATACCTGGGATAGGAAGAAAGAAACAGTGAGAGAGAGGGAGAGAGAGAGAGAGAAAGAAAGACAGAGAGAAAGAAAGAAAGAGTGAATTATGGCTTAGTGAAGCCAGGCAACAACAATATCTCCAACAAAACACAAACATTGTTATATCACATTACATTGTTCCATTCCCATGAATGGTCAAAAATACTCATCAGATCAACAATGACGACTGTGAGATGGCCCTTTCCCTGTACAGCTAACCATGATGCGCTGTGACCAGACAGTTTGGCAAAGATAACATGTTATGTGCAAGTTCATTGGGCCAAGAGGGGAAAACAGTCCGATGTCCTCTTAATGTAGTAGACAAGGTCACTTGAGTTCTGGCGTCGGTGCAAGGCTAGCGATTGCTCTTCATGGCCTCCTTGGCAGCGAGAATGAGCGGAGTGAGGCTGGACAGAGGCTTGGCCAACTTCAGGAAGGGATGCTGGAAGGAAATTGACAAGTTTTCATGTTAGGTAGGACTCTTGTTAGACGTCGAGGAAAATACTTAAAATCTTTTGTCATGACTGAACCTCCAAGGGCCAATTTAAAACATATTGCTACCAAACATCTGTGTGAGGTTATATGAGCAATATACAGTATATCTCTGTGCATGCAGGGATGTGCATTTCAGGCCCTAAATGGTTGCCATCTTGGCTACATAATGGAATGGATTTCCAACGGCATTTAGATGGCAATCATCACTTCCATAAGAAAATGTGAGAGTTCTTTTGTGATTTTGGGAGCTTTAGGCTAGTTGGTTCCAACCACCTCAATGAGCTATGCTAAGCTAGGCTAACAGTGGGTACGTCAGTTACTGCACGCACAGTGACGAGAAGGGTATGCATCATTTTACCTAACTCTGGGGGAGGTGAATAAGTTAGTTTCCCGAAATGTTGGCTTATGCTCCTTTAAGGGGCAGCATAGCTGTAGTTAATTTGCAACAACACTACCCGAACAAAACATGCACACTACACAAGTACATAGTGTATATTGTGTACTACACTGAAGCATACTGACAGAAGTATCCAGAATGTCAGGAGGTCAGACGTTGTCATGGCAACACGGCTTATCCGCTCCATACACACTAAATAAACAGATCTGAGCCTTGCTTATGGTGTGTCTCTCTGCTGCCATTTACCTGCAGGAGCTCTTTGCCTCCTCCTCTCTTTTCCACGTCCATCTCCAGGCAGCGGTTCAGGAAGTCCCGGAAGACGGGAGACAGCTTCTCTGGGTTCTGCAGCTCCGGAGTGCCATTGGTGGCGATCAGGTACAGCGCCTGGAGTTAATCACAGAGCACATGGTCATTTATCTGTTAACAGCCATTACTATATAGATGTATGGAAAGATGGCACAATTGCCTGTTAATAGGCAAAACAAAACACAAAAAAACATCTTCAACTACAGCAATATGTCCATCAGACTGGCCAGGCTTGTCAATATGTCTAAAGCAGTATGTATATAATGCTAGACTGTCTAGCATTATATACTGCTTTTCACTTCTTATCGTGTGAGTGTGTGTGTGTGTGTGTGTGTGTGTGTGTGTGTGTGTGTGTGTGTGTGTGTGTGTGTGTGTGTGTGTGTGTGGGATGGGGTCTTTAAAACCAGTATAGATTTCTCTGAAGATGTGTCTTACTCGGAGTGGGTTCTCATTGAGGTACGGAGGCTCTCCCTCCACCATCTCAATGGCCATGATGCCCAGGGACCAGATGTCCACCTTCGGCCCGTAGGCCTTGCGGGTCACCACCTCGGGAGCCATCCAGTACGGCGTGCCCACCATGGTGCTACGCTTGCTCTGCTCTGGCGTGATCTGGGCGCAGAAGCCGAAATCAGCTGTGAGGGGAGGGAGAGGGCGGAAGAGAGAGAGACAAAGAGGAGGCCGTCAAGGAAAACTGGACACACATGCTCCCAGAATGTCTGATAAACAGCTAAGCATAGATGAGGTATTCTAGTCGGACGTGCTAGAGAGCCTGAAAAGGGCCACCTACTCAATTTGAC
Source organism: Sardina pilchardus (assembly GCF_963854185.1). Lineage (NCBI taxonomy): Eukaryota > Metazoa > Chordata > Actinopteri > Clupeiformes > Clupeidae > Sardina > Sardina pilchardus. Next base: position 34,337,657 of record NC_084995.1, on the reverse strand, counting down.
GGATCCGTCCATTCCCAGCAGCACATTGTCACTCTTGATGTCTCGATGGATGACCTGGTTGGCATGCAGGAACTCCAGTGCTTGTAAACACTGTGGATGACAAAAGAGAGAACGCAAGAGCATGAGGCACAGACACAAGGAGAGCTGAGGGCACACACAGCTTTTCTCCTCCTCCTCCTCCTGCACTTCCTCCTCCCTCCACTGTGTCTCACCTCTCTGCAGACGGCAGCGATCTGAGCCTCGTCCATACAGGTCTCCGTCACCACATCAGTCAGTGAACCACCGGCAAGATACTCCATCACCACAAAGAGCTCCTCACCCACCAGAAAACTGAGCAGAACCAAAACACAGAAGGCTCAAAAACATATTTCTCCGACTACAATACGCCTACACTACCATGCATGTTAAATAATAGATAGATAGATATACTTTATTCATCTGTCTTTCTTACAGCTTAGTTGGCGTAGCCTCCAACTGAAAATACTTTTTTTTTGTTTTTAATCCTGCACCAACAATACAATTCTACAGGAATACCTTGATTAGAGTATCACCTCAGCAACAGGCTGGTTAAACAAGCGGGCCTTTACCTGTCCACGTAGTTGACAATGTTGGGTTGCCTGAGTTCCTTCATCACCATAATCTCATTGATGATGAGCTCTTTCTTGGGCTGCTTCTGAAGGTTGATCTGTTTGATGGCCACCTGGGGGGGTGTAAGGGTGTGGTTGGACAACAGTGAGAACTCACTTGTGTTGGCTTTTGAGGTTTAGGGTTTCAGAAGGGTACTGCCCTTTTTTTATTTTTTTTAAATACTATTTTGCACTGTAAACTAATATTACTGTCATGTGATCAAAGTTACAATTGCTGATGTTAAGATCAAGGACAGTATGGGTTGAAACTGGCTCAATACGCCATCTACTGTTTGAAGTCAATGCAGGCATACAGTTGACTGCATACCCATTTTTTTGCATTTTTCAAAATTACGCAGTCAGTGGATAAATGCAACTTTGCACTCTTCAGCCAAACATTTAGGGGACCAATGCTTCAGCAACCTCACACAATGTGCACACACACGCACACAAATGTGGACAACTTTCATATTATTTGGTGTCATGAGTGTAAATATTTTGAGGTTCCACTCCAGTCCCAACCCAATCCACTTATATATATATGTTGAGGTCCCAATTGTATCTTTGGTAGGCTGTATTTAGGCGGTCCAAGAAAATCACACACACCTGTGTGTACATTCTGACTAATTCAGCAACACCCCGCTCACTGCAACCATCCCCCCTCCAGATGCCGAGCTTCCACAAAACTGCATTCTTGCAATATCACTACAGGAGTGGTCATTGGTCCACTGTTTGTACTTCTCTCCACTCCCACTCTTAGCTTATTGTCTGGGAAGCCTGTACAAGTGCCCTCCAAACAAACAGGATTTTGTGGTCGTAAGTCAGGGAGAGAGAGAGCTGGCACAACATGTCTGGATATTAGACATGGTACAGGCACAGCTTCAACATTCTTTCTTCTAGTAGTTACACACTGTGCATCAATACAATGTGCATGTGGAGCCCAATTCAGGCCATGCCAAAGGCATTCTTAATGGTCTCTATACATGTGAGTGTAGCCGTTTTTTCATGAAGAAGCTACTGGTCTGTGACAAGTAGGTCAGTCTCTCCTCTTTCCATCTGACAGTCAAATGGATCAAAATTCAGATCCTGTTCCTGAGCCTTTACAGGCATCATCTGCATTACACAGCATGTGTTGGAGAGAATGTGTGCTCATTTTCACATTTTCATGTCAGTCGGTCTGACGACTGCTTACCTCCTGACCCGTGGCAACATCAATGGCTGTGTACACAGTGCCAGATGCTCTGCAAATAGAGAGGAGAAAGACACAGGGATAGAGAGGTAAATGGATAGACAGAGAGAGAGAGAGAGAGAGAGAGAGATTCAACCACTCCAGTTAACATATTAGGTAGAAAAGGGTCATACTTTTCCCACTGAATTATATTCAATGTCAACTGCAACAAGTGTATGCAGTCATTCAAACACACAAAGAGAGACATTTCAATGAACTTACCCTTGTCCAATCTTCTCATATCTTGTGTATTTTTTCTTGGGATCACCAATACTGACAATGGTCCCTGTAAACAATGTGAAAAATCAACATGTTAAGCCAAAAGCATACAACTTCTGCAGACTGACATCAACTTAATCAATTCCAATTAGAATTAGGCAATGGTCATACAGTAGATGCCTAAAAGAGGAGAGAATCAATATTCATTTAATTACAGCATCATTATCCATAAAGCAAAATATCCATGATCCATGAGGTCATGACCTCCCACCCTAACCCTACTAACCTTGTTGTCTAATAAGATCATTTTTTATCTCAGCCAAAGTTACCTTGTAAGTAGAAGACTTGCAACAAAAGCAGGGTGTTTGATTAAATAAATAAGATGCCGAATTGCAAACACTTCCTATGCTACATTACTTGCTCAACTATAGTTCTAATCAGACCGTCTCACCATGTTGAAAATTAAAAGCTCAACTTCTCGTCCCCTGGCTCATAAACTGAATGCTCATAAAAAGCCTACTTCTCTCAAAACCTGTACACAACTTCCTATGAGTTGCCTGTAGTCATGTGAAATCCATAATTCAATACCTAATAAATCAACTGAAGTCTTAACATGAACTGTGACTTCTTGTAACATCTGGACTGGCTCATGGCGCGTTACTGCAATTATATTTTTGTGGCGTATAGCATTGTTTCCATGTGGAAAGAGAGAGGGAAGTGAGAGCGAGTGTCGTACTCAGTTTCTCCATAATCTCCTCGTCGGTCATCTTGCCCTTGTTCTTGCCCTTCTGCTTGTCGGCCCCTCTGGCTTCATCTGAGCTGGCGGCCGGCGCTGGGGTGGGGTCTACCACGGAGCGTGTGTATATCTGGAGAGCAACAAGAAAGGTCATCCTGACATCCTCACACACATGTTGCTGGGATACAGCAAGTCATTATTGTATGGACATACTAAATCCCCAAGGCCAGCAGGCATTTGCGTAGAGTACACTATGTATGGTACATCACATTAACATGATGTAGCACTGTATTACCCACTCTCTTTAGTCTCTTTATATGGATTATAATGGACAGGATATCAGCGGTTAATTACTGAATTACAGTTTAACACTGTGTAAAAGAAAAAACACAGGTACACCTACAGTAGATACATCAGGGTCAGTAAGGGGGCTATAATCACTCACTGATCTGGTGTGCTCAGGACGTGGTGCTACAATCGGAGGCGGTGCGTCATCATCGTCATCATCCTCATCTTTGTTGGACGGCGAAGGCTCTGTGCCCTTCTTTGCTTGTGCATCTTTGTCTGCAATACCAACAGCCAGGCTTCAGAGTTTGACAACAGAATACCAAAAGCAGAGAAACTGGGGCCACAACAGAGAGAGAGAGAGAGAGAGAGAGAGAGATAAGAAGGAAATAGAGAGGGAGAGAAATGGAGAGAGAGAGAGGAAGAGAAAAATAGAGAGGGAGAGAAAGGGAGATAGAGAGAGAAGAGGGGAGAAAGTGAGGGAGATAGAAAGGGAAATAGAGAGGGGCCTAGGGAAGTGGAGAGAGTGAACAGAGAGAGTCGGACAGTCTGAGGTAGCTAGCACAGGAGATTGGACGCACTCACCCGAGGCAGAGAAACTGAGGTATTTTTGCCTGCCATTGCCACCAGCGGAGTCGTAGAACTTGAGAACGTCCAGCACAGCCTGTGGGTTCTTCTTCTGCTCCGACTTGGTGATGTTGGAGGTCTGCAGCAGTCGAGCCCACTGCTCTGGCATGCCCTACAGAGAGATAAACATAAACAGCCACCTTAAAATGGAGCACCACTGAGGTACCTTTGTATTAACTTTGTAAAATTTTGTCAAATACAAATGTCCTTCCCTCAGCAAACACATTACCTATCGTACAGCACAACATCCCCAAATGATTGCTTCCTTTAATCATGATGCAAAGTACTTACTGTAAATTCGCCGGTGACTGCATCGAAGCCGACATGAATAGTGTGTTCGAAATCTGAGGGAGGTGAAATCTCTGGACGCTCCTTATCTTTGTCCTTCTTCCGTCCACCTACCATGGCACAACAACGTCGAGGCAAAATGTTACTTTTCCGCTTTTCTGTCCCTCGTCACCACAGTCAAACCAACACTGATGTCAACTCTCTACCTGACATCCTGGTTTTCATGGTATTGGGCGTGCCCACTGAAACTTCCACTAGAAAGTTTTGACAAAGTGGCTCACTTTCACTTCACACAGGCTAGCTGAAGCAGAACTAAACATGATCAGCCAATCAATGACAATGTTACAGCCTATATATAACGGAACTGAGCTCACCTTTTTCCGAGAATATGGAGATGATCTTGTTGCGTGGCTTCCTCTCCTCTGGCACAGAGGGCAGAGGCTTGGAGCTGTGATTGGCCGACTGGTTGTCCTTGAAGATAGTGCTGCTCATTCTGACAGGGGGGGCGGGGGGTTTGTCCTCCAGCTCACCGTTATCAGACATGACAAGTAGGCGCAGTCAGGTGAACACAGGGCTTCAGAGACTAACCTGCAGGGCATGAGAACATTGGGTTAATTAGTGTATGATGCTCTACCCTCCCAATAAGGAAGTCCTCCCTAATTCAACTGATAGGAAAGGGTGCTGCTTTTCTCCATAACTTAGAACACAGGAACATCACTGGCCTGAAGTTCAAGTTACTACTCCTTAGTTGGCTTGCACCTGTACAGAGGTCATTTAAAACTGGTCTACAATTACCTGTAGGCATGTAGGCAATTCTGAAAAGCATGCAATGCAAACAGGCCCACCATTTTGTAAAAAAGAGACTTGTGTTAGTGAGGCTACTGTTGTTCACAGGGAACTTCACCCTCCCTCTATCCTCTCTCTCTCTCTGTTATGGGCTACTATCCACACAGCTGGCCTTTGTGTGGATGAGAAGGCAACCAAGACTTAATTTACTGCCAACCAGGAAGCACCGTCTCTACGAGGCCTGAGCAGCGCAACCACGGCTGCTCTCCCTGACAGCAGCCAGCAGTGCAGTAGCATGTCAGCAGTGCACCACCATGTCAGCAGTGCAGTGCACCCTTCACATTTCTGGGTCACGGTGTAGAACTACGCAACACAGGAAGTGGACACCGGTGAGAAATAGCACCGTGCCGCGTGTCAGCCAAAACGTGACGGCTACAATGCACATCAATGTGATGTTCACTTGACCAGCATACAGCGAAACCATTCTCCAACCAACACTGTGTTTCGAAGGTGAGACACTCAAAGTCAGAATAGTTGAGGCCATTCAGTGTCTTTGCGTAAGAGTCTGTCTGTGTGTGTGTGTGTGTGTGTGTGTGTGTGTGTGTGTGTGTGTGTGTGTGTGCTTGTAGGCCGAACCGACAGACGTGCCCAGTCTCGCATACCTGTTCACTTTTGCTCACTGCTACGGGGATTGGTTTTAAAATCAGTGCCATGTGGCTGGCTCACAGTTCTGCAAGCATGTCATTTTAACATGCCCTAATAAGGTTAAAGAGCGCTTCTCCCGCCTCAATGACAGTGAATTTACCAATCTCAAGTAAGTGCGCAGACCTCAACCTGACCACAGTCGCTTCCTTTTTGACAACACAGCATTCATGCAACTCCTCCAATTCAGTCGAGCATGCTCCAAGGCTCCTTCCACTAAGCCATCTCCAGTTAACTGATGTGTGTGAAATTTCAGCTACAACACTGTCAATTGTTCCACTTGATGAGTATCGTTCAAATGGCCAGACCCATATCATATTTAAGTGAGCAAGTTTAACTGACACATCAACTGTGATTGTATTTAACTTGGTGTAATAAATTGTAAAATAATGAAGCCATCACAAAGCACATGAAAGCTAAAAGCTAGTCATATCTCTGTTAGCATCGGCGCAAAACATTCTGTCGTGGTCTATGTGGTCCAACAACACGGTGCGAGACAATTTGCAAAGTTGAGAAACGACAAACAAAAAGTTGCCTGTTGCAAAACTGCAGTGCAGTGCAGAGCTAGGCAGAGCTAGTTCCTGTTTTCTTCATAAAAATAGAAGTAGCAACAGTAGTGCTCTGTCTGGTTACCATGAGTGATGATCAACCATATGGGAACACTGGAATACTTAGAAAAGTTATTGAAATAAAGCAGAATGTTATGAGATAGAACTCTCCCATGATTGAGGAGCTGAACATGTCGCTTAGAATGAAAAAAAGATCCTCTTTACCACTGAGTTTACAGTTAAGTAAACGTTACTTAACCCAAGATACCATAAACCCTCAGGCTTGGTATTTGCCTCTGCAGCATTTTTCAGCACTATGGGGCCAAAATCAAGGCCTACATCAATCTTTCCAGTCCCATGCTTTTGAAGGTCTATACAATTCAATACGCAGATTTTAATATTCTCTAGGTACTTATGCAACATGTTATTAGAGCACATTATAACACGACTGAGACGCAGAGAGGTTTGGGCGATAAGCAAAAGGAAATATTTTCTGACATCAGATCACAATCTCACAGCCACTGCCCTCGTGCTGTTAGGAAACCAGAAAAAGGAAGCTAGAACAGCCGTGCGTCGACAACATACCATGGCCCCTCACAAAAGAACCCGACAACATTTCCGCATACTGACATACCCACGAAGGATTAAAAAACACAGAAAAAACCAACGTTTTCAAGTTCTCACCCTGAAATGCCCCGCGAGGAGAGATCCAGATGGCCTCTCCCAGCACTCTCCACACTCACTCCTGTGCGCCAAACAACGGACCACAACACTGACTGACCGAGCGAACCAACCACCAAGCCAGGCAGGCACACAAGTGAGGTTGTGTGTGTGTGTGTGTTGGAGGTGGGAGATGGAGGGGAGGGGGGGTCTCGCCACTCTTGCTACGTGTCCAAAGTGTCCGTCGTCGCTCCCTCTCCTTCCCACGTCAGGAGATGAGCGAGGGGCAAGCCCGAGCAGGCGGGCCTCATTCCATAGCTCCTCCACGCGCTGCGAGTGTAGTCTTGTTCGGCGGCAGACTGGTGTTCTATCTGCATCAGAAGAGAAGAGGAGGCACCGCCCCCTCTCCCCTCCGGCTGTGACATGAGAAGGCCATCCTCCAGCCTAGCGACAGGAACTGCCACCGCTTATCTACGGCCAGAAAAGTACCCCGTCACATGTGACACAGGCACTTCACAGGGTTGACGTCTGTGTGAACTGTGGGGAGAGGCTGGCAGACACGAACCTGTGGCTTTGCATTCATCCGACAACAGACATCCTCTAGTCGACCCAGCCTGTGCTGTAGCCATTGCAAAAAGAAGAGAGAGCTCACCCAACTGGAGGGCCCTGGGCAGAATCTGGATTGTAACTGTTTATACGTAAGGGTGCTTCTATTTGCAGCACAGATGACAGTGACCATGAGGACAGTGCTTGGCAAAGTAACAGGACAAAATGTTAGATGGAAAAAGTCAGCGGCAGAGTGCTGGAGAAGTTCACTTGTGCTGCTAAGACTAGCAACCTACAGGTGGCCAAGTCTAAACTTGCTCTCCTACACAGTCATTTCACCAAAGCTGGGTGTGGTCTTCTGGCAGTCAATACCTTCAAGGCACAAAAATCTAAGCAGATTGCACTCCAGTGACCTTCCCTGGCTCTCTGGAGATGTGTTTGTGTTCATGGTTGGGAGAGCAAGATTCTGTGATAACGCTCGGTGAAAGAAAGCACTCTGGGCTGGGCTTTTTTTTTAATCACCTGAAGGCATATCTTTCACGACACCTTTGCTAAATATCGACTGCAGGTTACTAAATTACAGTATTGCATTCATGTGAATCAGTAACCTGTTACTTGAGGTCGGAGGTACTGAACAACAGTTTAAGGTGTTTTACGGTCTACAAAAAAAAAAGAAATTCACCATTGCTAGTAGATGTTAAATTTCTGACATTTCAGCCAGCCCGGTCCTTTTCCATCCACCTTTGTGTCTGTCAGTGGTGGACGTTCAAGTGTACTAGTGCTTTCTCAACCCTCTGGAATGCTGTTGGAAGGGAAAACACTACTCCAGAGAAACTCCTTTAAGAGGAAGCGTGCGGACATTCCCCTCGACTCCCCTGAGTCACTACAATTCCTCTTGAGCCCCTGTCATGAGCTCATGTTTGTTTTTCACAGTTGGGCTCTGCCAGACATCACATAAGGCTCAGGCTAAACTAAAGTGGTAACAGTAGCAGCAGAAGCACCTGAGCCCTCATCGCAGCAAAGCCAACAGCTAAATAGCCCAGAGTGGAAACCATGCAAACAAGCAAAAACAAACAAACAAACAATGCTAACAAACAACGCTGCAATTTCAGATCTGATTGAGTTCCACATAGGCTACCTTTCCAAACAAGTCCAGTTATGTTGCTCATAAAACATGTGCTCTCTTTTTTTTATTTTATAAAAGTCCAGTATAGTCTCTTCATTTTCCACTCATAGGCTCAATGGGATACCATACTTTCTTTTAATGAATGAGAACTGTGCAGAGTCAACAATTTCCCATGAATGAATGAGAGGCTATACTGAGCCAGGAACTGGTAGTTCCTCAGCAGGAGTGGAGAGAGAGATGGAGAGCCCTCCTTATCCCATGGGTTCCTTGGCCACAGAGGGTCACACACTCCCTACAGCCAATCCAATTCAGAGTTAGAAAACAAAGGTTGTGACGCCTGGTCTCCCGTACCCCAGATGTGTGGCTATGTGGAGGAATTGTTTACAGGAAGAGCGTCCAGGAGCCTTTTGTGTTTTGCAGCTTCTATAAAAGGAAATTCTGAGCAGGGCTTCCTGGACGTACACAAAACCTGCCCTCCCCCTCAGCTGCCACAAGCGAGAGCGGGCCTGCTGACACCGCTGCTCACAATCAGAGGGCAGAGCAGCACCACTTCATTTGCCACCGTCTAGTTAAATCACAGCTAGCAGCAGACAGAGAAATCACTTCTCAACAAGTTTACTTACACCAAAGTTCTCCCAAGAGTCAAACAACCACCTCCAGGGTCATGTTATGAAAGTACATATCTGAATTGATGTCAGTTTTGATATCAAAATACGAATGCAATTACATAAAAATCTAGGGAAAGTCATCCATAAGTCATGAAGTCTCCTAGTAGGCCAACAACTTTGGAAATCATCCTAAAATGCCTGCTAATTAACACACAAACTCTGTCTGCCTTTATCAGGAATGAAAATATCACAAACACTTTAGGCTACTAATTCAGGCTACTCTCCCACTGCCAATCTGCAAATGCCCTTGTGTAGCCTAAGATGTAATTAAGAGTGCAACTACACATTCATTTCCGTGCCTTCTATGCATATGTAGCCTACATCCATTCCACACTGATAGCCCATTGCACTCAAAACACCATCCAATGTTCTGAAATCATATTTCACCCTGTCTGCAGATGACACCCAAATCAATCAACATAGTAATCGCATTGTTAACTAGGCTTTTGTAAAGTCGTTCACGTAAACAAAACTAAGATACAAATTATTTAGGACTTCAGACAAATATGACACATCATACTTTTTTGATGAATCGTGAGGATTAGGCTACAGTGAAGTCTCCGAATGCAGTTGCCATCCTTCCAATGTAAACGTGTTAGGTGTTAGAGAATCTCTGCAGCACATTGCGTATTAGGCTAGATTACTTTAAAGGTCCGTGCTGCGGTGAAATGGCTTGCCTAAAATATTTCTTTCACCTGTTCACCACCTTTTTAAGTACGTGGATGTCTAGATGCAATGTGTGTAGACTAACTTAGAAATTAACTCACCAACAAAACTACGGCGCAAGTCCCACAAACTCTTGAAAGTTAACCCCGCCTGTTGTGTTCACCAGTCATAAGAGACAGTATTTTGTCAGTCTCTCGAGTTTCTATATTAAAAGCAATCTCAAGCACGAGGATCTCTTTTTATTCTTTTATCTTCTTGTTGGACCTGGGATAGACCCGCTATGGCGGAGGGGAAGCGGAACTACCGACCCAGCCCAGTCTGGGACGTTAGAAGTGATTTAACAGTAAAAGCTGATAATGTAGTCTAATTTGTTTTTACATGGTCTTCTAAAGAACCATTCCATCTCATTGAGCTGATAGGACAATCCCCTTCAGATATTCGTAACAACAGTTTTCGGTTACATCAGAATGATGGGTAGCGCAGTAGATTTTGTAAAAATGAACAGCTGACATTCAGTACTACGTTTCCCGTCATCGTTCAGCATCCGGCACTACGTCATGAAAATGAGCCGGAGATGGGCTACATTGTAGCCTACTGCATTTTTGTGTAGCACTGAGAGAAGGCGGCATGAGTTTAGAATAGGTTGTGCCAGAGCCATAGGGTTGTGCATGAAGGTTGAAGTAGGCGAACACAGATTTCACTGGGTTTAAACTTCTATGGCACTCTATAGCCTACTTCACTTGTGGATTTATTTGATTAATTTGTGGATTCAGACGTTTGATTAGTGTCTCATAACAGAACATTCTCTGTCTTTAAATCATTCTTGTTATATGAAACAGGCCTAATCTCTATACCAAGCACCAACAATAAACTAAACAATACAAACACTGCATCTAACTCAGAGTTCCACTGAAAACCATGTTCACCATCAAGCACAGAAGGAAGCTAAAAACTGGTTAACTGTCTTGGCAAGGATGAACAGAAAATGATTCACTTTGACTGATAGACTTGGGTTGTGCTGCTTAAACTTTATTTGCAAAAATAATGTAGGATTTCACATGTTAATGCAAATGCATAGTTTTACATTCAAATGTTTAGTGGCATTTTGAATGGCAATACTGTTAAAACATTCTCAACATCTTTGGGAAGAAGCAGTAACTCCTATAATTTTCATCTCTTTTTACATATGTAAGTTGTGAGTTAGGGCAGTCAATAAGACTGCATTTGGCTGCTTCGGGCAGTTGTCCTGTACAGGCTGCCCTGACTTGTTAAAAAGCATTTCATATTACACGAAAGAAGAGAGCAGCAAATGTGCAGAAATGCTAAAATATCAAATATGCAACATCAGTCCAGGAAACCTGGGCTTACTTTACTCCTCGTTAGTCTTTTAAGGCTAACCTGCATTTCTATTTCTTTTTCCTGATAGTGCTGCTCTGTTATCACAGTGGATGAGTGCAAATCATTTACATTGATCGAGGCCTACTATGGCACTTTGGGAATAGAAGATGGACATGTACTAGCTTTCATTCATTATGAACTGAAGAGAAAGGTTAATTAGAGCACTTGAGTCTTTGTAAACCTGTTAAGGATTACAGAATTGTGTGTGTGTCATGAACACATTCATTGCATATTCAAAAATTCCAGCAATTTATTTTTTCCTCATCTCCTTGACGCAGCATGGACAATACCTGTAAAGTCAGAGATAAAAGTTAGTTACATCTATCTATTAATGCAAGGAACGTCTGTCTGTGTGTCACTCTAGCCCTTTTCAGACAGGTTTTGTGCACATTTTGCGATAATTGCTTACCGCATTTCTGACGGTAGTGGACATTCAGACATGAAGCATATATGCGCAATGTATACGGCCATCTGTTGTTCACATCTAATGTAGAATTTCCGACAATTGGGCTTTAGTTCGCTGGGCAGATAATGACGCCTAATAAATGCGGCCGCACTGACAGCTGTGCATGCGAGTGTAGTTTTCACACCAGGAGCAGCCTTGCTGCATTACTGTAGGTTACAAAGGGAACTATGGATCTGTGAGACCGAGGGATGACCGTCACCATCCCTTTTTAGACCGTAGTGACGGTCAGAGTGAGGTCAAAACAGATCTGCAGCGTGTTAGAGATGTAGGCTAACTGTTCAGTGATATCGGGCACTTTAAATACACTTAATACTTCCCTTGATCATCACTGACAAGTGCAGATTTTTTCCGCGATTGCTGTTGACATAGCAGCTGTGGCGGCAACATTACGGAAACATGACTAGGTCGGCAGCAGGAAAAGTTCCGATAGTAGATATGCGGACATATGCATTCAGACAGCACAACGAAAAAAAACTACCGTAAAATGTCTGTGAACATTGCGTAAATACACGTCTGTCTGAAAGGGGCTTATGTCTGTCTGTCTGTCTGTCCCATGCATAACTCCCGAACCACTCATCCGACTGCTCCCAAATTTGGTGGGTGTCATCCTAATGGCACGAGTGTGTGCAGTGCCAAATTTCATGTTATACGAACAAAAATGCATATGTAAATGTAAATCTATTCTCTCTGATAGAGAATAGTGATTTAATAGTGCTTACAGCAACCGTAAAAATCAAGTTGTTAAAACATAATTTAAGTATCCCTCAATTCATCAACTGTACCATACCCAACAATTGTAGCCAACAATTTTTTGTCAACTTACCATTTCCCCTTTGGTTTTGTTGCAAGACCAACACAGGCGAAGTGAAACCATTCTATTGGACACTGTCAGGACATATATAGTGATCAAAAGACAACAGTAGCACATGATCCATTAGTAAGTAAATGACAGTTGTAATTTTAAACTTACGTCAAGATTGTCACAGCCAATCATCTCCCCATATGACACCTGACTGCACAAGCAGTAGGTTGGTTCATTTGGGTCCACTGGCATGTCTAGCACATCGGATGGATGCATAGCCAAGAGAGAGTCAGTGACATTGGGGCTGAGGACAAAGAGAAATACACTCAGATTGTGAAAACCACAGAAAGTACCTACATCACAATTATTGTCAAATAATATACCTAATAGAACCCATTATAAGAAACATTACTATGATTAACAGTGGAATATGCAGGTTTGAGAACATACCTGTTTTTCAGCTTTTTCCTCCCAGGGGAGTCTGGGTCAGAATCTTTCTGGTTCCTGGTTGCTTTCTTGTCTCTGACACTTTTATCCTCTGTAGAATGATATTCATGGGAAAAGTGGCATTATGAAAACATACTCAGAAACAAAATCATAATTGATTTAATGCTCAAACCACAGCAATACTAAGCAGCTAAATAACTTACTCTTCAGTCTTTTCTCATCGGAGCTCTCCTGGCTGCTTGAGTCAAGTTTATCCTTCAGGTCATTCTCAAAACGAGCCAGGTCAGCGTCCAACCGACGAATGTGTTTATCTACCTGAAAAGGGTATATGTCTTGACTAAGATGTCATTCAAAACAAAATGCTGGCTATTCTGATTGGTAATATGCACTAACCAGTTCATATATCTGCATTGCAAGCTGCACTTTGTCATCACTGTACTCTCTGCATTTCGTGTAAGCATTTTCAATCTTCTCCAGGTGCTGGACACGTTGTTCAGAGGCCAAATTCTTTACATTTGCAACATAGTCTGCTGCAAGTTGATCGATCTCAGCCTTCTGTTCTGTAAAAAAAAAAAAAAAAAAAAAACCTTACAAATAAGATAGTTCAGGCAGATCAAATCAGCCCGCATCAGTAGTGTCACCAGGCAAAGCTGTAAGTTACCTTCTGTTCTGTTATCCAACTCGCTCATCAAAGTGAAGTTCCTCTGAAGTTCAAAAGGCAAGCCCTCAATACCTGAGAGAAAAGGACGAAAACCTTATTTTGAGCATGCCCTACAGACTTTATGGAGGAGGCCTTGAACACTTTGACTTAACTTATTAGCGTATTCTGCCGTGACTTTAACATGTTAACGTTACATGTCCAAACATAGGATAAGTAGCCTACCAACCATATAGTGTGTAACACAAATGTATTTCTGCAGCTGATGACACTAGTTTTATTAAAACATTGCATTGACCAGAAGTATGTACACCAGCTAGCAAACCGAGCTAGCAAAATGTATCTTTCTAACACTCATCCACCAAACCCCCGTCTGTTAAAGAAATCTTTAAAAAACAAAAACAAGAGCGTTTGGACTCTTTTTAAAAGACAGTCATGCATCACGAACGTTATTCACAGCCAACTTACTGTCCAGATAATGTTCCAAGTACACAGCTTTAGCCATATTGGTGCCAATACGACTTTCATCTATCCCGCGCTAGTAAATCACAATATCCTACTTCTGTGAAGAGGGGGGGAAAGCGTCCAACATATCTAAAAAAGTGAATGCGCCCTCTGGTGTACAGGCGCCCATTTTCAGTCCAAAAATCAGGACTATGGACAACAAATCCAAGCAAAAAAAGACCCAAACAAAACAAACAAACAAAAAAAGAACCAAAAAACAACAACAAATATTTGAGAACAAAATCAAAACAGACCTTTAAAATTTTTTATCAGAATAAGTTGAGACTTGGGGAAATTAGAATAAAAACGATGTATAGGCTAATAATCTGAAAATATTATCATTACTCATATCTACTCATATCGACACCAACAACATGTCAGATGTAGAAAATGACAAATTTGGCTATTTTGTGGAAAACAATCTTGAATTTAAAATGTTGAGACAGGAGAACATAATGCTAAAGTTGTGTAATGATAAAGAAAACAAACATAGGAATATTTCACAACTAATTAGGGTCATGGAACATGTTTGGGTTTGAGAAAGAGCATCTGAGAGGCAGGTGGGGTGTCCTACGAAGCAAGTTAGACAAATCTAGGTTATCTAGACATATCGAGGCTGCACAAAGCCTCACTCAAAAAAATGACTTTTAGGCATTGTAATATTTACTTATTCAAATGTAGCAATTATTACAGTGTTATATCAAGTTTCAGTGGGGACTAGAAAAAAACATTAAACTATACACAACATATTCATGTAATCAAATGTTCTTGATTTGGAAGAGTATTTTTTACTAGATATTTACTCGTAGTTTCTAAATTAATTACCAACACCTGAACATTTTAAGTAACTTTTACTAAATAAACCTTCACGCATTTGAATTCGCGCATGCGCCGTTGGACAATGCCTGGTAGCAAAGACGGTTGAAAAAGAATCTTTGGTCTGAGCTGAGGTACTTGAAGAAGAAGCTTGTCGCCGAAGAAGTCACCACTTTGCTACACCTGACTGTCGAAACGAGTGAGTATTCCCTTTTTGTTTTATATTTGTGGTCGTATAGGAGTTCGTGTACATGTTGATAATTTGATTATTGTCTGCTTGACGTTGAGTAGCACACGTTAGCACTACCGTTCGTAGTTCGGGTAGTGCTAGCAGCTAGCTGCTAGCCAGGCTACAATTTGTTTTGATCAAAAGCTAACGTCGTTGTCAGTTAACGTCTGCAAACGTTTGGGGTGAGTTGGAGGTTATCTTGATAGTAAGCACGGTAACTTCTAAGTTAGAATATCTTCTCTCAAAACAAAAACGATTATTTTTTTTATTTGGAAGTGTTTGTGGTTGAGGAGGTCCAGTCGAATCAAAGAACTGCCCGAAACAATGTAGTGCTATGACTCCAACTGTTAAATTAGCGCTAGCCTAGCTATAATTTCACTGAAGTTCACATTTAGCGCTAGCAGTTACCTACCAAAACGTCAACTTGAAGTGTCTGGCTCTAATGTTACATTGTGCCTATATAAGAACAGTATGCATACGTTTTTACTCAAATACTGACGGAAAATGTTATGGTAATATTAATTTGGGTCTTACTATTGTATTTTTCTCAACAGTGATTTGTCAAGCATCATCATGCGGGTTGAGCCAGGGGAGAGTGCCCTACGTTTGACTCTGCACTTCAGGCAAGTAAACATCTATGTGTGTGTGTGATAGGATATTATTGCTGTTATTACATGCCATTGTTCACTATTGTTCATGCCATTGTAATGTAATGAAATGTAGTTGATATGAATGATAGAAGGAATTTGGTTTTGTTCCTCATTAGCATTATCTTTTCTTGTCAATTGTATGCAGGAGGACCACTGCAGTGATCCTACTGGTCACGTATCATGGTCGTCCATGGTGATTCCGAAGAGGATCCTGATGTCTCCATCATTCTTGAAGGCAGGGAGATGTTGCGTGGATGTGGTAACACAGCAAGAGCTTGCATATTACTTTTGGGACTGATCTATGCCCTGAATCTTGCATATCCCAAACCACCGCGTTACACATTCAAGGTGTTTCAGAAACTTTTTGTGGAACTGGATGGGATGAAGCTGACACCAAAAGTACAAGCTTTAAAATCCAAATTGCGGACTTAAACACACACACCCAAGCACATATAGGCCTACACTTAAACATTCTCTCTTTCTCGCGCGCTCTCAAACACAAACAGGTTGTACATTGAAACAGCATTGTCTAGAAACAACTATAATCACTGTGTATCACTGTGTGACATTTTGCATTACTCAAATATATATTTGTATATTTTTATTACCCCCCCCCCCCCCCCCCCCCCGCCCCATTACTCAAAGATCATTTTGATGTAACAGGTTACCCACCTGGTGACCTGTCTGCCTCCATCTTTCTCTATCAAACAGTGTTCTCTGTTCTTGAACCATTGGTGTATAATGAAAAGCAAGAAGTCATTCCATGTATACTAATGCTTATCTCACTGGCTCCTGGTCTCTCTCTCTCTCTTTTTCTCTCTCTCTCTCTCTCTGTCTTTCTCTCTCTGAGACTCTCTCTCTTTCTCCCTCTACTAAGTCCAGTTGGTATGGATGCTCATCTATATTTTATAGCCTACATAGGGTTATAATGTTGTTTTAATGCTACATCCAATAAGTTACAGAAAAGCAGTCACCTGAGTGAGAGATATGTGAAATTGTATTTATTGTTTTTCATTATTTGATTAATTCCATCAAGTTGACTGCACCCCAGTGGTTTTGTTGTATCTTAACTTGAAATATCAGTGATATTTTATTTGTTATGTAGAGCATTTTTGTTTAAATTGGTAAAATAAAGTTTGCATTTTACTTAAATAGTGTGATCGGTGTAATTTGCCATTTGGTAACATTTATCCGAAGAAAACAAGTAACATTTACATAACTTTAGTGTGTAAGACCTCTTAATACAAAACAATCTAGTAAAATCTACTTATTATAAACATGTAAGATTTACTCCATATTTCATGACCATGGTGTTTCTATATTGACATGGTCAAGTAAAACTTACTTAATTTTTTCAGAAATGTCAATGACAGTAGCAAGTACATTTTAATTGATTCTGTCAAGTAAGTTGTACTTGATATTACAGCATTACATTTACTTAATCTTAATGAGTGCATTTTGTTACAAAGATTTTTTTAAGTAAATTCTACTAATCATTTTTTTCAGTGCTCAGCTCGGGTATTAAGTTAAGTGATCCTACGACAGCAGGTATGTGATAAATTTGTCAAACTAGGCTTTCAGCTCAGATCTGTGCGCGTTCTCGTGGTTGGGGTGATTTTGACCAATCGGGAAACGTGGAGACGCACAAGACAGCCTAGGTTTAAAAACGATTACTTCCGCATTTATGAGCGGTAGCGAAATCTAGGGTGGTCTTTTTTAGTGTCTAACCTATAACATCAAAAAGTCGATGGTCATCAGATATTGTATGGCATGCATGTCCATAGTAGTGACATATTTGCACGCACAACATACTTAAAAGCGCCTTCGAGATTCAAAATGTTTGCAGAGGCGGGGCCGAACCTGTTCAAAGTATGACAGATTAGCACACGTGAGATAACTTCGTTGTTCAAGATAATGGATTGGTTAGAATTGGTCAGAGGGCGGTGATATTTCACGATTTGAGCTATAACTAGCACATAACCCGCTCCCGAGCAGGTTTGGTTGCGAGCATAAGATACCATGGTGATCCAGCGACGCTAAAACAAATCCACTTTCGTATGACAGCATACCCTGGTTTTGAGCGCAACATACCTCGCTAAGCCACTAATCGAGCTTCGTAGGACACCCCAAGGGTCTCATAGTAGGCCTAAGGGTATTCATCACTGTAAACCTGTGTGGACAAATGATGAAACCATGTAATTGTACTTAAAATATATTTGTTGAGCTGTTGATTGATTGAAATTACTCATAAGTGGTGACCTACACTATTACCAGGGTTAATATCGACAAAATCTTGTTTCCCGAGAAAACACAATCTGCTACCCTGATTAGCCTACCTGTGATATGCCATGTCTGCAGCACTCATTCCCAGATTGACACGAAATCACTGGTTGATTGCAGCAGTGCTGCACTACCTTCCAAATTTCAGAACGTCCTGCCCATTTTGAAAGCCTTTTTCAGAAATGTGAAGTGGGTGGAGTTATGGGGTGAAGTTACACTTTAAACTTAATTGTAAAGTATTTTGGAAGTTCATCATCTACAGAACATAATATCATTCAAACATGGAGAATCCAGAGAAATGTTTGCAAACAAGGGATAATTGGATGGCCTTGGTCTTTTGGACCTCAGATGGCATTGCATTAAAACTAGAGCTATTTCTCTAAAGAAAATCATGGTATGGGCTCACGAAAACTTCTGATAACCATTATGAGCACAGTCTGATAGTCAATTTAGAAATGCCAGTGTAAACTTAACACAACAGCCAAAACTGTGTTTAGACGTGATACAGAAAAATGGAACATGTGAAAGGGTCCTGTGTTATAGACCAATCAAAATTTGCAATAATTTTTTTAAATCATGGGCTTATCTGGCTTAAAGAGAACATGCCTGTCCAGGTATCCAATGTATCCAACTTGTTATAGTGAAGTTTGAAACAAAATATTTATGACGGTAGTGCATTACCATGGGTATCTTGCAATCAATTCTGAAGTTTTGAGCAACCTATAATGCAAATGTCTTTTCCAGGGAAACAGGAAAACAATGCAATGGCAACATTTATTTCACATAGAATATTATATAAATACTTCATATTTAAACAATATTTAAGATTGTCTAAGACAGAAATCCTAAATCAGGCATCCTGCATAACATTTCATTCTCAAAACTCTAGCAACTGGTCTCCTCAGTTACTAAACATTTAGAGAATGTTGCTCAGTGAAAAGATGAATAGCACAGAGGAAAACATGCCCCTGTCACAACTTTTTTTGAAACATGTTGATGCTGGCATCAAATTCATTAATTCAAAAATATATACTTTCCATGAATAGTCAACATTTGACATAGTGTGTCTGTTCTGTTAAAAATCTTGGTGTATTAATCGACAGTGATCTAAATTTCAACAGCCACATGAAAATGATAACTAAATCAGCTTTTTACCACCTCAAAAATATTGCCAAACTGAGAGGGCTAATGTCAAAACATGATTTAGAAAAACTCATTCATGCATTTATCTCTAGCAGGGTTGATTACTGCAATGGACTGTTCACAGGCCTTCCTAAAAAGACTATCAAACAGCTTCAGGTGATTCAAAATGCAGCAGCTAGGGTTCTCACAAAAACAAAAAGAACTGAGCACATTACTCCAATTCTTAAATCTCTGCACTGGCTTCCAGTAAGTCACAGAATTGACTTTAAAGCACTACTGCTTGTTTATAAATCAGTAAATGGAGCAGGACCTAAATACCTATCAGACATGTTTCAGCAGTACACACCTTCTCGTCCTCTCAGGTCTCAGGAGAAAAACCTGTTAGTAAAACCCGTTGTTAGAACTAAACATGGTGAAGCAGCTTTTAGCTGCTATGCAGCTCAGCTTTGGAACCAACTTCCAGATGACATTAAAAAGGCCCCAACTGCAGCCAGTTTTAAATCTAGACTTAAGACAAAATTGTTCTCAGATGCTTTCTGCTAAATGTCTTAATTATTTCACCTTGAGTCTTTTATGCTGTCTTTATGAATCTTTATTTTTAAATGATGTTATGCTTTCCTTATAAGTTTTTATTTTGTTTTGGAAATTGAAACCTGATGTGTGTGATCCCTCAACATGCCGGAGAATTGCACTCATGGTGAGTAGTACTGGTTTGTTCCTTTTAAGTACTACGTTCTGCCCCTGGTTGGGCAAAGGGAGATTCAGGTGAGTAGGGCCCCCGTTTGGGGATAGTTTTTGTTGGGTGGTAGTCAGCGTCAGGGACGGCTGAGCTATCGGCCCTGGACATTAAGGTCTCCCCAGTAAGAAAGGAAATATTGTGTGCGCACACAGATGGGCCTACGTCAACGAATCTCCAAAGAGTGGCAACAGCTCTGGGTGTTTGAGAAGGATCACTATCACTGGTTTGCTAAATTAGACTCTGGCAAAGTCTATCTGTTAAAAACAGACCTGTCTTCTTGTTATTCCACCTTATGTCTTTTATGTTAATTATTCTTTATTGCTTTCTTTTTATTTTTTTATTTTATCATTATTACTATTATTATCATTATTATTCCTCTTTGCTCATCTATGCTTTTATCTGCTATTACTGTTTGGTTTTTGTTTATGTAAAGCACATTGAATGACCTCTGTATGAAATGCGCTATATAAATAAACTTGACTTGACTTGACTTGTTCTATCCGCTGCTAAATATGTGTTTATGAGATTTGTATATTATCAATTTCTGTTTTTATTTGCATTTTACACAACGTCCCAACTTTTCCTGAGGATTGTATTTCTCACCCTTTGTGGTAGGCTATTTACAGGTAAGCACTTTGAGAAGGTCATTGCTTTCTGTTCTCCAGAACTAGGACCGACAAATGATAATTGGAGAGACTTTATCAAAGAAAATATTGAAACAATTCAAAATGGGCAGATAAATATCAAGAGTAGCCGGCTTGGCCTATTTATTTGATTTTTTTTTAATGAAAAGTTAACTGTAATGGCATTGTGAAGGTATATACAGCCTAAACTCCAAATAAACAACTGTGACTTAGAATAATATAAAAGTATAGTGTCTCATTTTTAGATACAAAATGAAAATGGTATTCATGTTTTCCCATTAGCCCTTGCTCAACACATCTTTTGTAGTAAATTGGGAGTTTTGGTCTAAAAGAAATACCCCCCTACATTCACCTTCAACCATCAACCTCATGGTGGCACCATTGGAGCTCCCTAGAGCACCTCTCAATTACAGTTTTTCACAAAATGCATTTTTGCCACCCTTTCCTCAAAATTGTTCACACAAAACCCCATTCTCAAGTTACAAAAGCTCTGATTGTTTGATTTTGCAAGGACTATCACCTCAAAAAAAAGTTACTCAAAACCAAACAATATCGTCAGATCATTAAAGCGATCAAAATGAAAACACTGACCAATGAGCCTTTCACTACACTGGAAACACAGTGTTGTGCATATAGCTCCTGAATAAATGTTTATTGAGTACATATGCTATTTTGCATCTAAGTGGATTCAGCATTTACTGTATATTGAGTGAAAATGAAAAGACAGAAAAGACAGGTACAGACAATGCACCGTAAATGGGACAAAATCTAAGTTGTTGAGTTGTGTTTAATTTATAATAATGTCTTTTTGTGTTTATATTTGGCTACTTGTGGTTATACAACTGTGTATCACAAGTGCAAAATATGCTTTATTGCATGCGAGTGTTTAGAGTCTGCGAACAAGGGAGAATGAGAAGTGCAAATTGTGTTTCACTGGTGAAAACTGTTTATGATTTTGCCAAAGGAGTGATTCATTCAACAAATGTGTTCAGGCCTCTGAGAATGGGGTGTACTGTTTAGCAACTGTGCAAAACAAAACTGTGAGACAGGCAGCCTATATCATGTGATCCACTGCAGCGTATGACACTGAGATGACAACCTGCTGAACTGAATTCCTCCTCTCCTCAGGAGAGTTGTTCATGGAAATTTGGTCACCAATTTTTTTTTGATATGCTGATAATATCTTGTTTGGTCATGGATTTCAGGATGCAGAGCTGGGAGAGGTTCAGTAACTACCCTGTACTTACACCAGCACCAGCACAGGACTATTGTATCTGTTCTGGTATACTGTACCAGCAGAATGAATTCCCTGAACATATGCTGAGACAGTTCTATAGCCATGGACAATGGTGGTGAAGGTTTTAAGATGAGATTTGTGGCCACTCTCACCTCAAACTCCTCCTCTGACCATCCAGAATCTGCAAGTGACTGACTCTGCTGTGTACTACTGTGCTCTGAGGCCCACAGTGACAGCTGCACACTCAACGTTCATACAAAAACACAGATACGGTAGTCACACAGAGAATATGCACTGATTAAACATCAATTTAAAGAATGTGCCACTGTGTTACTACTGTATAATACATTGATGTTGATTTGTTAACAGATTAGGTAAACGTACATATGAATCGATTATAATATTAACAGTCATTTGAGAAAAAAATTCCTTTAATTTAGAACTTGTTCTTTATGAAAGATTACGATATTCCGATCACACAGGACACAATCAAATAACTTATGTGATGATAAGCACTGGCTGGCAACTATACTGAGAGGAATGCTTCCAAAAGAGTCACAAAAACACAAGGTTCTTTTGTATGTGCTGTTTGAACTATTTCACTGCTGTGAGCAGTACGTCTCAGTGCAGCTCATGACCAACCCTCTCCACCAATCATGGAGGAGCTGAACAGACAGACGGCATCATGGTGAGATCTGATGAGATGAAAGAAATGACTCCAAACAGATTTCAGCCTCACACATGATGAACTACACAATGTGCTCCACCATGATGATTCCTCTGACAGTGCTATTGCTTTTGTCTGTCTTAGGTATGATATCTTTTCTCTACACTCTGTATTATCAGCAGAAAACCAGTGTTGAATTTGTCTTATAATTAGTATACTGCAAAACTGAATAATTTCCCTTTTATTTTTTAGGTAAAAGTACTGAAAGCCCTATTGCTCCAGACACTGTAGAGAAGCATGCAGCAGAAGGAGAAAATGTTCATTTTTCCTGCAGGTACAATGCAAGCAGCAGTTATGGTATCACTCTGCACTGGTATCGCCAGTTCTCCCAGTCTGTGCCACAGTTTCTCATTCTGGATTATCAAGGTGTTATCACCAAGGCAACTCCTCCTGTTCCTGGGATATCGATCAGACATAATGAGACAGCAAAGCAAATTTTCCTGGAGATGTCATCTGCTAAATTATCAGACTCTGCTGTCTACTACTGCGCCCTGCAGCCCACAGTGTCAGGAAACCCTGTTGCACTCAACAAAAACCCTCACAGTCAAGATGCATGGAAAAGGCATAATATAAACGAATTTCTATTAAAGTCACCTAAAGGGCTCAAAGGGTTTTTATTTTGAACTAACATTAATGTATTATATCTGTCAGTAGAATTGAGCATCAGTTTCAAGGAGGTATTATAAAGAACTGGAGAGAGGGAGGAAGTATACCACCCAAAAATGATAGCTTTTTTGTATAGGTGAATTTATGTTCAAATTATGTTGTCCATGTGGATTGACTGATCCTCCCTCAGACAACATACTTTTATGTCCACCAGTAATGTGGCACATAATCAGCTTGCTTGTGAAAATGACGGGGTAATATATTCACACTCTGCAACTCTAGGGGGAGCCCTGGAGATATCACATTATCTAATTTCACCACCAGTTACTATAGCTCCTCCTAGAGAGAGAGAGCGAGAGAGAGAGAGAGAGATTCTAATTGTCATATCACAATCTTCGCAGTTTGTCATCATGGATCTCTGGCTTAAGGTCTCGCTTGTTATTGCAACAACAAGTTTTGGTATGATATTGATAATTTCTTGAAACTGTTGCTGCCTTTCTGTTTGGCAGTTGAGGAGTGTCTCATCATCAAACTCTATTCAGTGTTACCCAATGTACTTTTTATAAATTGAACTGCAGATACACGTTTAAGATTTAAGTCATCTTATACATGTGTGTTTGAAATGATGTACTACTAGAGCATGCTAAAACAAACAACAAACAGAGTGCTAAAAACAAGTTCCTGCTGGTTTGGCTGTTTGGTTTTGATCTAATCTGATTCTGAATGTATCTGCAGTGTGCAGAGGAAAAGAAGACACTGTTGACCAGTTATCAACGTCTGAGACTGCACCAGAGGGAGGAACCATAATACTTGGCTGTAGTTATGACACAGCTGCCAATAATGCCTACCTGTTCTGGTACAAACAGAAAGCTAATGATCATCCTCAATATATGCTGAGGAGATATTCATTTGGAGGTGGTGATAGTGAAAAGGAATTTGAAAGAAGATTTTTGTCTGAGCTCAACAAAACTACAAAGTCAGTTCCACTGACAATCAAGAACCTTCAAGTGTCAGACTCTGCTGTCTACTACTGTGCTCTGCAGCCCACAGTGACAGGAAACAAAGTAACACTGTACAAAATCATCTGTACCTAAATAACGTGTACAATGTGTATCTCAATAAAAATATATTTACTCAACTATTTTCTAGACACAATAATCAGTTGTTGCTAATTGGTCTTTTAGGACTAGATGAGGGCAGGTTGTGACCAACCAACCCAAGGGGAGGAGCTGAACAGACAGGCAGCATTGTGCTGATCAGATTAAAGTGTTTGAAAGTGAAAAACTGAATCCGATCAGCATCCTCCCGCATGAACTACACTATGGGCATTACCATGATGATTCCTGTAGCACTGCTGCTGTTTTCAACTTTCTTGGGTAAGAGATATTAAGCTTCAAGCTTATTTTGATGCTACACTGACTTAAAAAAAACAGTAAATGTATATGTCTGAGAAGCTGATGCACACCTGAAATGTCTGGTATTACGGTATATAATGTTGTTGCAGGTATCACAAAAATGTTCATCTATTTAAGGCAAATTGGGGATTTTCTTCAAGCTAAATCAATATCCAGTTGTTGTAAATTGATGAAAATGGGAATACCTATGCATTACTTTAAACATGCATGGTGTTTAATATGATAACCAACTCCAATGCACAGTCATTGTGTATTCGTAGGTAAGAATACTGGGAACATTGCTCCAGACACTGCAGTAATGCATGCCACAGAAGGAGAAAATGTTCAACTGTCCTGCAGGTACAACGGAACTGACTACGGACTACACTGGTATCGTCAATTCTCTCAATCTGTGCCTCAGTTCCTTATATTGGATTTTGAAGGAATTGTTTCCAGTGCAGCTCTTGTTCCTGGGATATCAATTAGACACAACAAGACAGCAAGACAAGTGTTCCTGAAGATCTCATCGGCTAATGTGTCAGACTCTGCTCTCTACTACTGTGCCATGAGGCCCACAGTGTCAGGAAACCCAGCCTTTCATAACACAAAGTGGTCTAATGTTAGAAGGTGAGGATACAGATATTTGAAACTTGAAGGATACACACAGGGCTGTGATATTCCCGTTTTGAACAGCATGCTGTTATGTCTATTGTCATTGTTATGTTATATTCACTTCAAGTAATTCCACATGCTTATCCTTGTAATTGATATAATTACACTACAGTGAGAACATTTCAACCATAGCTTAAAGGTGGAGGTCTTAGAATAGAATATATACTTTTTTGATCCCGCGAGGGAAATTCAGTTCTCTGCATTTAACCCAATTTAACCGAATTAGTGAACACACAGCACACAGTGAGCACACAGTGAGGTGAATTACACAACCCAGAGCAGTGAGCTGCCTGCCCAAACAGCGGCGCTCGGGGAGCAGTGAGGGGTTAGGTGCCTTGCTCAAGGGCACTTCAGCCGTGGTGGATTGGTCGGGGATCGAACCGGCAACCCTCCGGTTACAAGCCCGATGCGCTAACCAGTACACCATGGCTGCCTTCTGCATGAAGGTACTGTGCCCCTGTAACCTTGACTTCAGTCAGTGCACAGTAATGAAAAGAAAATATGTAAAAATAATCAAAATAATTATAAATCAATTAAAAGTTTAGCAGACAGAATGCATTTTGTGCTACAAAATAGACACATGTATTACGAAACCATAAAGCTTCATAATGTCTTTTGTCCATGCAATACAAAAATCTGATTGTATTGTGTCCATGAAACACTGAACACTTTCATGGACTAAAATTAACTACTTCCTTTTGTGGACATAATAAGGCTGAATGCACTTCTCTTGTCAACAAAGGTGATTCTGCCCACATGATAGATGCCCTAGGCCAGCATGTATCTTATGTCAAAATACAGAATGCACTAAACATCATTCCGTGCCATATTCCAGTTTTGTCCACTTCAATTTTCTACTGTATTACAAAAATGATTATGTATTGCGAAAAGTATTTGGCACAATATATGTCCTAGCCTACGGCAAACCACTGAAATGGATGATGAATATTTTGCAATTTAATGTAACACATAATTATAGCCAGCAGAGGGCATTAGTGTTAGTTACTTCCTGAATATACTCTGAGTGAAACGATAGACAATCCCTGAACTACCTAATTGTTATGACAGAATCACGTTTTGATGATATTGCAACCAGAACTTCTTTTGAAGGAGGATGCATGGTAGTGAAAAATATAGTAATGGTCTCCCATCACCACATTTGTCATAGATAAGCCTTCGGCTTCGTGCCTGCGGCGAACCACAGCCGTGGCGATATTGGCCAACAACACCACTCCCACTCGTGCAATAATGCTTAAATATACAATACTGAATTGTATATTAGAATATTACCAGAATAATTAAAAAAACACTTTTATTGTGAATGAAGGAAAGCACTCTCAAACATTCCAAGAATTAGCTCTGCAATTTCATGTTCTTATTCCACATTCCAGATTGTGCCCAACATGCTGTTCCCTCTACTACATGCAGACACGCTGAAAGTGCTGTGGGGAGGGGCATATCTAACATGACATGCAAGAATCCTCACAGCAGGCTTTGCATCAGTGAAGTCTACACTACCTAACTCAGAAGCAGCAATGAGGACTTTAAGCAGCAACACTGAATGTAGACCACAAATAATGATCCTCATTACAACAAGGGGTTAATAATGAGAAAAATGTTCATAACCCAAGCCAATGGTACTCAGATCATGGGTAAGGTATTTTGCAGACACTTTCAAAGTGATGCACAGTATGAGAACATTATATTAGTTACTGGCCTTCCATATTCATCACAAACTCTTGGGAAGTATATCTGCAATATTTCATGTTCACATCAGTGTTTGTAATAAAAAGGTGCAATAAATTGAAATAATAAGAACAGTTTCATCGGTGAGATAAAAACTTCACATCCACTGAGCTTATATTGTTAATCCAGGTCCTTCTCTGGAACGGTGTACAAAAAGTCAGTAGCAAACAGACGTTTTTTATATTGCGAGAGATGGAAGTATTTGGCTCTTAGTAAGAAATCAATTAGCCCATATCAGTTTCAAGTCAAACTGAGCAATTGATATTTCAATGTTTGTGTCACTATCCATTAGGCTACTCATGATCAGGTCAAGAAGATTTAATAGATAGATATAGATGTTTCTCAATGGCAAGGAAGACTATTTTATATATATTGCCAGATTCTTTTCCCCAACAAAAAGTGTGAACAGCTACATTTATGGATAAGTGTCTGGCAATTTATCATGAAATAAACTGTGATTAAATCGCACTCAAAATATATGGAGCCCCAAAAGGATCATATAGTGGAAATTATCTCTTTAAAGGTGGACATTTAGTTTTAAATCTCTTTTACCTTCATTGCATTACTTTAAACATGCCTTTGCATATTGTAAATTTTTTTGGAGAGGGCATCTCAGTCAAAGAGGACAGACGGGCAGTTGCCCGGGCAACTATAGCTCTGCTCTGTGCACGTCCCTGTTTAGAGGGTTAGGATTAAAGAGGTGGACTGTATGTGAAAAATATTTTGAATACTTAAAGAGGAAGTATATTGAGGAATTTTCTTTTTCTGTTTTTATATGTTGGCCAGCAGTTCATGTGTATCTCATGATGATCGATGACTTGCTTTTTATTTTTCATTCATTTTTTAATTCCCATTTTGTCTATCTTTTTTATGCAACAATCAGTAAGGACTAAGAGCCCTCAGTGCAAAAGGATGGATATTTACAAAATGGCTATTGTTGATGCACATTATAATGAGAATATCACAAATGAATGATGTCAGAAACTCTCCATACTCCAGCTCATGTCACATCTATTAAAAATATTCTGATTAATTTAATCACATTATTTATCAGGAAATGTAACTGACTAAATCCATGTAAAATCACCTTGACATGTAAGAGTTTTTATTGTGTACAGGCTGACATGGATCTGCAGTGTGGCATACAGATGTCCTCAAAGCAGAACCTGCCCCCTTTCCACAGCTACAGCACACACACACACACACACACACACACACACACAGTAATAGCTCTGATGACTGTGAGCACCAACACAGAACACAGTGTATTCCACATGGAGACAGCACTGCTCCTCATCCTCATCATGGCAGCAGGTGAACTATTTCTGATGCTCATTACCATAGAAAATCACAATCACGCATCTAATGCTTTACATTTCTATTTTTCTTCCAACTGTAATGAGTACATTCAAATTATGAATTACCTGTTTGCCAAATGCTATTGTTGAATACTGCCTAAAAGGTTTTTTTTCTTGCAGATATAATTGCTGACCAAATCAGTCCTATGCAGGAATATTTTACAAAGGTTGAAGATGAAGCTGTCAAGCTGAAATGCTCTTATAAAACAAGCTCCACCTATGCTACTCTTTGCTGGTACAGGCAGTATCCTCACCAAGCACCTGTTTTTTTGTTATGGAAAGATGGGAAAGGTGGTTCATCTGAACACATCCCTGACAAACGATATGAATCCAAAACCTCAGAAACATCCACAGAGCTCCATATTAAACGTCTGACTCTGGCAGACACAGGCCTCTACTTCTGTGCTCTGTGGGTCGCCCAGTGATACAAACTCACTGTGGAGCTGTACAAAAACTCAGAGGCAAACAGAAGTATTTTTATGAAGAGATATCAAAGTAATTTCCTGTTCTTGGTTTAATATCAGTTAACCGCCATCTATGGTTATAAATTGAGCGATTGTGGTTACACCTGTTATTTGAATGTGGATAACATCCTGTATAAAGTGTATGACTTACAGGGACAATACATTTTTAAAATGGGTTTAAAAAGGTTTTAAAAATAGCAGTTTTTGTTGCAAATAACAAAACATGTATTAACTGGAGTTTATTAAATATTGCTTTAAAGTGTCAAACACTACATTTCATGTGAATAATGGCTTCAAGCTGTTCTATGAAACTACTCAGTTATGGATTGAGTGACAAGGTCCCTATAATAGCCCAGTGAATGATATCAGGTTTTTAACCCAAAAGGAGAATGGACATACCAAAAAAAATGTAAAAAGAAAAAGTACCAGACCTTGCAACATTCCAATGGTCCTGTTCTCTCTGTCAGGAATTATTTTCTGATAATGACTGGTGGACAATACATTATCCCTTGATAGACCATGTTTGGTAGTACAAAGCACTTCTGTCAGCCCCAGTCGTGGCACGACTGGCTGGGGCGCCTGCGCCGCGCGCCGGCGACCCGGGTTCGATTCCCGCCCCGTGGTCCTTTCCGGATCCCACCCTACTCTCTCTCCCACTCGTTTCCTGTCACCCTACACTGTCCTGTCTGATTAAAGGCATAAAAGCCCCAAAAAATATCTTAAAAAAAAAAAAAAAAAAAAGCACATCTGTCATTTCTTACTTATCCATGTGGATTATTTTATCTCAACATAATGAATGAGACAAAGCTGAAGTACAAAGTAATTTTTATATTTTGGTGTGCAGTGTGTTCCAGTTTCCAGTTCACATTTCCCAATTACAGTTTTTTCCAATTGCTAACACACTAAAATGACACACATAGCACAATTATTTAAACTAACACAGAGAGAGCAAAACTTCTTCTCAAGTCTCCAAAAGTCTAAACACATTTTCTGCTTTGCACACATTTTGCAATTCAAAATGGCACTTTTTAAATGCACTGAACACGGTTCTCTGCATAAGACATCAATCTGACATAAAGTCACATGTTTGCCATTTCAAAACAATGCCATTCAAAATGATACTACATGAGCTACAGCAATTGACCAATATATGTGGCACTTTTGCGTACATTATTTGCAGAGGGCATCTCAGTCAAAGAGGACAGACGGGCAGTTGCCCGGGCAACTCTGCCCTGTGCATGTCCCTGTCGAGGGCAAGGATTAAGGAGGTGAACTGTACGTGAAAAATATTTGTTATACTTAAAGAGGAAGTATATTGAAAAAAAAAAGTTTTCTGTTTTTTTGTGTTGGCCATCAGTTCATGTGTATCTCATGATGATCAATGACTTTATGATTATTTTTCTTTCGTTTTTTTCTTTAGGCTATCTTTTTTTTATGCAATAATCAGTAAGGACTAGTGGAGTCCTTAGTGCAAAAGGATGGATATTTATAACATGGATATTGTTGATGCACATTATAATGAGAATGTCACAAATTAATGATGTCAGAAACTCTCCATAAAATGTAATACACAATTGTCACACTATTACAGTAATGTGAATGGACCAAAGTTGATTTTGATACTATTGTTGCAGATATCATACTTACAGTGTAAGGTATCTATTTTCACTTTTATCCCAGCTTCCAGCTCATGTCACATCTAATATTAAATATTCTGATCAATTTAGTCACTTTATTTATCAGAAAATGTAACCGACTAAAATCACCTTGACATGTAAGAGTTTTTATTGTGTACAGGCTGACATGGATCTGCAGTGTGGCATACAGATGTCCTCAAAGCAGAACCTGCCCCCTTTCCACAGCTAGAGCACACACACACACACACACACACACACACACACACACACACACACACACACACACACACACACACAGTAATAGCTCTGATGGCTGTGAGCACCAACACAGAACACAGTGTATTCCTCATGGAGACAGCACTGCTCCTCATCCTCATCATGGCAGCAGGTACTTCTGATGCTCTACACCTCTAATGCTTTACATCTCCATTTTTCTTCTAACTCTAGAGTACATTCAAATCATGAATTACCTGTTTGCCCAATGCTATTGTTGAGTACTGCCTACCAGTGGCGTCATGCCCATTGAAGTAAAGGGGGCACGTGCCCCCTCTGATTTTTCGTCCCTGATATTTTTTTTAATCATAACTCTCCGATTATGCTCCATAATAATCCATTCCAGAGCCTATAACAACTCTGGATGTGTAATAAACCTATAGCTAATGACCGGCCATCAGCCCTTTTCCTAAAATTGGTGTCTGTAGCATACTGTATATGTTCCCGTAGTAACGCACGCACGGTGAGCACGCATTGTTGTGTTTATGTTGAACTGTTACAGTTAACGTTAGGCTACACTTTGAACAGTCAAACTGCAGTTTGGACTGCTACAGTCAATGGTGTTGAAGTGGTAAGTAGGCTATGCAATAAATCAACATTACATTCGGAAGATATTAAAAAGTAGCGGAATTATTTGTGGACCAGGAAATGTTGGTGATGATCACAAAGTTCACCAAACACTCCAAAATCGCATTTCCAGGGAAGCCGGCTTCTCAGGGAGTGAATGGGCAGTGGGATGTAGCCCGCCAGGACAAACTGTTTTAGCCTATCTACCACTCTGAACGTGGCTAGAACTCGTTGTGATTGAAAGCATAGGCTATGTCGCGATTGGAGAGGAAGCGTTTCAAGTTCAGGGATGCGTTGACGTGTTGGCAGGTGAAGTCAAAGCTAAGACAAGTTGCAGCTCAAATTCTCGTAGGCTACAGTGTATTTGTGAGCAATACAGTTTTTAGCAATTTATCCTACTGTAAATGAAACCGTAATGTGGAGTTAGGTTCTACAGAGTTTGTGACTTTTGTTTCAGTTGTGTATTGTAGCCAGATAGCTCGCTATAGGCTAAGGCCACCCACCCCCCTAGTCCAATATAGGGCACTACCCCCCCCCCCCCCCCCCGTCGGAAAATTATTGCAACGTCGCTGATTGTGCCCCCTAAGAATTTTGGCTTGCATGACGCCTCTGCTGCCTACCTAATATGTTTTTCTTTCTTGCAGATATAATTGCTGACGAAATCAGTCCTAAACAGGAATATTTTACTAAAGTTGAAGATGAAGCTGTCGAGCTGAAATGCT
This sequence comes from Sardina pilchardus, assembly GCF_963854185.1. Taxonomy (NCBI): domain Eukaryota; kingdom Metazoa; phylum Chordata; class Actinopteri; order Clupeiformes; family Clupeidae; genus Sardina; species Sardina pilchardus. The sequence goes on along the minus strand of NC_084995.1, from coordinate 34,305,767 downwards.
CTTATAAAACAAGCTCCACCTATGCTACTCTTTACTGGTACAGGCAGTATCCTCACCAAGCACCTGTTTTTTTGCTATGGAAACAAGGGACAGGTGGTTCATCTGAACACATCCCTGACAAACGATATGAATCCAAAACCTCAGAAACATCCACAGAGCTCCATATTAAACGTCTGACTCTGGCAGACACAGGCCTCTACTACTGTGCTCTGTGGGTCGCCCAGTGATACAAACTCACTGTGATGCTGTACAAAAACTCAGAGGCAAACAGATGCATTTTTTATGTAAAGAGATCAAAGTAATTTCCTCTTCTTGGTTTAATATCAGTTAGCCGCCATGGTTTTAAATTGAGCGATTGTGTACACCTGTTATTTGAATGTGGATAACATTCTGTATAAAATGACTTACAGGGACTTTATGTTTTTGAAATGGGTTTAAAAAGTTTTAAAAATAGCAGTATTTCTTGCAAATAACACAACATGTATTACAGTAACTGGAGTTTAATGTAAAATATTGCTGTAATGTGTCAAACACTACTTTCGTGAATAACGGCTTCAAACTGTTCTGTGAAACTACTAACTTGTGGATTGAGTGTCTGCAAGGTGCCTAATAACCAAGTAAATGATATCAGATTGTTTACCCAAAAGGAGAATGGACATACCACTGCAGAGTCTTTTCAGGAGCTAGAGGACAATTCAGCAATTTAACATTCAGTTCTACCCATTTCCAAATGTTGAATTATGTATATCAGAGCAGAACATATAGCCTAAACAACAGTGAAAGTGCAGTGAAAAAATTTGTGCAGACCAAAAAAAAGTAAAAACGTATCATGAAAAAGCACCAGACTCTGCAACATTCTAATGGTCCTATTCAGGGCACAGGCAGCTAGATAGATAGATAGATAGATACTTTATTGATCCTCAAGGGGAAATTCAAGAAGCTAGTGGATGATGAGGTGATGTTTGCTGTATGTGAAAAAAAAAAGTTTTATCTTAGAGACCGTGTAAAAAATAGCTTAGAGAACCTTTAACCCAAAAAGAGAATGAATGTAATGACTAAGTTCATACAGGAAAATCGGAGTGACGCCCCTAATTAGTGACAACGCAACCTAACCAATCACCTTAGCTCCTATACGCCTGCGCTAGTTTAAATTCTCCGCAGTCTCCGCTGTCAGATTCACCTAGCTCTTGCGCTATGACGCCGTTTATTTGCTCCCTCCTCCTCCCCAGCTCCACCTGTCTAGATCTGCTTAAAGGGGGATTCTCGTTAATTTCTGCTTGTCTTATTTATTGTGGCAGCAATTTACAGTGTTACTTGTATTTATGCAGCTTCGCAGCTTTAACTTTGCAGCAGCATCTTGAGCAGATCTAGGGCGCCATGACCAAGCATACTACCTTGTACTTACACTAATAAAATCTTATTTACTAATTCTGAGAGTTTCCTGTCTGAACTGTACAACTGTAGTCTCTTCAGAAGAGGAGCTAGGACAAGCTTCAGTTCTAACAATTTCCAAATGTTGTACTTTATCCCTGGTTATGAGAAAACAACATATTAGAATAGTTGTGCTATGCAGACAAAAAATGCCAAAAAGTGAAATGAAAAAAACATCAGACCCTGCAACATGCTGTTGGAACGTTCCCTCCACTTGGTGTCCTGTTGTCCCTGTCAGGACTTATTTTCCGATAATGACTGGCAGACAATACTTTTTCCCTTACTTGGTAGACATCTAACTGAATTTTGTAGTACAAAGCACATCTGTCATTTATTATTTCTAATCTAATACTTATCTATGCATGATGTTTCTTCTCTACATAATTAATAAATGAGACAAAGCTGAAGTACAAAGTCATTTCACTATTTTCAGTGTGCAGTCTGCAGTGCATTTCAGCAGAGAGGGTTAAAGCGGAGCGAGAGGCGCAAACGTTCGATCATTTCCGCATTCTGTCTTCGCAAAGGGGAGGGGGGCTAAATCCCCCTTTAAGCAGACCTGTTAACATTCAAACTGAACTGCTTGCCAATCTGACAGAGATCGATATCCCACTATGACGTCTTTGCGACACGCCTCTTTAAGCAGACAGGAACTGTTTGAATTTGTCTTCCATAGAGATGCATTATGTTGCTCTATCTTGTCAGTAATTAAGGATATTTGATTTCAGGTTACAGTTCACATTTCCCAGGTAAGTGGAATTACATGACATATTACAGCTTAAATACTGTGCACTGTTTGCTTGTGTGGTGTGATCTCGTCTCCAGTCAGAATCTCAGAGCTGAAGTCTGAGCGCTTAGACAAGAGGAGGAGCTCAGCAGCAGGTGGGATGTTTCCTCTGTGAAGAGGATTGAAGTAGCAATGAGTGCACTGTACTGAACTCCAGTAAACACCTCCACAATGTTGCTGTCTGGACTTATGTTACTCGGTGCCTTAGCAAGTAAGTTATTCAATGTATTAGGCCTACATAATATGGGCTTTGATGAGAAGAAACTGCTGTTATGCACAAAATACTGTGTGTTTGTAATGGTAATATTTTTGTCACTGTTTTCATCTTTTCTGGTTTTAAGGTACTGTTTTGGGCAATAAAATCACACCAGACAACAGCACAGAAGTGTACACAGAGGAAGGACTGAATGTTAGCTTGTCCTGTAGCTACTCCTCTGCAAATTCTCTCCAGTGGTATGTCCAGTATCCCCGATCAGCTCCACAGTTCCTCCTGCTTGTGCTGCACGCCACTGGGAAAGACCCGAGCCCAGGCAAACATCCTCGCCTGATGGGGAAACTAAACCAAGAGAAAAATAGAGTGATTCTGGAGATCTCCTCCGTTCAAGTCTCTGACACTGCACTGTACTACTGTGCTCTGAGGCCCACAGTGACTCTAAACCACAGACTGCTGTACAAAAACCTGACTGAGGGTGAATTCATATTTCAATGAATATGGGCATACACAATTAACTTCTGGAGTGTGCACTCTCTTTCTGTATTTCATATTATATATCCCCGTTATCAGTAGCTTGTCCAAAGAGTCGGCGTGTATTCGCTTTCAAATACATACAATTGAATACCATCTGAATGCTAGAAGTAACCTTAGAGAATGTTTTCACATATTTATCTATTTCACAGACAGACAGACAGACAGACAGACACACACACACACACACACACACACACACACACACACACACACACACACACACACACACACACACACACACACACACACACACACACACACACACACACATACATATTACATATGTAATACACAACATAGAACCTGTTTTACACATAGGCTACATGGCGCCATCAAGTGGATAAATGTTGCCTGTTCCGTTGAAAATAACTGAATGAAAGTGAATCAAATTCAGTTGGTACTATTTGAGACACCAAGGGCTCTAATGCTGTAGTCTATGTGATACACAGAACTAGGCAGTATACTGTACCACTTAAAAAGCATCATCATCTCAGTATACTCACTTACAATAGGCAAAACTTAACATCAGTATACAGTACCAGAGATAAGCAGAGATCAGCGACTGGCATCTATATGGTGAATGATGAATCCCTCTTCCAGAGAATATACCTTTTTTCCGTTCGTCATAAATCTTTCTCAAGAATAGACTACATTTTTGCATCCAAAACTCTTTTCAATGACATTTGCAGTATTGCAATGACTCCAATAGCTTTATCCAATCACAGGGCTGTTCTAGTTTCTCATTAAGGGTTGGTCAACCTAGGGCAGTCCGGTGGCGTTTTAATACATCACTGCTTCAGAATGACACATTCATACACGAGCTGGAGGCAGAGTTGGAGGAATTTATTCAAATAAATGGCCCTTCAGTGGATGATCCACGTGCACTGTGGGAGGCAGTTAAATTTAAGGGTGCATCAGAAATAAAACGACTTCCTCATGTAATCTCAATAAATCCAAAAAACATTGTGTAAACTGCTTGGAGTCTGAAATTGCTGCCCTTGAAGAAGAAATGCTAAATAATACTTCTCCAAAAAACATCTGTAAGCGACAAAAATTATGTGATGAACTTGGCAGCTTGTTAAGAAGGGAAGCGGAATTTACTATCCATCGGACTAGGCAAAATCTTTACTAAAGCAGCGCTCGTCCCAGCCGTTTGCTTGCTTATAAACTAAGAAAGAATGATGATCTAGCAAATATATCAGCTATAAGGACTAAGGAGGGGGACATAACATCGGACTGAAGTTTGAAGTCTGAAGACTGAAGTCTTTACACATCAGAGGTGCCACAGGATTGTCTGCTCTGAATTCCTCAAACCATTGCAACTACTGTACCCAAATTGTCTCCTGAAGCTGTGTGTTCCTTAGAGGCACCTATTCATTTGGAAGAACTGAGATTAGCCATTAAAGCAATGAACAGAGGCAAGTCTCCGGGCCTGGATGGAATACCACCAGAATTGTTTGAGGTCCTCTGGCCCCAGCTTGGCCCTCTTTTGTTGAATATGTTTAACTTCTCCATTAACAGAGGCTCCTTCTATGCTAGTTCAAATATTGCAATAATATCTCTGCTGCTTAAGAAGGGCAAGCCATCCAACGTCTGTTCCTCTTACAGGCCTAGTCTTCTGAATTGTGAAGTTAAGCTCTACACTAAGGTCTTAGCGACACGCTTAGAGTGCTTCATGCCCCATTTGGTTCACCACGACCAAACTGGGTTCATTAAAACTAGACTAGCGTCGGACAAAGTCCGCCGCTTGCTTCACATTATAGATTCAGTTTCCAATTCAGAAGATCAAAATGCCATTCTTTCATTAGACGCTTTCGTTTCATACTACAACAACAAACCATCACTGTCCTCAGACTGTATTCTGTATTGCATTTCTAACACAAATGGTTAGAGTTTCAAAAGTGCAAAAGGTTGTGAAACATTCTTATGTGTTTCATGAACATCTTAACTTTTTCTTTTTTTCAGGTTTCAGTTTACAAGATGACATCACTCCAGCTTCTAGAGAACTCCTTCTGTCTTCTCTCCTGCACGTCGTACTGTATAGCCAGAGGAGGAGCTGAACAGACAGACAAACAGCATTGTGGTGACATCAAGTAATTGAGTGGAGAACTGATTCCAAGCAGAAGTGTTCACCAGCCTCCCCATAAACTACACCATGTGTTTTACCATGATGAGTTCAGTAGCGCTGCTACTATTTTCAACGCTTCTAGGTAAGAAACATTATTTCATAATCTAAACAGTTTGCAACTGTATTCGGCATGATATCTTGTACACTTACATACACAAAACTGAATAATTTCCCTTCATTTGTAGGAAAGAGTGCTGAAAAATATATTGGTCCAGAAAGTGCAGAGAAGTGTGCCATAGAAGGACAAAATGTTCAGCTCTCCTGCAGATACAATGGAACTGCTAATGGTCTGCACTGGTATCGCCAGTTCTCCCAGTCTGTGCCACAGTTTCTCATTCTGGATTATCAAAACATTATCACCAAAGCAACTCCCCCTGTTCCTGGGATATCAATCAAACATGACAAGACAGCGCAGCAAGTGTTCCTGGAGATCTCATCTGCTGAAGTATCAGACTCTGCTCTTTACTACTGTGCCATGGAGCCCACAGTGACAGGAAACCCAGCTGCATCCAACAAAAACACTCAAAGATTTGATATGGTAATGGCAATGGCAATTATACGGATGATTAAAAAAGATTGCCATGGGGTTTGTCATAATGTCTGTTTACATCTAATCCAGTACCTAAATAGGTGTATTTTTGGGGAGGATTTCCCAATATTCAAATATAATGTTATTAAATGCATTTTCAGTCTACATGATATCACTATTATATGTGGGGGAGCTGGGAGCTGAACGATTGAGTTTGAGCCTCTTCATCTCTAGCATGTGCTCCCCCACCTTTAATGGACAATTTGATTTGTGTAATGTTTGATAGTATAATGGTTCTGTACTCAATATGCGATACGCGATACGACATGCGATTCAAGTTGAAACTTTCTTGAGAATGCGTAGTACAAAAAATAGTACGTTTGAGAAATGCAGTGACATCTGACAATCACCCTGGGTTCCAAAAGTCTCAAAATAAAATGAAGTAAAACAATGCACCCAAGGGACACAAAAGTGCTGTACTATACTTCATCAGAGGCAACAGCTCTCACTCTTCTTAGAATACCACCACACCCTTTCAGGTGTCTTTTTATTGGTCCATCTCACATTTTTCCAGGTCAAATGTCTCATCTGCCCAGTCCGGCTTCACCTCGCCCTGGTCCTCTTCCTCTCCCTCATGCAACTGTTTCTCTCCCTGGTCCAGGCATTACTTTTTTTTAGCTCTGCTCCCCTGTGTTGCTCTTCATACTGAACAACAACATCCATTCAAAAAGTCCCTCTTAACAGTGTTGTCATTCATCCATGAGATGGCAGCATCACATTCCTCAAGACAACTGAAAATCAGCATAACTAGGTTATTATCTCCGCCAAGGAGGTTATGTTTTCATCTGGGTTTGTTTGTTCGTTTGCCTGTTTGTTAGCAAGATACAGTAACTCAAAAAGTTATGGATGGATTTCGATTCAATTTTCAGGAAAGGTCTGAAATGACCCAAGGAAGAAACGATTTTCAGAGTGATCCAGATCGTGGTAATGGTGATAATGGTGTCCCAACCATTACAGTATCAACTGCATTAAAATCTGTTCTACTTTTTTGATTTCAGAATGATTGATTTCACTGCTTCTGAGGGAGATTCAATAACTCTGCCCTACTTACACCAGAACCAGAATATCAACACAGTATCTGCTCAGGTAACAGAAGCCTATGCTTCCCTATAATCATGCTTAGACGGTTCTCAGGCACGGTCGATGATGAAGGTTTCAAGAAGAGATTTGTGTCTGACTCTGCTGTATACTACTGTGCTTTGACAGCCCACAGCTGCACACTCTGTCTACCAATCAGGAGAGGAGCTGAAGGAGGTGAGATCTGATGAGATGAAAGAAATGACTCCAAACAGATTTCAGCCTCACACACGATGAACTACACAATGTGCTCCACCATGATGATTCCTCTGACAGTGCTATTGCTTTCAACCTGCCTGGGTACTGTATGCTCTCCATCACTCAAAATCATCAGCAGACAACCAATCGTAACATTGTCTTACTATTAGTTGTATACTGCAAAACTGAACTTCTGAACTGAATTTCCCTTTATTTGTAGGTAAAAGTACTGAAAGCCCTATTGCTCCTGACACTGTAGAGACGCATGCTACAGAAGGAGAAAATGTTCAGCTCTCCTGCAGGTACAATGGAACTGATTACAGTCTGCACTGGTATCGCCAGTTCTCCCAGTCTGTGCCAGAGTTTCTCATTCTGGATTATGAAGGTTTTATCACCAATGCAACTCCCCCTGTTCCTGGGATATCAATCAAACATAACAAGACAGCAAGACAAGTGTTCCTGGAGATGTCATCTGCTAAAGTATCAGACGTTGCTGTCTACTACTGCGCCATGCAGCCCACAGTGACAGGAAACCCTGTTGCACTCAACAAAAAGCCTCACAGTCAAGATGCATGGGAACAGCACAAAAACAATAGTGATTTACTGTAAAGTCACATGAGGGGATTTAAAGTTTTAATGTGTAACTGGCATTGGTGTATAATGATGTGTCAATGCATCCAACTGACTCTGAGGGGGCTGTCCACAGAGGCTGTATTTTTTTTTTACAGTGCATTCAGGGCACAGGCAGCTTGTGGATGATGAGGTGATGTTTGCTGTATGTGATAATAGCTTAGAAACCGTGTAAAAAAATCGCTTAGAGCATCTTTAATCCAAAAGGAGGATATGAACATACATACTGTAGGCTCTTCAGAAGAGGAGCTAGAGGACAAGCTTCAGTTCTAACAATTTCCGAATGTTGCACTTTATCCCTGGTTATGAGAACACAACATATTAGAATAGTTGTGCAGACAAAAAATGTCAAAAAGTCATATGAATAAAACATCAGACCCTGCAACATGCTGTTGGAACGTTCCCTCCACTTGGTGTCCTATCTGAATATTGTAGTACAAAGCACATCTGACATTTTTTAATTTCTTATCTAATACTTATCTATGCTTCTTCTCTACATAATGAATAAATGAGACAGAGCTGAAGTACAAAGTAATTTCACTATTTTCGGTGTGCAGTGCATTCCAGTTTACAGCTCACATTTCCCCAGTTAAGTGGAATTACATGGCATGTTACATTTCAAATACTGAGCACTGTTTGGGTGTGTGGTGTGATCTCGTCTCCAGTCAGAATCCCAGAGCTGAAGTCTGAGCGCTTAGCCAAGAGGAGGAGCTCAGCAGCAGGTGGGATGTTTCCTCTGTGAAGAGGATTGAAGTAGCAATGAGTGCTCTGTACTGAACTCAGTAAACACCTCCACAATGTTGCTGTCTGGACTTATGTTACTCAGTGCCTTAGCAAGTAAGTTATGCCATTTATTAGGCCTATATAATATGGGCTTTGATGAGAAGAAAATGCTGTTATGCACAAAATATGTTTGTAATGGTAATATTTTTGTCACTGTTTTCATCTTTTCTGGTTTTAAGGTACTGTTTTGGGAAACAAAATCACACCAGACAGCACTGAAGTGTTCACAGAGGAAGGACTAAATGTTAGCTTGTCCTGTAGCTACTCCTCTGCAGATTATCTCCATTGGTATGTCCAGTATCCCCAATCAGCTCCACAGTTCCTCCTGCTTATGCTGCACGCCACTGGGAAAGACCTGAGTCCAGGCAAACATCCTCGCCTGATGGGCAAACTAAACCAAGAGAAAACTAAAGTGTTTCTGGAGATCTCCTCTGTTCAAGTCTCTGACTCTGCGCTGTACTACTGTGCCATGGCGCCCACAGTGATACTAAACGACAGACTGCTGTACAAAAACCTGACTGTGGATGGAACTAAATTCAAGATGACACGGTCTAATCCCAAAAAGGTTAAAACGTACAAATATGTATTTTTTTCCCCCCTAATCATGTTTTACGTAAAGTACACAGGCAAATTTAAATACCATATGAATGCTAACAATCTTTGAGTAAATTCAACAAGCCACGGCCAGAATGTTTTGACACAATTTCCCAAAAATGTTTATTATCAGTGTAGTTAAAGTTATCCTATTTATTATTTAAGTGTCAGATTGGTTTTTTTGTTGTTGTTGTTTTTTTGCTGGGATGTGCAAAGTCCAAAGTCTGACTAATAGCTATGCAAAATGCTATGCAATGGGTCAGATATATAATATAATGGCGTAAATATTTGCACAATAACTTTGCAAAGCATTTAAATTAGGGTCTTTGTTTATCCAAGAGGAACATTTAGTCAATCACTGTACACCAGCTGAAAATACTAACATTTGGTGTCATTTCAAAAACTGCATTATTTGAACCATCGTTTTTACTGAACCTCTTTCTTTTTGTTTGAATGTGGGAAATTAAGTCTTCTTCATCTGACATCTGACATAAATCACCCCTTGTTTCCAAAAGTGTCATAATAAAATACACAAATACAGTAAAAAATTCACAGAAGGGACACAAAAGTGCTGTTCCATATTTGATCAGAGACAGCAACTCTCACTGTTGTTTGAACGCCACCAGAGTCTCCCAACCTTGCTTCTCCCTTTTGTTCTGGTCCAACTCACTTGTGCAGGTCCATCTACTCATCTGCCTACTCTTGCTTCACCTCTCCCTGGCCCTTTTCTTCTCCCTCATGCAACTGTTCCCCTCCCTTACTCAGGCATCTCTCTCTCTCTCTGCTCCTCTGTGTTGCTCTCCACATTCAACAGCATTAGTCCCTTTTTACAGTTCTGTTATTCATCCACAGGTGGCAACATGACATCCCTACTCGCTGTAGGTTATTACTGTAAGCCTGTCAAAGACTCTGAAGAATCAAGTTGAAAAGAAAATCAGCTGATAAAACCCTCTTGAAAGACACTGTTCTTGAAAGACACCATGTAATGTAGCCATGATCATTTATTTCTTATTTCTATCTTATTTCATTTTGGTAGGTGTCCAACCATTTTCAACATTGCATTAAAATTAGATGTATGGTTAGATGTTATCTGTTCTACAGCTAAGAGGATTTCTCACAAATGGAGGTTCAGTAACTCTGCCCTGTACTTACAGTACACCAGCACCAGTTCAGTGCCGTACCTGTTCTGACCAGCAGAAAAACACATGGCTCACGATCTTCTATAGCAAGTTTCACAGTGAAATTCAAATTCTGGTGTGTGATATTAGGCACACAGTGGTTGTGAGGAATCTGAAAAAGTACTTCTGGGTTTTTTCGAAAATCATGATAAAAGATGACAGAAGCTGTATTTTGCTGCTAAACTTGCTATAGAAGATAGTTGAAGACCAGTAACCACTCGGGGAGCTGCACATTTTTTAAAAACGAACGTTTAGGGGTGTTTTAAGGACAGAATAGTCCATGTAGGCTACAAAGCGAGCAATGTTAAAGCCATACAGAGCTCCATTCTAAAGCTGCCAAATTCCACAAACAGGCTCAATCGTCAAGATTTTGGTATCAAACACTCGTTTTCATGCTAGGCAATACAGAAAACGGGCTTAAAGTGTAAAATACCGAAATATTCCTTTAAGAAAGCTACAGTCAGATCCTAAATATTTTCCCTGTAGATTAATCAACATGCAGAAAAATAAAATCATTAGTGCATGGAAATATTTGGAGTGTCACCAAATGGACATGATATGTTACTACATGGCAACACATAAATGGAGATTAACTGGTAATCCTGAGTGACATGCATAAACATTAATATTCTGGACATGCATCTGAAATTGAAAAAGAAAAAAAAAAATCTGTGCTACAACTGTAGCTGCAGCTAAATGGCCAGTGCTCCCAGTGATCTACAATGCTAGGTCTGGGGACGTAATCTAAACGTGCCTTTTTGCCTCTTAACAGACTGAAAATGTTCTGGGCAAAACGATGTGTTTCAACTCATTAATTGTGAAGAAACCGTTTGAATTCAAAGTTTGTACTGTCACATACCAGTTTACATCAGTCGCTTCCAGGAAAGCCCATTAACCAATCAAAACGTTTCTCTTGTCATGACTCATACCTTTAATGCTCTCTCACAACTCATGCACTCATGTAGCAACAGCTCAGAGAGCTTTGAGCAAACATGTTTCAGATAGAGATATCACTTATGGTCATCATTCTCATACTGGCCACAGGTAGGCATTTTCAATACACACAATATTTTCTCCAGGATAAATACAAACAAAACAATAGCAACGTTCTATGACATAATTTCCTCTGTTTTACAGATACGTCTGCACAAGATACAATTGGTCCAAAAGATGACAACGTCTTAGTAAATAAAAAGGAGTCAGAGTCAGTGACTCTAAAGTGCTCATATGATTCAGGCAGCAGCTATGTGCGCCTTTACTGGTACAGGCTGTATCCTAACATGGCACCACAGTATCTACTCTACAAAGCAGCTCGCTCATCAGCTGGCTCTGATGAGCGTGATCGTCGTTTTACTTCCATAGCATCCCAGTTTTCCACTGACCTTAATATTAATGATCTGACTCTGGCAGACACAGCTCTTTACTACTGTGCTCTGAGAAGTACCTTCCCCAGTGATACAAAGTGTCTGAGATGCTGTACAAAAACCTGCACACAAATTATGCCTTTGAAAAGATTGTAGATCAAAGGAATTTCCTGATTAATTCAGATAGCAATGCACCACAACTCTATGGTGGAAGCCTGACTGAGTGTTTGTGGTCACACCTGTTCTCTGTGTTAAATAGTGAATCCCCATCACTACTGCTGCCAAATATTGTACAGGCAAGGGCAGCTGAATTGAATTATAATGAGTGGGCTAACCTTTCATTATCAATAAGTACACTCTACTGCTAAAAGACTATTTGGGTAAAATCAATTTGAGTAGAGTCATCATCACTTTTAATAGCACTGCACATTTTGTCTGAGTTTTGAAAATGGTGAAAAGTGACATACTGTATCTTTGGTCACAGTTACCTTGCATGACACAGGAATAATGTTCCACATACAACTTAACATAACATGTAATCACAGGCCTCGAGAGAAACTGTGATCCTCCTTATCAAAAATCATTACCAACGGTCAGTCTGTGTGTCATTGGAGATATTTGGGGAAATCAAACACTTCATTATATAATATTTGTTTCAATTCAGACTTAATATGATTTCAAATGTGTGCTTATTGTTATTAGACTGGGCTTATCCTTTATAGTCAAATGGGGTTTCAGTCTGAGAAATCACCAGTCCCCAACCATCACCATCAACCACATGGTGGCGCCATTACAGCTCCCTACACTGAGAGAGCACTTACTATGTCATTCATTCTGTACAAGGCAGCAGAAACACTGCATTTCATTACACACTGAGATGACAACCTGTTGAACTGAATTCCTCCTCTCCTCAGAAAAGCTGTTCAGCCATGGAAATTGTGGAATTGCGACTGTGGAACATATTCCTATTTGCTCTTTGTTGCTTTGGTGGGTTCATAATGGTCACCATTTGTCATCATCTTTGCAATAACACCACATTTAGTTGCAAGTTAAATGATAATATGTTGTTTTATTTCTGATTTCAGAATGCAGAGCTAAGGACTCTGTTGATCAGCTTGGAGGATTTATCACTGCTACTGAGGGAGCTTCAGTAACTCTGCCCTGCAATTACACCCGCATTAGCACAGGACTGCTAGCACCATATCTGTTCTGGTACCAGCAGAAACCTAATGGACTCCCTGTATTCATGCTGAGACGGTCCGCAAGCACGGCTGATCATGATGAAGGTTTTAAGAGGAGATTTGTGGCCAGTCTCACCTCAAACTCAGCTCCTCTTATAATCCTGAATCTGCAAGTGTCTGACTCTGCTGTGTACTACTGTGCTCCGAGGCCCACAGTGACGGAAGACCCAATTGCTCCCTACAAAAAACCCACACAGGCAAGGTGGAAATAGCACATGTCCTACTATTAATAATCAGTCTATTAGTGTCATTTCATTGAACAAGGTATATGGAAAGGGGAGGAAAGGTGCATTTTACTTTCTTCCATGTCATGTACTGTTGTGAATTGGCATGTACGTTGCCACCCCTTGGGCTTCCCCTGAGCTGAAGACCCAGTAAGACAGACAGATGGACTTGGAGGTATACCTAGGGGTGATTCAGTGATTCTCAGCATGTAGAGCGGCAGCTCACAATTTCCAAATCTCTACTGGTAGCAGCACAGGAAGCCTGGGCTGAGATGGTACTCGGACTGACACTGGGAAAAATGATGCACAGTTCGAGAAGTAATTCACTGCTAATCTCGGTGCCATTTCACCCTCTCTGACCATCGGTGTTGGTGATTATGCTCATTTGTCTGCTCATTCTTAAGTTTCTGCATTTTTCATTCATTACTAATGTCATTGCCACAACATACCTAAGCTCCTCCTTAAATTGAGAGAGGGAGAGAGACAGAAAGAGAGCGGGAGCAAGAGAGAGAGAGAGAGAGAGAGAGAGAGAGAGAGAGAGAGAGAGAGAGAAAGAGAGTGGGAACAAGAGAGAGAGAGAGAGATTCATTTCAGTATCAAAATCAGCACAGTTTGTCATCATGCATCACTGGCTGAGGGTCTCTCTTCTTATTGCAGCAACATGTTTTGGTATGATATTACTATTGTGATTTCCTTTCTGTCTACTATCCATCACTAAACTGTAGTCAGTGGATGCCAAGTTTAGTTTATGTTTGTTTATTTGCACAGATTAAATTGCAGATTTAATATTGAATAATTGTACATGTGTTTGAAATTAAATATATGTATAGTATTGTTTACAGCTTTGGAAACTGAGCAGGCAATCACAGACTAAAACTGAGACAGTCACTGCTAATTTCTGCTGGTTTGGCTGTTTGGTTTTGATCTAATCTGTATCTGAATGTATCTGCAGTGTGCAGAGGAAAAGAGGACACTGTTGACCAGTTATCAACGTCTGAGACTGCACCAGAAGGAGGAACCATGATACTTGGTTGTAGTTATGATACAACTGCCGATAATGCCTACCTGTTCTGGTATAAACAGAAACCTAATGATCATCCTCAATATATGCTGGCGAGATATTCATTTGGAGGTGGTGATGGAGAAAAGGAATTTGAAAAAAGATTTCTTGCTGAACTCAACAAAACTACAAAGACAGTTCCTCTGACAATCAGGAATCTTCAAGTGTCTGACTCTGCTGTCTACTACTGTGCTTTGAGGCCCACAGTGACAGGAAACCCAACAACACTGTACAAAAACATCATGCTCCACCATGAATATCTAAATAAAAAATATACAAACTTACATTAGCTGATTTTCCAAGAGAAAGCAATTCTTGCCATTGTGATCAATTAAGACTCAATGCAGCTCACTCCAAAGTGAAACTGAAAGTGCAAGAGTGATGATATTACTGCGCCGAGTCAAAGTACTATTCCGCCACACAATATAGCTATCCTTCTTATCCGCTTAGAAATGGACCAGGTTTTATTTTGTCTCACCATACTTGGTCGTGTGACTACTCGTGTAACTGTATTTTAATAGGGAAAACATGAAGGTGTTTGGTCGTTTCTAACTTCATCTCTGTTTGGATCCTAATGAATGAACTGCGCTAGCTAAGTACTACCAAAGTAGCACCGTGCGTCAGAGCCTTTGAGTGCACACATTGACACGTGAGAGGTACAGTACTGTATGTATCAACTCGTCTTGGTTAAGGGAATGACGTAGTTTAATATGAAAAAACGGTGGAGTGTTCCTTTAAAGTGTTCTTATTGCTCTTATTATTCCAGCCCACGTCAGTAATGTTACATCTAATGTCAAACTATTATGATCAATATGATCAGTTTATCATCAATTTAACAGACTTAAATCCATACAATGTCAACCTCACAGAGTCGTGTTGTGTACAGGCTGACATCGATCTACAGATGTCCTCAAAGCAGAATCTCCCTCCTTTCACACACACACACACACACACACACACACACACACACACACACACACACTGTTACGACTGTATGTGTTTCTTGTATTGTGTGTTCCTAGTGCTGTTTGTCCCTGTTCCTCTTCCGTTCCTATCTCTGCTCAGGTGCATGCGGGCAACGACCTTAATTGGCAGCACCTGACCTGGTGATTGACTGGGAGTTAAAGGCTCCAGGATCCAGTTCCTCAGGAGAGGCTTTTTGCGTGGGGACTGCTGACTGTCTCGTTGCCTCTCATCTGGGATTTTGTCTTGTTACCTTGATTTGGACTTTAGTTATGTTGTTATTTAGTGTCTTGTGATTGTATGTCTAAATGTTAATAAATCCCACTGGTTGGGTTATTTTAAGAAGGCATTCTTGTTTATTAGAATTTGGGGTCAGTGGTGGATTATTGTTCACCCCTAGAGGGCCATGTTTATAGTGGGGTGTAACAACACACACACACACACACACACACACACACACAGTACCAGCTCTGATGGCTGTGAGCACCAACACAGAACACAGTGTATTCCACATGGAGACAGCACTGCTCTTCATCCTCATCATGGCAGCAGGTGAACTACTTCTGATGCTCATTACCATAGAAAATTACGCATCACGCATCTAACAGTTTACATTTCTATTTTCGTCTACCCTTAAAAATGACACTGAAATTGTGGATGACCTGTTTGCATATTGCTTTTGTTGTTGAGCACTGTCTCCTAAAAATGTCTTTCTTGCAGATGTAACTGCTGACCACATCAATCCCACACAGGAACATTTTACCAAGGTTGAAGATGAAGCTGTCAAACTGAAATGCTCTTATGGAACAGGCAGTAGCTCTGCATATCTTCTTTGGTACAGGCAGTATCCTTACCAAGCACCGGTATATTTGTTACAGACACAAGGAAAAGGTGGTTCATTTGCAGTCATCCCTGACAAACGATATGATTCCAAAGCCTCAGAATCATCCACTGAGCTCAATATTAAACGTCTGACTCTGGCAGACACAGGCCTCTACTACTGTGCTCTGCAGGTCGCCCAGTGATACAAACTCACTGTGATGCTGTACAAAAACTCAGAGGCAAACAGATGTATTTTCATGAAGAGAGATCAAAGTAATTTCCTCTTCTTGGTTTAATATCAGTTAGGCCCCATCTATGGTTTCAAACAGAGTGAGTGTGGTTACACTTGGGTTAAAATGGGTTTAAGTGTTTTTTCAGAATGAATAGTATTTTATATATATATATATATATATATATATACATAAACATGTATTAATTGGAGTTTTTTAAACGTTATTTTAGAGTGTCACAACACACTGGTACATTCTACCGGCTTCAAAAGGTTGTATGTATGATTGAGTGTTCACAAGGTCCCTAATAGCCCAATGAATCAAATCTTTTAATCAAAAAGGAGAATGGACATAGTGTACCACTGCAGTCTCTTTAGGAGCTAGCCATGTGGAATATTTCTTCTCAACATAATGAATGAATGAGACAAAGCTGAAGTACAACGTCATTTTATTACTTTAGTGTGCAGTTGCAGTGTATTCCATTTCACAGTTCACATTTCCCAGTTAAGTGGAATTATATGGTTACAGCTTAACCCTTTGATGCATGAGCTATTGAAACCCCCTCTAATGCATAACATGGGTCACAAGTGACCCGCATTCATTTTCTATGGAGTTTTGTTGAAGGGCTAGGGTTTCTTAGCAATTTCTTTAAAAAAAACTTATTTTCATGACCCAGCACTCCATGAATTCCTCAATTAACTTGTTTTTGTTCATTACAAGACTAAGTTGTATTTTTTTCTCTTAAACTTTTTAAAGAAAAACACTTTTCTGTCAATACCCCTCTAATTCATAACATGGGTCACAAGTGACCCGCATTCATTTTCAATGGAGTTTTGTTGAAGGGTTAGGGTTTCTCAGCTATTTTCAAGAAAATAATTCAATTTATAATTTAATATTCCAGGTTTCCATCACTTATTTAGTTTCTTCCAAACACCAATCATTATTTTCATTAATTGATGGTCACTCCTTGAATTCTAACACTTTTTATGTGCCTAAATTACATTTGAACACATGGGTCACAAATGACCCGCATTCATTTCCTATGTAAAATGAACCTATAATCAAAATTTATTTGCAGTACTCTTTGAAATCAGTGTCATTTGTCATTTCATATTAAAATTTACCATTACATATTAATATTTTAACAAACACCAATAATTATATTCATTCCTCTATGCCTACTCCATGAATGTGACTAAGTTTTGTGAAACAATACAATGATTGAACACATGGGTCAGAAATGACCTGTGTCTGCAAAGTGTGATTGTGAGTAAGATAATGAATATTATGTGAACCATTTTATGTAACTATAATATTTGCAAGACCATGGCGATATGGGGAGTGCTGAGACAACCCAGCCACAAGAGGACTTAAGACAAGAAAATCCAAGAGAAAGCGATGCAGCCTTTGTCCAACTGCCAGTGATAGAAAAGTCACCCTCTCCTGCTCCAAATGCACACGGCCTGTGTGCCAGGACCATAAAGTGACAGTGGTCATTTGTGAAACATCCCTACTGGTACGCTGGTAGCTGGTTTGAGCTGATCTTTGCTAGTTTTCTTCCAGCTATTGCTGCTAGCTGGTGTAGCTGGTTAGGCCACCAGGTTGACATGCTGGCGTGACCATCTGAGGAAGCTGGTCATGGCCTGTCGTGTGGGATACCGCTGGTGTTAGATGGTCATGCTGGTGACCAGCCTGCCAAGCTTGACATTGTTGGTGTGAGATGGTCATGCTGGCTTGCTAGAATGACCAACATAAGCTGGCATGGCCAGTAAAAACCAACAATGTAGACCAGCAACACCAGTTAAAATGAGCTTGAGGTGGTACGACAAGCAAAACCATCAGTTTTAGTCGCATTTACTACTTCTCCACAGTTTGAAAGTTAACCAGTTCTCCAAGTCCTCTCGCTATAGATCTATTTTCACATCCCTCAGACCGTCACCACGGTATACCTATGAATGATGCCATCCACAGGTAGACCATGGTGACGGTCTGAAAGAAGTCTCATAGATCCATAGTTATGGACATAAATTGCGTTACTGATGCACTGCAGTTCTGTATTGGTATTCAAAGTGTCAGTGACATAATGTACAGTGTTTTACAAAAGCAAATTAAAAATGTTTAGATATAATAACAGCTATTTATTTTTTTTCAGATTATTTTTTTGGCCTTTTTATGCCTTAAATGGACAGGACAGTATGACAGGAAGTGAGTGGGAGAGAGAATTGGGGTGGGATCTGGAAAGGACCACGGGACAGGAATCGAACCCGGGTTGCCGGCGTGTGGTGCAGGTGCCCCAACCGCGTCACGGCTGGGGCCTATAACAACTATTTCTAATCAGATTAGTATTAGAAATATTAGAATTTGTTGTTTGTATTAAAATTGTTCTCATAATATTCATTATCTTACATAATCACACTTTGCACACACAGGTCATTTCTGACCCATGTGTTCAATCATTGTATTGTTTCACTAAACTTACTCACATTCATAGAGTAGTCATAGAGGAGTGAACGATTATTGCTGTTTATTAAAATCTGAATTTGTAATGGTAAATTTGAATATTAAATGACTAATTACACTGATTTCAAAGAGTACTGCAAAGAAATTCTGATTATAGGCTAATTTTACATAGGAAATGAATGCGGGTCATTTGTGACCCATGTGTTCAAATGTAATTTAGACAAATAAAAAGAGTTGGAATTCAAGGAGTGTCCATCAATTAATGAAAATAATAATTGATGTTTGGAAGAAACTAAGTAAGTGATGGAAACCTGGAATATTAGATGACAAATTAAATTATTTTCTTAAATATAGCTAAGAAACCCTAACTCTTCAACAAAACTCCATAGAAAATGAATGCGGGTCACTTGTGACCCATGTTATGCATTAGAGGGGTAGTGACAGAAAAAGTGTTTTTATTTAAAAAGTTTAAGAGAAAAAAATTATATTTAGTATTGTAATGAACAAAAACAAGTTAATTGAGGATATCATGGAGTGCTGGGTCATGAAAATAAGTTATAGCTGAGTTACAGAAAAAATAAACTCGTCCGGGTCACTTGTGACCCATGTTATGCATTTAAGGGTTAAATACTGTGCTCTATTCGGGGGGCGTGTGGTGTGATCCGTCAGAATCCCAGAGCTGAAGTCTGAGCGCTTAGCCAAGAGGAGGAGCTCAGCAGCAGGTGGGATGTTTCCTCTGTGAAGAGGATTGAAGTAGCAATGAGTGAGCTCTGTACTGAACTCCAGTAAACACCTCCACAATGTTGCTGTCTGGACTTATGTTACTCAGTGCCTTAGCAAGTAAGTTGGCATTTATTAGGCCTACATAATATGGGCTTTGATGAGAAGAAAATGCTGTTAATATGCATATATGCATGTCAATTATCATTTTTTGTTACTGTTTTCATCTTTTTAAAAAAAATGTTTTAATTTCTCTTTTTTAAGGTATTGGATTGGGAAATAAAATCACACCAGACAACAGCACTGAAGTGTTCACAGAGGAAGGACTGAATGTTAGCTTGTCCTGTAGCTACTCCTCTGCAAATTATCTCCATTGGTATGTCCAGTATCCCCGATCAGCTCCACAGTTCCTCCTGCTTGTGCTGCACGCCACTGGGAAAGACCCGAGCCCAGGCAAACATCCTCGCCTGATGGGGAAACTGAACCAAGAGAAAAATAGAGTGATTCTGCAGATCTCCTCTGTTCAAGTCTCTGACTCTGCACTGTACTACTGTGCTCTGGAGCCCACATTGACACTAAACCACAGACTGCTGTACAAAAACCTGGCAGGAAGAAACTTATTCCATGTGCATGGCTCTATCAAGTGGATATGTTGCATGTCACATTGTTGTGATTAACTAACTGAATGACAAACATGAGCTACTAGTTTACAGTAAAAAAGGCATTTGACAAAAAAGACATCAAGTTCTACCTGAAACACCAGGGGCCCTGGTCCAATGTTCAAATGATGATAGTCTTACAGGACATGAATGAAGAATATATATACATGTAGCCTACATCTAGTTGCCAAGAATTTCCTGTTGAAATACAATTATTGAAACTTACTGTCTCTTTCAACTTTTTCTGAAACTCATTGTCTCAGAGGGTGAAACAGCTTCTCTCCTGCATACAGTTGTGGACAATCTGCACTGGTGTCGCCAGAATCCAGGATCTAAACCAACATTCATCATCAGGTTGAATCCACTCACATCAAATTGGAATCAAACAACAATTGTCAACAATTGTCAATGATTGTAATGGCTTCCATGTACTGTACCTCTGGAGGTGGTGATTACGGCAATGTCTTCGCCCCAAGCAGAAGTCTCCACTGCACAGGGATTCACTGTTAGCCTGTCCTGCAGCTACAGTATTGGCATATGAGTGTGAAAATACGGTAAAACTAGAGTGCCACCAAGTGGACAAGATCTGTTACTATATTTCAACACATAAGAGGAGATTTACTGGTAAACCTAAGTGACAGGAATTCACCTTACACATTCACATTCTGGACATGCATCTGGACTGACAATCAGCTTAGTTCAGATAGCGGAAAAGATATTGATGATAGAGAGTAGAAGAGTATCTCAAAATGGTGAATCAAAAAAAAAAAGAGTTTGTGGTTCTTGTTCTTTTCTTCTTCTTCATTTTCATAGTGGCAGAAATGGGCGTCTGTACCATCCAGACACTTTTGGCCGAGGGGATTTCTCTAACCACTCAATAATACTCACACCCTCTTTCTGTCCATAAGTTATTTCTCAAGACCCTCCCTGAACAAGCTTCTGTTGTCATGACTCATCATAACGCTCTCACAACTCACAGCTACAGCTCAGAGAGCTGTGAGAAAACAAGTGGTAATCCTCATCCACGTTTCAAATGGAGACATCACTTATGGTCATCATTCTTATACTGGCTACAGGTAGGCATTGACTCTCACATAAAGTTGTCACAAGGATAGATACATTCAAAACAACAACTATATTATTCTTTCCCAACAATTTCTAATTTTCTTTTCTTTGTCTTTACAGGTACTTCTGCACAAGATAAAATTGGTCCAAAAGATGAAGTGTTAGTAAATGAAAAGGAAACAGAGTCAGTGACTCTACGGTGCTCATATGATTCAACCAGCAGCAATGTGCGCCTTTACTGGTACAGGCTGTATCCTAACATGGCACCACAGTATCTACTCTACAGAGCGGCTCGCTCAGCAAGTGGCTCTGATGAGCGTGATCGTCGTTTTACTTCCATAGCATCCCAGTTTTCCGCTGACCTTAATATTAATGATCTGACTCTGGCAGACACAGCTCTCTACTACTGTGCTCTGAGAAGTAGCCTAGGATCCCCAGTGATACAAAGTATCTGAATTGCTGTACAAAAACCTGCACACAATTATGCCTTTGAAAAGAATGTAGATCAAAGAAATTTCCTGTTTAATACAGATAGCAGTTCACCACAGATCTGTGGTGGAAGCCTCATTGAGTGCTTGTGATGACACCTGTTCTCTGTGTTAAATGGTGAATTCCCATCATTACAGTTGGCAGATATTGTACAGGCAAGAGTAGCTGCACTGAATTATAATGTGACTAGGCCACCCTTTCATTATTAATGAGTAAACTGCTTCTAAAAGACTATTAATGGTAGCCTATAGCGATGTGGTCAGGATACACCGATATACCACGGTCCGCCTTACCGGTGACTGAGTCGTGGTCCATCTGATCACAAAATGTATAGTTTACTCACCTCTGTTTTACCACTACACCCCTGATCACGGGATATTACCAGGGACCCTCCCTATTCCTAATGAGTAACCCTAGGCAACAAGAAATAGCAAAGAGCTTTAAAAAACTTTGATCGACGAAACCAGGCTCACCAAGATTCTGTCATTTAGTTGCCGGACTATCTCCTATAACAAAACAACAACTATGCACAACTATTGTGTGGTGGAATAACAATTGGGAGCACTTAGACTCGACGCAGTAATATCCTCACTCCCAAAGTGAAACTGAAAGTGCAAGAGTGAGGATATTACTGCGCCACACAATATAGTTATCCCTCTTACCTGCTTAGAAATGCACCACGTTTTATTTTGTCTCACCATACCTTTAAACACACTGAGATGGTTCTCTGATGCCGGGGATAATGATGGACAGTTCAAAAAGAGATCCACTTTTAATCGCAGTGTCATTTTACTCTCGCTGACCATACAGATATGATTATGTACATGTAATGTTGGTGCTCATATCCATTTGTGTGCTCATGCTCAAGTTTCTGCATTTCATGCTCATCAGAGTAGTCATTTCACCACCACAGTACCTACTGTAAGCTCCTCCTTGAATTGACAGAGAGGGAGAGAGAGAGAGAGAGAGAGAGAGAGAGAGAGAGAGAGAGAGAGCTTCATTTCACAATCACCAGTTTGTCATCATGCATCACTGGCTGAAGGTCTCTCTTGTTATTGCAACAACAGGTTTTGGTATGATATTAACATTGCAATTTCCCTTCTGTCTGATCATTGGATGCCAGGTTTTTGCCGATTATAAGCATTTCACAATTGTATCATTTAATGTATTTAGAATTATGTACACATAGTCTATTGTATATTGTAATAGAGCATGGTGATACTGGAAACTGAGCAGACAGTCACAGAGTGCTAATAACTCATTTATGCTGGTTTAGCTGTTTGGTTTTGATCCAATCTGATTCTGAATGTATCTGCAGTGTGCAGAGGAAAAGAAGACACTGTTGACCAGTCATCAACCTCTGAGACTGGACCAGAAGGAGGAACCGTGATACTTGGCTGTAGTTATGACACAACTGCCAATAATGCCTACCTGTTCTGGTATAAACAGAAACCTCATGATCATCCTCAATATATGCTAATGAGGACCACATTAGAGGGTGTTAGTGATGGAGAAAAGGAATTTGAAACAAGGTTTTTGTCTGAGCTCGACAAAGATGCAAAGACAGTTCCTCTGACAATCAGGAATCTTCAAGCGACTGACTCTGCTGTCTACTACTGTGCTTTGAGGCCCACAGTGACAGGAAACCCAACATCACTATACAAAAACATTATGCTCCACCATGCTTATCGAAATCTCAATACACTATTCAAGATAATTGTTGTTATTGGTCAATTAGGACTATTTGGGAAGCTCATGACCTACCCTCTACCAGTCTGATATAATAGTGGAGAAATGCATTGTTTACAGCATTCACGTTTATGAAAGGCAAGAATGTCATACGTTTCTACTGTATGTCACTGTGGACACAATATCAACACTTTTACGAAGGAAAGCAGTAATTCTGTAGGTTATGGGAATCTACGCCACTTTTACAAATTCCTCATCATGACAACAGGTGAACAATGTACAAAAAAATGCTAATTTCAAATGCACTCGGATCATGGTTTATGGTTATTAGGATTGTGTTGAAAGTTTCCTTTTTTCCAATATTTATATGGATAAATGTCTGGTATTACATCATGAAATAAACTGTTATTAAATCATGCACAAAGACACTAACTTACTCTAAATTCATACGCCCTGACCTTAAATTAATTGAATCATGCCCAGGCCTACCACAAGGGGGCAGTATATTGATTTTTGTTCAGAGTAAGAGGCGCCTCCTCAAAGGATGAATGTACCGGTATTCGATGTACGGGTTAACTTCAGGTGCTATGAGATAAACCTAAAACCCCTCCATTACCTACTGACAGCATAATAAACTAATGGCATTTATGTAATGATCATGATATAGAGATCCCAAATGAATGATGCCAAAAAGTCTCCAGAAAGTGTACATAAGTGTCACCTTTATTGTGAATGTGCCACAGATGATTTTGAGTAACCTACTTAGAATTGTTTCAGATATCATGTTGCTTTCAGTGTAAGTACTTTTTGCTCTTATTATTCCAGCCCATGTCAGGAATGTACATCTAATGTCAAAATATTTCAGTTTATCATCAATTTAACAGACTGAAATCCATACAATGTCACCCTCACAGAGTTGTGTTGTGTACCTCCCTCCTTTCACACACACACACACACACACACTTACACACACACACACACACACACACACACACACACACACACACACACACACACACACACACACACACACACACACACACATACACACACACACACACACACACACACACACACACACACACACACACACAGTAATAGCTCTGATGGCTGTGAGTTCCAACACAGAACACTGTGTATTCCACATGGAGACAGCACTGCTCTTCATCCTCATCATGGCAGCAGGTGAACTACTTCTGATGCTCATTAGAAAATGACACATCTAATGGTCAACATTTCCAATTTTCTTCTAACCCTAAAAGATACATTCAAATTTTGAAAGTAAATTGCTATTGTTGTTGAGTACTACCTATACCTACAATTTTCTTTCTTGCAGATATAACTGCTGACCAAATCAATCCCGAAGAGAAATATTTTGCCAAGGTTGAAGGTGAAGCTGCCTGGCTGAAATGCACTTATAAAACGAGCAACACTGTAGCCTATCTTCTTTGGTACAGGCAGTACCCTTACCAAGCACCAGTATATTTGTTACAGAAAGCAGGAAAAGGTAGTTCATATTCAGACATCCCAGATAATCGATTTGATTCCAAAGCCTCTGGAACATCCACAGACCTCCATATTAAACGTCTGACTCTGGCAGACACAGGCCTCTACTACTGTGCTCTGCGGGTCGCCCAGTGATACAAACTCACTGTGGAGCTGTACAAAAACTCAGAGGCAAACAGATGCATTTTTATGAAGAGAGATCAAAGTAATTTCCTCTTCTTGGTTTAATATCAGCTAGCCGCCATCTATGGTTTTAAACTGAGTTATTGTGGTTACACCTGATATTTGCGTGAGGATGTATTTCTGTATAAATTGGCTGACAGGGGTTGTATGTTATGCAAATAGAAAAACATGTATTAATCAGAGTTTACTTAACATTACTTTTTTTGTGTCACAAAACACATTTCATGTGGATACTGGCTTCAAGCTGTGGCATGAAACCACTCAGTTGGTTGAGTGACCACAAGGTTCCTATTAGCCCAATGATTCAAAGATATTTAACCCAAAAGGACAATGGACATATCATACCATCAGGAGAGGAGCTACAGGACAAGGTATAACATTCATTTATATCCATTTCCCAATGTTGCATTATACCAAGTCACAAGTCAAAAGCCAAAACTGAAAAAGCATCAGACCCTGCAACATTCTGGTGGAACGTTCCCTCCACTTGCGTCCAGTTCTTCAGGACTTATTTTCCGATAATAACCAGCAGAAAATACTTTATCCCTTGGTAGACGTCTAATTTCTTTATTTTGTTAGTACAAAACACATCTGCCATTTCTTGCTTCTTATCTAATACTTATCAATGCAAAACACTTCTTCTCAACATAATGAATTAATGAGATAGAAGTACAAAGTTATTTGACTATTTTAGTGTGCACTGTTCATTTCAGGTTACAGTTCACATTTCCCAGTAAAGTGGAATTACATGGCATATACAGCTAAAATACTGTGCACTGTTTGGGTGTGGCGTGATCTCGTCTCCAGTCAGAATCCCAGAGCTGAAGTCTGAGCGCTTAGCTAAGAGGAGGAGCTCAGCAGCAGGTGGGATGCTTCCTCTGTGAAGAGGATTGAAGTAGCAATGAGTGAGCTCTGTACTGAACTCAGTAAACACCTCCACAATGTTGCTGTCTGGGCTTATGTTACTCAGTGCCATAGCAAGTAAGTTGTGACGTTTATTATATGAGCTTTTAATGAGAAAATACAAATGTTGTTGGACAAGCACAATCTGTTTTTGTATTTTAATATTTGTTTTAATTTCTCTGGTTTTAAGGTACTGGTTTGGGCAATACAATCACACCAGACAGCACTGAAGTGTTCACAGAGGAAGGACTGAATGTTAGCTTGTCCTGTGGCTACTCCTCTGCAGATTATCTCTATTGGTATGTCCAGTATCCCCGATCAGCTCCACAGTTCCTCCTGCTTGTGCTGCACGCCACTGGGAAAGACCCGAGCCCAGGCAAACATCCTCGCCTGATGGGGAAACTAAACCAAGAGAAAACTCAAGTGATTCTGGAGATCTCCTCGGTTCAAGTCTCTGACTCTGCACTGTACTACTGTGCTCTGAGGCCCACAATGACACTAAACCACAGACTGCTGTACAAAAACCTGACTGTGGGTGGAACTAAATTCAAGATGACACAATCAAATCCCCCCAAAATGTAACAAGCCACAGCCAGAATGTTTTGACACAATTCCCCCAAAATACACATTTTTATTTTAATACGCTCAGTGTAGTTTTATCTATCTATCTATTTATTCATTTATTTGCTGGGATGTACAAAGTCTAAAATCTGACTAATAGCTATGCAAAATCTCTTTACAAATTTAATCCCATTAGAAAGATCCTAAGCCCAAACAGCGATGGGTCAGCTAAACACTGCCTCATTATGCTGTAAATAATTGCACAATAACTTTGTATTGCATTTCAATTAGGGTCTATTTGTTTATCCAAGAGGAACATTTACTGTACACCAGCTGGAAATACTAACATTTGGTGGTTTTCAAAAACTGCATTATTTGAACGGAAATCCATTGTTTTTGCTGCACCTCTAGCTTTTTGGTTGAATGTGAAAAATTAAGCATGACATTATCTCAGTTTACTCATCTGACATCTGATATAAATCACCCCTTGTTTCCAAAAGTGTCAAAATAAAATACACAAATACAGTAAAAAAAAAAAAAAAAAATGAACAGAAGGGACACAAAAACGCTGTACCATATTTGATCAGAGACAACAACTCTCACTGTTGTTTGAACACCACAGCGTCTTACTCCGCTTCTCCCAACCTTGCTTCTCCGTTTTGTTCTGGTCCAACTCACCTGTTCCCAGGTCCCACTCCTCTGCCTAGTCCCGCTTCACCTCTCCCTGACCCTCTTCTTCTCCCTCATGCAACTGCTCCCCTCCCTTACACATGACTTTTTCTCTCTCTCTGCTCCTCTTTGTTGCTCTCCACATTCAACAGCATCAGTTCCTTTTTACAGTTCTGTTATTCATCCACAAGATGGCATACTCACCAACACCACAAATCAGCATCTCTTACTGTCAAAGGACTTTGGGTCCGCAAAGAGACTCTGAAGAATCAAGTTCAAAAGAAAATCAGCTGATAAATCCCTCTTGAAAGAAACTGTTCGACCATGGAATGTAGCCTGGGGAATTTATTTCTTAATTATCTTATTTAATTTCGGTAGGTGTCCTAACCATTTTCAACATTACATTAAAATTATATGTATGGTGAGATGTTATCTGTTCTAGAGCTAGGATTTCTCACAAATGGAGGTTCAGTAACCCTGCCCTGTATCTACAGTACACCAGCACCAGTTCAGTATCACACCTGTTCTGGTACTATAGCAGAAACCTAATGGATTCCCTGCATGGTGCATACATGGAAATTCTCAACAGGGGCCAAAGATGAATAAACTGACAACAATCTCACCTCAAACTCAGTTCCTCTGGTCATTCAAAGTGTCTCACTCTGTGCTGTGTACTACTGTGCACTGAGGCCCACAGT
Organism: Sardina pilchardus; assembly: GCF_963854185.1. Classification (NCBI taxonomy): domain Eukaryota; kingdom Metazoa; phylum Chordata; class Actinopteri; order Clupeiformes; family Clupeidae; genus Sardina; species Sardina pilchardus. The sequence goes on along the minus strand of NC_084995.1, from coordinate 34,278,121 downwards.
GACAACACAACACTCAAAAACACTTTCTTACAGATAGAGCAGCTATACGCGTTTTTGGGAAATTTTACCCACCCAGATAAAGACATTTTGAGTTAAGGATGATGAAAAAAAAAAAAAAAAAACTATTCACAATTTCTCCTCACAGTTTTCAAAAGCTCCCTATTTCTGAATAGATGTGGGATATCTACAGTACAGTACAGACACAATTTTAGACATGGTGTTTGCAAAAAATAGTTTCCCATCCATTTTCAAGTCAAAAAAGGGCTTGAAAGACTGCACAACTATAGACTATTGCAAACATGTCTAAAGGACCTCTGTGTGTTACAATAAGGAAGAGGAGGAGGAGTTAGAGAAAGAGAGGACACTTGAAATATCAAACTTCCTCAAAGGATTCCTGTTTAAAGGTTGATCAGAACTCTATCAGAACTCTACTCCCATCAAAGAAATGTTACACACCATCATTTTGTTCATAGCCATCATCACAGGTAAGAAATTAATTATGCAGAATGTGCTCAAAAACATTACGTTATGACATTTAAGAATGCTGCTCAATATTTCTAAAGCAAATCATTATTATCAAGTCAATTGGCAACTATTTTCAATTGTATAACAATGAATGGCTTCTTTGTACCTATGCAGGTGGTAGTTATGGCAATGTCATCACCCCAAACAGGACTGAAGTCTCTGCTGTGCAGGGATTCACTGTTAGCCTCTCCTGCAGCTACACTGTAAAAAATTTACTGTAAAATTTACAGTAACTTACTGGCAACAATTGGCCAGTAAGTTACTGTGAATACCTTTTACAGTAAAGGTACTGTATTTCCATTTACAGTATTTATATATTCACTGTAAAATGAAAAACAATTAAATACTGTGATTTCAGTCGTATTTACAGTAACTTACTGGCCAATTGTTGCCAGTAAGTTACTGTGAAAACCTTTTACAGTAAAGGTGCTGTATTTCCATTTACAGTAACTTACTGGCCAATTGTTGCCAGTAAGTTACTGTGAATACCTTTTACAGTTAAGGCACTGTATTTCCATTTACAGTAACTTACTGGCCAATTGTTGCCAGTAAGTTACTGTGAAAACCTTTTACAGTAAAGGTGCTGTATTTCCATTTACGGTAACTTACTGGCCAATTGTTGCCAGTAAGTTACTGTGAATACTTTTTACAGTAAAGGTACCGCATTTTCATTTACAGTATTTTATGTATTCGCTGTAAAGTGAAAAACAATTGATTTTAAATTAAGATTTTTTTTGTTTTTTGTTGTATTTACAGTATTGGTTGTTTCCCTGTAAAAGCTAGGTCAGTTAAATACTGTGAATTCAATTGAACTTACATGAGCAATCATTAATAGAATAACTCATATTCCAAAATATTTCAGTTAACTGCAGACAATAAAACAATTTTAACTTTTGTTATTTATTTAAGACATTTCAAATGTATGACTGAAGTGGATGTTGACAGACAACAGTAGACATGGTTTGAACACAACCACAACCTTATCTGATTTGACACAGATAAGGGGGTTAAAAGCGCAGTGTGTGTAAGTGCAGTATGGCAACTGGCAAGTCTATGTAATGTAGTATAAGGAGTTGTGTGTGTACAGGATGCGGAGTAAAGAAACTCATCCCCAGTCTGTTTTGTGGGTGTTCCCTCAGTCTGCCACGTGGGAACAGAGACGTCTGCTTGACCTCAGTGGTTTAAACAGTCCGTGGTCAGAGCGTGAAATGTCTTTTGAAATACTTTTGGGCCGTTGTTGTACTCTTCTGGTATAGGTATCCTGCAGGGTAGGGAGAGGTGCTCTGATGGTACCTTTCGCAGTAAATGTCAAGTGTCTGAAAAAGAGAAAGAAAGCATACATTACAATTGACCCCGTTCATGAATATACAGTAATTAATGCAAACTACTCCGGTTGTGTGACAAATAAAACCCACACTAGTCAGGTAAAATAGATAGAAGTAATGCAGATGTGTACAATACACCACCATAGCAAAGTTTGGGAGTTCACTTTGATATGTCCAGTGTTTTTTTTTGGAAAGGGGACATTTCGAAGTGACCCTACACTTCTGAACAGAAGTATGTCTATGTGATATCATACCTAATCTCATAATTGCCTGCGGCAACTCTGCCTTCATGCGAACACCACTTTTCTGATGCCTAACATACTGTAGGCCATCTCCCATCTGACTTGCAATAGCAGCCTCTGGCTCCAGGCTGGGACTTCTGGATGGCTCCTAAAAAGAATAAACAGCAATTGCCATATAATTTGTTAAAAAACAGCAATTGCCATACAAAACAAATCATAGCTTTAAAAAACAAGCAAGGCAATCAGATGTAGAAATAGAAATGATAATTACCTTGCCATGAGGCACCCTTGCCACCCTTGTCACCATCTATGTTACTTCTTGATATCAGTTTATTTATGAACATAAATAAAACACAAACACTTACACCATGTTGAGGGCAGCAGCCATGGCTAACAGACATCATCAGGGTAGTGCCATCAGGTAGTGCCATCAGGGTAGACCGACTTCGCCCTGGACAGTTGTTGACAGTTGAGCCCACAAAGTCATAACAGACACATGAAAGGAGGGGATAAACTAAACAGTTACAGACACAAATACAGTACATGCACACATATTAAATGCTATATGCGTGTGTCTCTATTTGGTGAGTGAACTCACTTGCAGGCTTGGAGCTTCTTCCTTATGGAAGTGACACACATTTGGAACATTCCAAAATGCACACAGCCTAAGTGTCTCTGACACAGCGTTCTCAGGGCAGCAGTCCTCACACCACCTACTAACAGAGGGAACAGAAAGAGGCCTACATTACTTAATACATTGCAAAACACACAGAACATGAAAAGACCATCACTGAAGCACTACTACACTCACATGCATCTTAAATAAACACATGCCTCAATTTAAGTCACCAAACATTGGGCAAATAAAGGCTATAAAATGAATACCATTTAGCCAAACACTACCCTTCACAAACTAAAGATCCCTTTACTTATCGGCATGATATTTCTGGTAATTGAAATTCCCCAAATGCTCCCCTTTCACATCCACTATATGACGGATCTATGAGCATGACTATGCAAAACTACAGTTCCTAAATTAGGGGTGAGATAACTTACACATCAGCCTACTTCATTAATTTGTTTTACTGGTCCTCTTTCCAGTTATAGCAACACTACATATTATGCATCAACACTACATGTATTAAGTTTAATGTTAACTACCCATGCCCCATGGAGTTCGCAAAGTAATGTTACTAACTAGCTGCTAACGTTAACAACTTTCACCTGTGTCTGTCTGCTAGCTAACTTCAGCCTTCAGCCTGCATGGTAACAGCCACTTTAAGCTAAGCTACTTGCGTCTGATATTTCATTCAAACTAAAACTCTACATTCATAACGACATATCAGACTGAATTATTGCTAGATATGATATTGACTATCATTCGAAAAATCCCACATGATGGTTAAGTTAGTTACTGGAAAAGTTAACATTAACAGCTAACATCGCTAACGCTAGCGACGTTAGCTCGCTAGTTCTAGCTATCGATATGTGCTATGCTGATTCTAACATGGCAATCATGGCTTTGGTTAACATTTCATTGTGAAAACAATACATTTCTAATAAATTCCCGTTTTCAATTGGCATAAAAAAGTACTGTAATTCTTACCTTGAATATGATGTTTGTACAGAGTTGAAAATTGCAGTCAGATTCATGATTGAAAAGTGACGGTTGAAGTGAAGTCACTCTGGCTGGAGTTGAAAAGTCAGGGGTGGGGGATGGGAATTACTGCGTGTGCGCATGCGCTTATCAAGAGGCGATAGAGAGCCGAAGTCACGCCCTTCTACTTCCGGTCTATGGGACCTATTTTACGATTTTTTATGCATGGGAGTCAATGGAGAGATAACAATTATTTTTTGGTCCCGTTCGAGTTGGACCGTGCATTTCACATATGATGTGTGGGAATTTAAAAGATAATTTTTCACATTAATAAAGTTCTGTTTTTCATTAGACTTTAAAAGTTATCTAAGTTTTGTGCGAATCCGTTCAGTGGACTACATCTGTCGTCTCAAACGATGCACGTCACCAACTGAGCCACCAACTAGCAAACGAGAGGCTGGCTAGTTAGCTAGCTATTATGCTAGTTAACGGTTACATCTTGCTGCCAGCTAAGTCACTTAACAGTAGTGTTTGTACAGTCTATGAATGAAATACAACTTATCTGATGTGTTTAATCCTCTGACTCATGATATTTTCATCGGCAAGGGGGAAGCTCAAATAAGACCTGTTGCTGGCGCCCGTGGCTGTGAATTGGTCTAACGTCACTAACGCGACTGATGTGTTTGTAGTCGTTGGAAACACGATCTTTCACAATGTTGTAATTCACTAGTTACGACATACTTTTCAAATGTCTTTACATGAAAAATTGTCATTAAAATTGACAAACATCATATGGGTAATTCAAGGCACAAGACAATCGGGACCAGAAAATAATTTATATTTCTCCATTGACTGCCATTGAAAAAAAATCCAAAGATAGGTCCCATGGAGGCAATCGGAAGGGGCGGGACTTCGGCTCTCTATAAGCAGCCGTTAAAAACAATCGTGGAAAATTATTAGGCTGAAATGTGTTATGCTTGCTCAACAGTGTGATCAAAGCCTTAATTTTTCACATCAAATTGACTTTCTCAACCGTCTCAGGTATGTCATTATGAGTTAAAAGAAAGATAAGATTAAAAAAGGGAAAACACAGTAGGCTAGTTTACTTAACTAGCCTATTTACAGTAGCCTATAGGCTACTAGTGGCTATATTGTGATTTGTTTACAGTAGTGTTTTGACTACTGTAATTTCTACGGTAACACTTACAACTGTAATTGTAGTTTACAGTAGAGGTACCGCATTTCCATTTACAGTATTTTATGTATTCACTGTGAAATGAAAACCAATTAAATACTGTGATTTCAGTAGTTTTACAGTAACTTACTGCCCAATTGTTGCCAGCAAGTTACTGTGAATACTTTTTACAGTAAAGGTACCGCATTTCCATTTACAGTATTTTATGCATTCACTGTAAAATGAAAACCAATTAAATACTGTGATTTCAGTTGTATTTACAGTAACTTACTGGCCAATTGTTGAAAAGAAAAAATACAGTAGTTTACTTTACTATTTACAGTACTATAGTGGCTATACTGTGTTTGTTTTACAGTAGTGCTTTGACTACTGTAATGTTTACAGTAACACTTGGACTACTGTAATTGTAGGGGCGTTACTGTAAATTTTACAACAATCTACTGTAAAAAGCATATACAGTAGTGCTACTGTGAAATTTCCTGTAAATAACTGTGAATTTCACAGCCATTTTTTACAGTGTACTCCTCAGCATTTACTCTGCAGTGGTATCGGCAGTATCCCAGATCAGCTCCACAGTTTCTGGTGCTCACTGCTAACACTGATGGAGATGATCAGAAATCAAAAGCAGATCAGGGAATATCAGTGAGGGTCAAAGACAAGACTCAAGTCTCCCTGCAGATCTCCTCTGTTCAAGTCTCTGACTCTGCGCTTTACTACTGCGCTCTGGAGCCCACAGTGATAGGAAACTATAGTCTGCTGTACAAAAACATCACAGTGGGCTAACAGGAATGAGTTTAAGAAAGCTGCAGTCAGATCCTAAATACTTTCCCTATAAATTAATTAATATGCAGAAAAAAAGAAAAAAAACACACTTAGAATATGAAAATACATTTTGGCCAGCCATGAGTGCATGGAAATATTATACATTTGGAGTGCCATCAAATGGACATGATATGTTACTACATGTCAACACAAGTGGAGATTAACTGGTAATTCAGTCAGGACCACTTTGTCTCTAGGATAGCATATACTATTGCATGATATTCATTTTGGCAGTATGCTCTGTTCTGGGGGCCTCCTGCCCTTCCATGTTCAAATATGGAAAGCCCAAGGCAGGGAGTGCAGCAATAAACCCCCCATGGGGTACAGAACAGAACAAACATCAATGACAAGACATTGATAAGTCAGAAGTATGAGGGGGTTAAGGGGAGGAGGTGGGTTAGGGTGAGGAGGTGGACTGTGTGAAAATATTAGCACTTAGAGAGGGGTAAAATATTGAAGAAAAAAGATCATAGGAGGTTTTCTGGTTTTCACATTGGCCAGTTGCTCATGTGCATCTCATGATGATCGAGTTACCTGCTTTTTTTCACTCTTTATTTTCCCATTTTTCACTGTTTTATGCAACAATAAGTAAAGTCTTGCACACACACAAGACAAAAAGTTTGACAAAGTCTTTAAAGATTTGTATGTGTTTTATTGACATCCTGGCAAAGTGCAAAGGGCAGTGAAAACATTATTTGATCCCTGATTTTCTTCGGTGCAAAAGATATATCCAAAATTATAAGGTCAAAAATGAATGATGTCAGAAACTCTCCATATATAACACACTATTATTGTGAATGGACCAAAGTTGATTTTGAGTATGTTATTGTTGCATATATGTTGTCATCTATTGAATATTATGATCAATTTAATCAGCTTATTATCAGTTTAACTGACATAAATCCTTATAATGTCACCCTGACATGTAAGAGTTTTATTGTGTACAGGCTGGATCTGCAGTGTGAAATAGGTCCTCAAAGCAGAACCTCCCTCCTTTCCACAGTTACACACGTGTGCACACACACACGCACGCACGCACGCACGCACGCACGCACGCACGCACGCACGCACGCACGCACGCACGCACGCACGCACGCACGCACACACACACACACACACACACACACACACACACACAGTAATAGCTCTGATGACTGCAAGCACCAACACAGAACACAGTGTATTCCTCATGGAGACAGCACTGCTCTTCATCCTCATCATGGCAGCAGGTGAACTACGTCTGATGCTCATTACCATAGAAAATCACAATCACACGTATAACAGTTTACATTTCTATTTTTCTACTACCCCTAAAAATGACATTGAAATTGTGGATGACCTGTTTGCAAATTGCTTTTGTTGTTGAGTACTGCCTAAAAATGTCTTTCTTGCAGATGTAACTGCTGACCACATCAATCCCACACAGGAACATTTTACCAAGGTTGAAGATGAAGCTGTCGAACTGAAATGCTCTTATGAAACAAGCTACGGCACTGCTGATCTTTACTGGTACAGACAGTATCCTTACCAAGCACCAGTTTATTTGTTACAGAAACGAGGAAAAGGTAGTACATATGAACACATCCCTGACAAACGATATGAATCCGAAACCTCAGAAACATCCACAGAGCTCCATATTAAACGTCTGACTCTGGCAGACACAGGCCTCTACTACTGTGCTCTGCAGGGCGCCCAGTGATACAAACTCACTGTGATGCTGTACAAAAACTCAGAGGCAAACAGATGTATTTTTATGAAGAGAGATCAAAGTAATTTCCTCTTCTTGGTTTAATATCAGTTAGCCACCATCTATGGTTTCAAACTGAGTGAGTGTGGTTACACCTGATATTTGAATGTGGATAACATTTTATATAAAATAAATGATTGACTTACACGGACTTTACCGTTTTAAAATGGGTTTAATTGTTTTTTTCAGAAGGAATAGTATTTTGCAGTATATATATAAAACATAATAACTGGAGTTTATTAAAAGTTATTTTAGAGTGTCACAACACACTGGTACATTATACCGGCTTCAAGAGGTTGTATGTACTGTGATTGAGTGTTCACAACGTCCCTAATGGCCCAATGAATCAAATCCTTTAACCAGTCTCTTTAGGAGCTAGAGGACAAGGAACAATTTTCAAATGTTGCATTATTCTCCTGGTTATCAGAGCAGAAGATAGTAGAATAAACAACAGTGAAAGTGCAGTGGAAACATTTGTGGAGACCAAAAGCCAAATGAAAATGCATCAAACCCTGCAACATTCTGGTGAAACGTTCCCTCCACTTTGCATCCTGTTCTCCCTGTCAGGAATTATTTTCCAATAATGACCCTTGACATTATTTCAGGATTTTTTAAAAAAATTATTATTTATAATTATGCTGAAATTATCCCTTAGACATCTAACTTTTTTTTGAAGTACAAAGCATGTCCATCATTTCCATGTTTCTTCTCAACATAATGAATGAATGAGACAAAGCTGAAGTACTTTGCACATAAGTCATTTTATTACTTAAGTGTGCAGTTGCAGTGTGTTCCATTTCAAAGTTCACATTTCCCAAGTGGAATTATATGGCATCTTACATGCAATTATATTACATAATTAATATAATAATACATAATTATATGGCATTTTACGTGCACTATTCGGGGGGCGTGTGTGGTGTGATCCATCAGAATCTCAGAGCTGAAGTCTGAGCGCTTAGCCAAGAGGAGGAGCTCAGCAGCAGGTGGGATGTTTCCTCTGTGAAGAGGATTGAAGTAGCAATGAGTGAGCTCTGTACTGAACTCAGTAAACACCTCTACAATGTTGCTGTCTGGACTTATGTTACTCAGTGCCTTAACAGGTAAGTTATGCAATTGATTACATACAGTACAAGGGCTTTTGATTAACAAAAAATGCTGTTTAACATACAAAATATGCTTGTAGTGCAACATTTTGGTTTTTCATCTTTCACATTTTTTTTACATTTCTGGTTTTAAGGTATTGGATTGGGCAATAAAATCACACCAGACAACAGCACAGATGTGTTCACAGAGGAAGGAATGAATGTTAGCTTGTCCTGTAGCTACTCCTCTGCAGAATATCTCTATTGGTATGTCCAGTATCCCGGATCAGCTCCACAGTTCCTCCTGCTTGTGCTGCACGCCACTGGGAAAGACCCGAGCCCAGGCAAACATCCTCGCCTGATGGGGAAACTAAACCAAGAGAAAAATAGAGTGATTCTGCAGATCTCCTCTGTTCAAGTCTCTGACTCTGCACTGTACTACTGTGCCATGGCGCCCACAGTGACACTAAACCACAGACTGCTGTACAAAAACCTGACAGAGAGGAACTTCCATGTGCATGACTTTAGTAGATACATGTTGCATGTCCCATTGTTGTGATCAACTAACTGAATGACAAACATGAGCTACTATAGTTTACAGTAAAAAGGCATTTAGTGAATCAAGACATCAAGTTCTACCTGAAACACCAGGGGCCCTGGTCCATGTTCAAATGATGATAGTACAGTCTTGCAGTAGACTATAATGAAAAACCCAGCTACTTACATGTACATCTAGTTGCCAAGAATTTCCTGTAGAAATACAATCTACATTCCTGAAAACATCCAAAGTGAGAGCAGCTTTTTTGAAACTTACTGTCTCTTTCAACTTTTTCTGAAACTCATAGTCTCCACACACAGGGATTCACTGTTAGCCTTTCCTTCAGCTATACTCCAAAGCATATACAAAATTGGAGTGCCACCAAGTGGACAAGATCTGTTACTACATCTCAACACATGAGGAGATTTACTGGTAAGCCTGAGTGACAGGAATTCACCTTACACACATTCATATTCTGGACATGCATCTGGACTGACAACATCATCTTAGCACTGGAAACATATATTTATAATAACAGGAACAGTATCTCAAAATGTTGAATTTGAGGTTGTTCTTTTCTTTTTCATTTTTATAGATGGGCTTCTGTACCATCCAGACACTTTTGGCCAAGGGGAGTTCTCTAACCACTCAATAATACTCTCATCCTCTTTCTGTCCATAATTTATTTCTCACACAAGACCCTCCCTGAACAAGTTTCTGTTGTCATGCCTCATAACACTCTCACAGTTACAGCTCAGAGAGCTGTGAGAAAACACTATTATCCTCATCCACCTTAATAATGGAGACATCACTTATGGTCATCATTCTTATACTGGCTATACAGATAGGCTTCACATAACGTTTTCACAAGGATAGATACAAAACAATAATTATAGGTTATTATTATTCTTTCCCAACAATTTCTTCTTCTTCTTCTTTTCTTTGCAGGTACTTCTGCATAAGATAAAATTGGTCCAAAAGATGCAGTGTTAGTAAATAAAAATGAGACAGAACGAGAGACTCTACGGTGATTCAACCAGCAGCAATGTGCGTCTTTACTGGTACAGACAGTAATGGTGAATCATTACTACAGTTGGCAGATATTTTACAGGCAAGAGTATGCACTGAATTATAATGTGACTAGGCCACCCTTTCATTATTAATGAGTAAACTGCTGCTAAAAGACTGTTTGATTTGCATTGAGCTCAATGAGCATCAGACTAATAGGCTAACTCGAAAAAACACCATGCCAATCTCTAACTATGGTGAAGGGTATTTTAATTCCAAAGGCCAAGGAAACTATATATCAGGATACATAATATCCTGGATCCATGAAATGCAATGACCTTAAATTGAACCATGTCAATACCTACCACAAGGTGGCAGCATCTTGAAGTTTTGTTCAGAATTAGAGACACCTTGAAGGATTAATGCATTCAATATAAGGACTTTGGGGGCTGTAGAAGATCAACTTAAAACGCATCCATCACCTACGGACAACATAATAAAGTCATGGCATTTATGCAAAGTTGCATCTTCATTGTGATGCTGTATTACTTTGGTAAAAAGCCTGTTATTATTTTTCAGTTGATCCCATTTTATGTCTTCTCTCAAACCTACTGTACCTAATTGTATTCTATTGTGAAAGGATACCAATTCTAAAATCATGAGTTTATATTGTGATTGTACCAATGTGATTTTATTTCAACAGAATGCAGAGGAGAGGAGACAGTGGAACAGTCTGATCAGGAGATATTTCACACAGAAATAGGATCAGTGACTCTCAAATGTGGATATAAAACAGCTAGTTCATCACCAGATCTCTTCTGGTACAGACGAAGACCAAATGATTTGCCCAGATTCCTGCTGAGAAGAGATAAGTTTACCTCTGGAGACAATGGTGCTGAATTCAATGAGAGATTTCACTCCAAACTAAACTTCTCCTCCAGCTCCATCCCTCTGACCATCCAGGATCTGCACGTGTCTGACTCTGCTGTGTACTACTGTGCCCTGAGGCCCACAGTGACAGCTGCACACTGAGCTCTCATACAAAAACATAAGTTTCCCTCCCTGAGGAAGTTTCTCTTGTTATGATCACATAGCAACAGCTCAGAGAGCCTTGAGCAAACACTCTAAGCAATTATGTCCTCTTCCATGAACACACAAGAACAGTCTTGATCACCCTTACCAAATCCGTGGGAGTAAATGATCTCACTTCAGGAAGTGTGTAAATGGAGAACAGAATATTTATAAAACAAGCTTTGCTGACTTTGCTGGTTGGGTCACTAGATGGACATGCTGGTGTGACCATCTGAAGAAGCTGGATACAGCAGGTGTAAGATGGTCATGGTGATCAGTCTGCCAAGCTTGACATTGTTGGAATAATTATGGTCATGCTGATTTACTATCGACCAGCACGAGCTGGCATTACCAGTTAAACCAGCAATGTAAGACCAGCAATACCCGCTAAAATTACTAGCATGAGGTTGAATGACAAGCAAAACCATTGTAATGGTTACAATGTACCATTATAAACTGGCTGAACCAGCTGGGGGTATGTTTTCACAAGAGTCTTGCTGGTCTAGTTGGTCAACCATCATAGGGGGGGTCAAACATGCTAGTCAACAAGCAGGTCAACCAGAAAACCACCTAAAGGCCGGGATACACCAACCCGATTATTGGCCGGTGGACGTCGTCGGACAGTCGGGCGAGATTGGAGACTCGAGTCTGTTTGGTTTTTCCCGTGTTGGCATCAGTCAGGGGAGCCATCGGCATTCATTTTGGCCGATATGACATGACAGGTTTCAGTTCACAAGAGGACATCACTCCAGCTTCTAGAGAACTCCTTCTGGCTTAGAGGGTGCACATACTGTATGAGGAGGAGCTAAACAGACAGATGAACAGCATTATGGTGACATCAGATTGAAGTGATCAAGTGAAGAAGACGAATCCAGTGATTCCAAAGCAGACCTGTTTATCAGCATCCATATGAACTACACCATGTGCTCTATCATAATGATTTCAGTACTGCTATTTTTAACCCTTCTAGGTAAGAAACACAATACACATATTTATAAATATATAACACATATTTCAACTTTCTTCGGTATGATATCTTATACACATGCATGCACAAAACTGAATAATTCCCCTTTTATTTGTAGGTAAGAGTACTGAAAACCCTATTGCTCCAGACACTTTAGAGAAGTATGCTACAGAGGGAGAAAATATTCAGCTCTCCTGCAGATACAATGGAACTGCTTATGGTCTGTACTGGTATCGCCAGTTCTCAAAGTCTGTGCCACAGTTTCTCATTCTGGATTATCTAGGTGCTATCACCAAGGCAAATCCTCCAGTTCCTGGGATATCAATCAGACATGATAAGACAGCACAGCAAGTGTTCCTGGAGATCTCATCTGCTGAAGTATCAGACTCTGCTCTTTACTACTGTGCCATGGAGCCCACAGTGACAGGAAATCCAGCTGCACCCAACAAAAACCCTCACAGCTTTCAGAAGAGAAGAGATAGACTTGAAATGTAGCAATCATACAGATGATTAAAAAAGGTTGCAATCCACATGTGTACATCTGCACAGTAATCCAATACCTAAATGTTCTGGGGAGGACTTCCCATATTCTAATATAATTACATTAAATGCATATTAAAGTCTAGATATATCACTATTGCAGGCAGGGCATTGACTGCAGACAATTATTTTGAATATTGCACTTTTGTCCAATTTGCCCTATACAAAGCTACACAAAACTAGATGCACCGCATAGCGGTACACAATATGACCGCCGCTCAGTTCTGCACATTCTCTCCAAAACGAATTACGCTCGTCAACTTTCCTGTATGGCTGGGATTATACTTGCTGTTAGACCAACCGTAAGCATATGCGCCCGTGTGCGACCTGCTGTGTCCGGTGTACAGACTCGCTGCAGCATTACGCACCCTACTGGAGGTCTTCACTAGGGGGAGAATAGTAACATCAGATGTGGATGTGGCCATGTGCCATTGTTTACTCTCATGATTGCCCCCAGCTTCGATGTCGATAATGCATCTTGCAGTCACCTTTTTTTGTAGTGATCGCCCCCTACTTTCTTATCAGTATTGCATCTCGCGGACGCGTCATGTTCGCTTGCGACGACGTGCACGACCGACGCACCAAACGACCGCAAAATACGCGAGGCAGTCATGATACGAACACGAACGCGTTGTCTGCAGCAAGTCTAAACCTGCCTTATCTCCGATTTGTGCAATATACTGTATGTATATCTCCTACTCTTGCAGCTCATGTGTATATGAGTGTGCATGTGTGAGTTTGCTTGTATAAAGATGTGTGTGTGTCTGTCTGTGTGTGAATGTGCATGTGTGCGCATGTGTGTGTGTGTGTGTGTGTGGAATCCATGGAAGTGTGTTTATCTGTGCGTGTGAATCTGTTGATGTGTGTGTGCGAACTTAGTTACTTTTTAAACTGAGCCCCCTGCCGGCTCAACATAAAAATGCCAATCGGTTTTGCCAATAGCCTACTCACTATATTGGAATTTAACAGTTACGCCATTTTAACAGTAACGTCAGAACGTATAGAAGACATCACAACCTGCAAAAAGTAATTTCAGGGAGGTATCTAAAAAATACTTTAACCTACTGAGATACTGAAATACAGATGAATAGCCTATGTTTGTTCAATAATGTCTAGTCAGTATACCAAATAAGAGAGGCCTATAGATAGAAACTGTGGTAATAAAATATGAAGATTTTGGTAGTTTGGGCTTTTCGTGTATCCTTCTACTGTAGCCATTTAGCCATCTACTATAGGCCTGAATTATATGCCAATGAAATTACACTTGTTAAACTCACCTCAATAAATATTTTGCAATCATTTAATGGGCAATGCTAAAGTTACTGTTACAAACCAGCGGCAGAGTTGGCGGTCCAACGGCGGTAACCACCAGTGGCCCGCTGGAGTTTTGCTCATCAGTTCTCTGGCTGTCCACCGGCGGCTCAGAAGCGGCTCCAGATAAAGGGCCACCCTTTTGCCGCTTACTACCCACCAGCTTCTAATTGGCCTTATTTATGGCCATAATAATGAAAATGATGCACTAAAATAGCAATAATACATTATAACACTTTCCATTTGCCCTCAATCAGAACAATTTACAATTATTTACAGGACTTACCAAAGTTACCAAATTTACTAAGGTGAAGACAGTGCCTGCTGATGAGAAACCTATAAATGTATTCTGTAATTTAATAATCCAATGTAAAAACATTTATCCTCAGCAACTATCACACAGACTCACCACACATAGTATTAGGTTCAATACATTTTGTTTATTTATTTATTTTACTTGCTTTTGTTTATTTATTTTACATGCTCATTTACATGATTTATTTATTGTACATGCTTAAACAATTTATTAAAATTATTTTTAATAATGATATATGTAACACACTCTTCAGATGTAAGGAAAGTAAAGATGCAAAGAAGTTGTGACAGACATTCATGGCTTGTTTCTCCCTTGATATTGGTGCCAGATTAATGAAAATGCAGTTCTACCTTGCTGGGGTGTTACTGGCAGCGTTGTGAGCGAATTTGACAGAGGTGTAGGTCTGATTGGTAAACTCTGTTGAACAGATTAGAAATGAAAAGGCGTATTTAGTGAGATGATTACTGCAATGGCAGGGTTCATACAAAAAAAATTGAGCTGAATTTACTACTTTTTCACTACCATCAACATGTTTTCTACTACAAAAGCAAAAGGTGAAGAGTAATGTAATGTAATACCTTTCCGAAACACAATAACACATTTAAGAACAACGGGGATTTAACAATGGACAAAGCTACTGGCATTTGAACAGGGGTGTGTAGGCTGTCAATAGGCACTGTATTTACCGGCATGGCTGGAGTTGATGAAGCTTGCTGGGTGGTGGTGCTGGCAAAGGTGTAGTGGTCTGACTGGCAAACTCTGTTGAACAGATTGGATATGAAAAGACGTGTTTAGTGAGATGATTACTGATGGTATGACACCTGGCACGCTAACTAGCGCCTAAAGTACAAACACTTCTAAAGGATATTTCCACTTAATTTTCAGACAAACCAAGCAAGGGACCACATACACAGACTCTATAAATACTAACCATGATGTCAGTTTTTTATTCAAATAACTTGAAAGAGATCGTCAGGTATAAATGCACCATGCTAGTGGCCAGTTCATTCATTCACATGCTGTTACATGCTAACTGGCGCCTAGAGTACAAACACTACTAAAGGATATTTCCACTTAATTTTCAGACAAACCAAGCTAGGGACCACATGTACAGACTCTATAAATACTAACCATGAGGTCCGTTTTTTATTTAAATTACTTGAAAGAGATCGTCAGGTATAAATGCACCATGCCAGTTCATTAATTCAGATGCTGTTACATGCTAACTAGCGCCTAAAGTATACACTTCTAAAGGATATTTCCACTTAATTTTCGGGCAAACCAAGCTAGGGACCACATGTACAGACTCTATAAATACATTTTGGAAACAGGTGTTGGCTAGAATTACGCTTTACATACAGTTTTTAAAATGAAAATAGTAGAGATATAGAGAAGAGATGTTTTACTTACCTAGTCCTAAGCCTGCTACTGGTGGTTTGAGTACTGACATTGTAGGCTATTCGCATCTGCTTGGATGAGTTTGCTTGATTATGTTTCTAAACGTAAAGACATTTAACAACTTCTTTATCAGTCAGACGGTTACACAGTTACGTGCAAGAACAACAAGTCACGTAAGAGATGAAATCGTTTAGCTTACTGCAACATGAGAAATCAAGTAGTGTGAAACTAGCGACAGTAAAGAAAATTCCAATATGGCCGCCATTCGGAACTGAGAAATCACAACTCCATCTTCTTCGTTTGTCTTCTTCTCTCTGATCCGATCTATCATTCACTGAGCAGCGCCAGCGCCACACACCAGTGGCAGCAGGCTGCAGTGTTTGAACGTGGTTGCATTAGTTCTGCTTTTGACGTTCTCATATAAAATCGTAATAAATACATAATTGTTTTATTTGGTAAGCACAGGGTAGCCACGGGGGTGCCAGTGACACAGCTACATGGGGCCATGGGGCCATTCTAGGCTTCAGTGTAGAGCAGCCACGTTGAGGGACCATTCACTAAATGCACACATAAATACATTTATTATAGCCCCCATGGATGAAAGTCCACAAAACTTGGCATACTCCCAGAGGGTGTCAGGTTAATCATACACATGAAATTTGGTGCAGTTCATAGCATCTCATCTGAAGATAGGGGCAATTAAAGCAATATTACATTACATTTTCAATTTTTACCATGGGGGTGCAATTCACAAATGACTGGTTATAAGCTAAGTTGATCCGAGCTCTTGAGACCAACATACCATAAAAAAATTGTCATCCTCGCTGCCACGGTTCAGGTAGTTATGTAGGAAAAACTGCAATTTTTGGGCTTCGGGCGGGGCCAGCGCGGGGGGGGAGTGACCCCCGGGGACGAAACGAAATTTTTCCGTAAAAGTCTACTGGGGCTACATGCCCACCAAGTTTCATGTGCCCCGGTGTTACGGTGTCCCGGGAATCGTTGACCAAAAATTCAGAACCGATGACGGAAAAAAAAAAAAAAAAAAAAAACTTTGACAACAACTATATGACCGCTTCGCTAGCTATGCTAGCGGCGGTCATAATTAACTGTGAAACTATTTCTCACACAAGATCCTCCCTGAAGAGGTTTCTCTTGTCATGACTCATAACTTTGATGCACACTCACAACTCACATAGCAACAGCTCAGAGAGCTTTGAGCAAACACTCTAAGCAATTATGTCCTCTTTCACTTATGGGCATCATTCTCATACTGTCATATTTAACAGGTATATTTACAGTTTTATTCAATTGCTTACACACAATTTTTCAAACCGAGTTCTTTTTAACAAAATTTAAGCACAGGTATCCAAATGCCACACTCAGTTTGCATAATTCCTAGATTCTTTGCAAAATGAAACACTTCAGTCAAAACAAACACACTTCAGTCAAAATATACACACTTCAGTCAAAACATATACACATATTTGTAAAAATGCTATTAGTTGTCATTTAACAAACACAGTCCTCAATGATCAGACACTATTGCAGCCAGTTTCACACAGCAGTGATAAATGCAAAACGCATTTGTAAAAAGAAAAATTAGGAGATAGCATGTGCTAGATTTTTGCCCAGACATTGTTATGTAAGGGATCATTTAGATGTCCAAAAAATAGTGACAAACCCACAACATTCTTCATGATTAGTTCGACATAGGGAAAGTGTACATAAATAGGTCTATATAATAAACTTGCACTTGCACTGTACAACACTGAAGACTGCTGTAGACAGAATATTTTAAGTATTTCTTTCAATACTTAGCCTACAGTATTTCTAACCATAATCAGTTACAGTAATCAACCAACAATGAAATCAATTGAACAAATAAAATCTGTAGACAAACAAAAACTACTGCATAAAGTACATACACTTTGACTCTGAAGAGCAACTACTGCAAAAGCAACAAGACTGTATAGCACACCTGAGTGCTGCGTTTTCAATTTTGCACATGTGTGCTTACACACCTGGTGGATGTGATTATTCAATTCGTTCATTAGTGTAGTCATTGGCAATCCGGGGCTTTGTAATGACAAGGAAGTAACCTCACAATCCTTATCTGTGTCTAAGGTGTGGAAATGTGTGTAGAGTTTTACAAATCACTGTGTGTAATGTTTTGCAAAAAGGGTGAAGCAGACATTGTGTGTAATGTTGTGCAAATCTGTGGAGGTGTTTTGCTCCTTGGAGTAAAATTTTGCTAATTGTGTGAAAAAAAATATTTTAGTGTGTAAACAATCGTAAAAAACTGTAATACACACAACATTTTCTCCAGGATAAATACAAACAAAATTAAAGCTGCGAGCAGCAATGTGGGGGCCAAGCTTTGGAAATTTGGAAAGACAAACTCCCCTCCGCCCCTCCCCCTGTGACCACCATGGAGGAGTATTTGTGTGCTTTTGTCTGGGCTTGAGAGAGAGAGAGAGATGAAAGCGTTACTGAAAAATGAGCTGACTTCCTGTGATTATAGCGCCCCCCTAGTGGTCAAAAGACATGACATGGGAGAGTGGGCGTGTGCAAATGGAACGCCCCCCCCCCCCCCCCCCCCCCCCACGACCACCATAGAGGAGGGTGTGTGTGCTTGTGTCTGGGTTAGAGAGCGAGAGAGATGAAAGCATTAATGAAAAATGAGCTGACTTCCTGTGATTATAGCGCCCCCCTAGTGGTCAAAAGACATGAAATGGGAGAGTGGGCGTGTGCAAATGGAACCCCCCCCCTACAACCACCATAGAGGAGGTTGTGTGTGCTTGTGTCTGGGTTAGAGAGAGAGAGAGATGAAAGCATTAATGAAAAATGAGCTGACTTCCTGTGATTATAGCGCCCCCCTAGTGGTCAAAAGACATGACATGGGAGAGTGGGCGTGTGCAAATGGAACCCCCCCCCCCCCCCCCACGACCACCATAGAGGAGGGTGTGTGTGCTTGTGTCTGGGTTTGAGACAGAGAGAGAGTAGATGTGAAGAAAATAGCCAAAATGAATTTCTAATTTTTGTTTTTGTGTGTGTGTGTGTGTTTGTCCTTGGGATGTGTTCCCACGTCTTGACACGTGAAAGCCTTGCTGAGATGTAGGTTCACTTCCTGTGATGCGGCTTCACCGCCAATTTGGATTGGCTGTTAGAGGCGAGCACTTCCGTCAATTGTTCCACAAAGCAATGCAGTAAGAAGGCATGGTCTGAAGATGGTGTGTGCAAATTTTGGTGAGAATCGGATGAAATTTGAGACCTGTGAAACTTTTTGGAAGTTTTGACCTTGGTCTGTTGGTGGCGCTACAGCGTTTGTGAAAAAGTCTTGTTAGTTGGTGGGTGGGGCCATACCTTTTGCGTTAATACACAGAGCAAGTTTCAGCTTGATAGGTCTAAGCATTTTAGAGTTATTTGCATTAATGTTGTTGAGAAATTGATGAACTTTGACCTGTTGCTGGCGCTAGAGGTTTGGGGTCTGGAGTCTGTAGATTGGGGAAGGTGGTCATTGGCCATAGAGGAATATGTGTGTTAAATTTCAGAACTTTTTACTGTATGGTTCTATGGCTTCCATAGAGATATAGGTTTAATGTCTGTGTGGCGGCTTTTTATTGGCTGTTACGGGCAAATACTTTGGTCAATTCTTCCTAAAAGCAATCAGATTAGAAGGCATGGTCTGAAGATGGTGTGTGCACATTTTGGTTAGCCTGGAAAACCAGCGCCAACTGCTGGACGGCAAAATGTTTTGCCTGCATTTGGGTCTGGCCTCGGACCATTGAACATTTTGAAAACACTGCCCTGAATCTGGCAGATGGCAACTAAACCAATCACAACGCAGAGATGTGTTTTGAATCAACGCGGGCGGGGCAGAGGGCTCTGGGGCGGGGTTTTGAGGGAGCGTTGGCCTATAGGCACAGACACAGTTTGAAAGACAACGGGTTGTGCTCATCAACAATGTTCCGTTGTATCCATTCATCGAGGCCAGACTAAATTAGACATCCAATCCATTTAGGCTGGTTTATCAGGCTACATTTTGGTGAGAATCGGATGAAATCTCTGACCTGTGAACGTTTTTGAAAGTTTTGACCTTGTCCTGTTGGTGGCGCTACAGCCTGAAGGGTAAAGCATTGGAAATTGGTGGGTGGAGCCTTAACTATTGCCTTAATCCACTGATTAAGTTTTAGCTTGATAGGTAAAAGCATTGCAGAGCTACTGGCATTAATGTGTTATTTTTTTGACCTGTTGGTGGCGCTGAAGTTTTGGGGTTTGGAGTCTGTACATTTAATAGATTCGGCAGGGCCCTGAATTGAATAAGTGTGCCAAATTTCACAACTTTTTACCGTATGGTTTGGTGGGAAATGGGCAATGTGTACTTTATAATAATAATAATAAGAAAACGTAGAATCACTATGGGTTCCTTGCAGCTTCGCTGCTTGGCCCCCAACAATAACCACAGGTTATGACCTTATCCTTATTATTTCTATTTCCTCTGTTTTTACAGGTACTTCTGCACAAGATAAAATTGGTCCAAAAGATGAAGTGTTAGTAAATAAAAAGGAGTTCGAGTCAGTGACTCTACGGTGCTCATATGAGTCAACCAGCAGCAATATTCACCTTTACTGGTACAGGCTGTATCCTAACATGGCACCACAGTATCTACTTCACAGAGCAGCTCGCTCAGGATGGAGCACTAATGAGCCTGATCCTCGTTTTACTTCCAAAATATCCCAAACTTCCACTGAACTCAATATTAAAGATCTGACTCTGTCAGACACAGCTCTCTACTACTGTGCTCTGAGAAGTAGCATCCCCAGTGATACAAAGTATCTGAGATGCTGTACAAAAACCTACACACAAATGATGCCTTTGAAAAGCATGTAGATAAAATAAATTGCCTTTTTAATTCAGATAGCAATTCACCACAGATCTGTGGTGGAAGCCTCATTGAGTGCTTGTGGTCACACCTGTTCTCTGTGTTAAGGATGGTGACGGTGAATCCCCATCATGACTAGTTGGCAGATATTGCAGGCAAGGGCAGCTGAACTGAATAATACTGACTGGGCCACCCTTTCATTATCAGTGAGTACACTCTGCTAGCCTGGAGACCAGACTCTCTCCTTCGCAGAGAGCTCCATTGGCAAACTTTTATTTCCTGGTTTGTGGACACTTGTCTGAAGTTTGAATTCATTGGAGTTCAATCGCTAATGTTTGGTGATGTATACCACGGGGGACACAACGCTAAGGCTAACACTCTGCTGCTAAAAGACTATTTGGGTAAAAATCTATTTGAGTAGAGATATCATCACATTTCTTGGCACTGGACATTTTGTTTGAGTTTTATAAATGGCAAAAGTGGCATATCGTCACCTACATGTAGATATTTAAGGCATGACAAAGGAATAACGTACATAACATAACACATGAAACAACATGACATAAGAGGTCTTGAGAGAAATTATTTAAAAAGTAATCACCAAAGGTCATTCTGATAAGGATCATAGGAGAGATATGGAAATCAAACAATTATTCTAAATTTTCTATGTTTATGATCCTTGTCTATGATTTTGTTTTACAATTCAGACTAAATTAATTAGTTAATAGAGTGTCAATAAGTGCTGTAACTCCTTAGAATAATATTTCAGAAAGTTTCTTTTCTATAAGATATCAATATGTTTCTTGTCATTAGACTAAGATCACCATAAAAAAGCTAAACACCAGTCACCATCAACCACATGGTGGAGCCATTACTGCTTGCTGCACTGAGAGAGCACTTACCATGTCATTCATTCTGTACAAAGCAGCAGAAGGAACACACTGCATTTCATAACACACTGAGATGACAACCTGTTGAACTGAATTATTCCTCTCCTCCGAAAAGCTGATCAGCCATGGACATTCTGGAATTGCGACTGTGGAATATATTTCTATTGGCTCTTTATTGCTTTGGTAGGTTCATGTTTCTTATTTACTGAAATGTTTGAGTCTCTTATTGTCGAGACTAAATCTGCAGTCTCACACCAGTTGTCTTGGATTAATTTGACCACAATGGTCAGTCATCATCCCGTCTATATTTCATCGCTAAAAGTTACAATTATAATATGTTGTTTGTCCATTCATTTCAGAATGCAGAGCTGAGGACTCCGTTGATCAGCTAGGAGGATTTCTAACAGCTTCTGAGGGAGGTTCAGTAACTCTGCCCTGCAATTACACCAGCACCAGCCTAGCAACAAAGTATCTGTTCTGGTACCAGCAGAAACCTAATGGATTCCCTGTATACATGCTGAGACGGTTCTCAGACATGGGCGATAACGATGAAAGTTTTAAGAAGAGATTTGAGGCCAATCTCACCTCAAACACGGTTCCTTTGAACATCCAGAATTTGCAAGTGTCTGACTCTGCTGTGTACTACTGTGCTCTGAGGCCCACAGTGACAGCTGCACACTCAGCATTCATACAAAAACACTGGTTCCACACAGAGAATACTGATAGAAGATAACATCTTAAAGGGTGCGATGTGATGCTGTATTACTTTAATATGTTTTACAAAGGTGATTTGTCAACAGGTCACATATTTACTTATTCAAAGTTCAAAGTTTATTGTCATGTACTCATAAATTATAATATAAGTAATGAAACTCCTTGTGCTCAAGTGTCCATTCAACTACAAAAAAGAGGGGTTGGGGAGCCTAAAGAAGCCTTTAATTATCAAACTATTGCTTTCAGCCTTCATGCTGCAAAACTGAATAATTCCCCTTTTATTTGTAGGTATAAGTACAGAAAGCACTATTGCTCAAGACACTTAGAGAGAATACAGAAGGAGAAAATATTCAGCTCTTCTGCATTTACAATGGAACTGCTAACAGTCAGCACTGGTATTGCCAAAGATCCTTGATCATGTTTCCACCACAGGATGGCACCATAATAAATCTTTTTCAGTCAATGAAGATCAAAATTCAGGCAGCTTGGTGAAAACTGGACGACTCCACCAAGATAATTCACACGGCTACCGCCGTTCATTCCGACATACCAGCACTCCGACATTGACGTCCAATTGTCGTAGTGGAGGCATGTCTCTTTATGGGAGAAAGAAATTTTTTTTTTTTCGTGGTCGCAGTGGCGGTATTTAACTTTTTTTTCAAATAACGTGCCATTCTGACATGAGGTCATTAATTGGCTATTAATGTCATAACTATATCCAAATGTGTAAAATAATAAAGATTCACATTTAAAATGTCATTGTGAAGACTTCTTGATATGGTTATGTGTCTGTTGCGTGCACGACTCCGAGAAGTGAAAGCAGCTCTATACACTAATCCAGCGCGAACTTTATGGGCGCTGCCATCTTGAATATCGCCATTACTGCGTGCCTGCGAGTGTGACGAGTGACACTTGCCTGTGCTTTTCAATGAAGGCATCCTGTCAGAGAATGTCTAACATATGAATGTCTCATAAAAGAAAATGTCAGGTGAAAGGGAACATTGGATTAATGATGTCAGACTGTGCCAAAACTTACCAATGAAGGTAATTTATTAACAACATTAAGACGTGTATTAATGACAGCTAACCTCTGCAACAGCCGCCTATGGAACCAACGGGCTAATTTCTTAGCAGCCAGTCACGCAGTAATGGCGGTTTTGTGTTACTTCCGTGTTTCGCTGGATTAGTGTATACACATGGCAAGTTTTCTTCTCTGTCTCATTATTCGCGGACTAAGTGGAGCCAAATTAAGTTATTATTTTGCTGTCACTTCGTCTGTTTTATGGCCTAGAAGGTTGTATTTGGTATCTGAGGATAGCTCTAGCTCTCCTCTTTTATCTGACATGCAAGCCGTATCTTTTTAACCACGGTTTCACGAGTAGGCTAAATCAAACGAAAGTAGCGGTAGCCGAAGCTATATGATTCTTATTTGTTTGTCACTTCGTCTGTTTCTATAACACAAAAGGATCGATGTGTTTGGTATCAATGGAAAGCTCTGTTTCTCCTCTTTCATTTGATATGCGTGTTATGTCTGTGTGATGCCTGGTCCCGGAGTAATTCAAGCGAGAGCAGTGGCTGCGTGGGTGAACGCAGAGCAATATAGACTGTAAATATAGGCTACTTTCATTTAAATTCATGATTTTTTTTTCATACTTGATCTTACAGACACGTGTCTAGTCTCGATGGAAAGCCCCGGCTCTGAGCTCTTTCATGCAATATAGGTCTCATCTCGCTGTGACTAATAATCGTGGAGCAACATAACAGAGAAGAATGGGTGTGTCTTTTGACGCACTTTGCGTCCGTCGGGCTCATAGGGTCCGTTAAATTGACGTGGAAAAAAATAGGATTTGTAAACTGTCGGAATGGGGGTACTAAAATGTGTCGGTTACATGTCGGCAGTCCGACATGCCGCTATTCAGACATGGTGTTATTCCGACATGCTGCCAATCCGACACATTTTAGTAGGCCTACCCCCATTCCGACAGTTTACAAATCCTATTTTTTTTTCCACGTCAATTTAACGGACCTATATGAGCCCGACGGACGCAAAGTGCGTCAAAAAACACACCCATTCTTCTCTGTTACATTGCTCCACGATTATTAGTCACAGCGAGATGAGACCTATATTGCATGAAAGAGCTCAGAACCGGGGCTTTCCAACGAGACTAGACACGTGTCTGTACGATCAAGTATGAAAATAAAAATAAAATCATGAATTTATCATATTTACAGTCTATTGCTCTGCTTTCAGCCACGCAGCCACTGCTCTCGCTTGAATTACTCCGGGACCAGGCATCGCACAGACATAACACGCATATCAAATGAAAGAGGAGAAACAGAGCTTTCCATTGATACCAAACACATCGATCCATTTGTGTTATAGAAACAGACGAAGTGACAAACAAATAAGAATCATATAGCTTCGGCTACCGCGACTGTCGTTTGATTTACTCATGAAACCGTGGTTAAAAAGATATGGCTTGCATGTCAGATAAAAGAGGAGAGCTAGAGCTATCCACAGATACCAAATACAACCTTCTTGGCCATAAAACAGACGAAGTGACAGCAAAATAATAACTTAATTTAGCTCCACTTAGTCCGCGAATAATGAGACAGAGAAGAAAACTTGCCATGTCTATAGAACTGCTTTCACTTCCCCGAGTCGTGCACGCAACAGACACATAACCATATCAAGAAGTCTTCACAATGACATTTTAAATGTGAATCTTTATTATTTTACACAATTGGATATAGTTATGACATTAATAGCCTATTAATTACCTCATGTCGGAATGGCATGTTGTTTGAAAAAAAAGTTAAATACCGCCACTGCGACCATGAAAAAAAAAATGTCGGAGTGGTGGGACTTTCTCCCATAAAGAGACATGCCTCCACTACGACAATTGGACGTCAATGTCGGAGTGCTGGTATGTCGGAATGAACGGCGGTAGCCGCCTATACTTTCATTTAAATTCATGATTTTATTTTTATTTTCATACTTGATCGTACAGACACGTGTCTAGTCTCGTTGGAAAGCCCCGGTTACGGTGTTCATTTTAGGACATCCTCAGTCAGACTCAGGTGTCAGACTCAGAAAAACCTCTGTCATCCTCAGATAAAACTGCCTCAGCGTCAGAAAAACCTCTCTCATCCTCAGACAAAACTTTCTCAGCGTCGGAAAAAACTTTGTCATTCTCAGACAAAAGCTTGTCAGAAAAACCTCTCTCATCGTCAGACAAAACTTTCTCAGCGTCGGAAAAAACTTTGTCATCCTCAGACAAAACCGTGTCAGAAAAACCTCTCTCATCGTCAGACAAAACTTTCTCAGCGTCGGAAAAAACTTTGTCATCCTCAGACAAAACCGTGTCAGAAAAACCTCTCTCATCCTCAGACAAAACTTTCTCAGCGTCAGAAAAAACTCTGTCATGGCTATGGCTATGGCTATGGCTATGGCTATGGCTATGGCTATGGTTATTTAGCAGACGCCTTTGTCCAAAGCGACATACAAATAAATAGCAATACAAATTAAATAACAGTGAACAATTACAAAAAAGGGAGAATAGCAATATTATCAATACAACAATCATTTAAGCACTAATCTAATGAGAAATAAAACAATGAAATGACAAAAGCAATCAAATAAGTCACTCAGTTAATTATCTAATAACAATAACTATAGCAAGGTATGGCTAAATTTAAGGACAATAGCAGAATAAATGTAAAATTTTAACAATGGACAAATTATAACAAAACAAAACTATTATACAAACCATAACACATAACAAACACTCAAAAGACTAAGTGCATATTAAACAAATATGCCTTAAGACCCCTCTTAAAAGATCCAAAACTGTTGCTTGAACGGAGAGCACTGGGCAACTCATTCCACCAACACGGAACCACTGAAGAATAGGATCTACAGATTGACCTAGCATGTATGGTTTGTCGACATAACAGACGCTCCTCAGAAGATCGCAATGGGCGGTTGGGAATGTACATCTTCATTCGTTAAAATGTTACCTAGCTAGGCGGCTAGCTAGCTAGCCAGCAACCAGACAGCTAGCCCCTCAATGGGAGTACGCCCTCGCTGCATTAATATCAATGGGATACTTGTGGAATGTTATCAATAAATTGGTCATTATGGCTTTCTGGATTTATTGACGGTATTTTGGAATATTTTGTCATAATCTGTAAGTTTTCCCGATCATTTCAAGCCTAATAGTGTATTTTTTAGTGTATGGATTTGTTAAGAAACTAACTTAATATCAGACCATGCTGCTGTTGGTTATGTCTGGTTGCTGGCTAGCTAGCTAAGGTAACATTTTAAACGGAGCTGTGTCATTCTTTGAAATGACAACTACCTGAATAACATTAGTGACATTAGGTAAAGTGGGTAGTTTATACTCAAGTGAACTTGCAACGGTATATACAGTTTAAGCGGAGTCTTTCAACTGTTAGTGACCTAGCAGCGCATAGCTATATTGTCATGGTTACTGCCATTCACTTCCATTGCTTTTTAAGCTAGCGTCCGCTAGCTAGTTAGCTCGGTTCACAGACTAATTAAATTATTCATTCCGTG
This sequence comes from Sardina pilchardus, assembly GCF_963854185.1. Lineage (NCBI taxonomy): Eukaryota > Metazoa > Chordata > Actinopteri > Clupeiformes > Clupeidae > Sardina > Sardina pilchardus. The sequence continues at coordinate 34,251,369 of NC_084995.1, read as the reverse complement.
CCCTATGGAATGATTCATTGGTAGGCCTATCATGCATGATTGTAGACAGAAATACTGTAATCTCAATTATGTTTGTATGTTTTGTCAGTTTTGTCTGAGGATGAGAGAGTTTTTTCTGACGCTGAGAAAGTTCTGTCTGAGGATGAGAGAGGTTTTCCTGACACGGTTTTGTCTGAGAATGACTAAGTTTTTTCCGACGCTGAGAAAGTTTTGTCTGAGGATGAGAGAGGTTTTTCTGACACGGTTTTGTCTGAGAATGACAGAGATTTTTCCGACGCTGAGAAAGTTTTGTTTGAGGATGAGAGAGGTTTTTCTGACACGGTTGTCTGAGGATGACAGAGTTTTTTTTGACGCTGAGAAAGTTTTGTCTGAGGATGAGAGAGGTTTTTCTGACAGAGGTTTTTCTGACGCAATTTTGTCTGAGGATGAGAGAGGTTTTTCTGACGCTGACACAGTTTTGTCTGAGGATGACAATGTTTTTCTGACGCTGAGGCAGTTTTGTCTGAAGATGACGGTAGTTTTCCTGAGTCTGACACCTGAGTCTGAGGATGACAAGGTTTTTTCTGACGCTGACACAGTTTTGCCTGAAGATGACAGAGGTTTTTCTGACGCTGAGGCAGTTTTGTCTGAGGATGACGGATGTTTTTCTGAGTCTGACACCTGAGTCTGAGGATGTCCTAAAATGTACACCGTACCCGGTTCTGAGCTCTTTCATGCAATATAGGTCTCATCTCGCTGTGACTAATAATCGCAGAGCAATGTACAGAGAAGAATGGGTGTGTTTTTTGACGCACTTTGCGTCCGTCCGGCTCATAGGGTCCGTTAAATTGACGTGGAAAAAAATAGGATTTGTAAACTGTCGGAATGGGGGTACAAAAATGTGTCGGATTGGCAGCATGTCGGAATAACACCATGTCTGAATAGCGGCATGTCGGACGAAAGGGATGTCGGACTGGCAGGATGTCGGACTGCCGACATGTAAGCTCCCAGTTACACCCATGGATTTCTCAATCTCCTTTAGAGCATGCTTAGTCTTCGACGCAATGGTTTCCAAAGGGTGAAGGTTGCAATTCACCCAGCTGGCATCCTGACGTCAATTTGACATCAACAAGTAGTTAAGATTTTGACCAACATGTATGACGTGCATAAATATGCATAATTTCATTATATTTTGTAATGATTTCCTTGTGGTTGTAAAGAGGCCCAAAAAGGTATCAATCTAACATGTTTTTTCTGGTCCCTACATCTCAGGTCTATATTATTGACATTAAATCAACGTTGATTTGATGTCAGGAAATAAGACGTCAAATTGATGTGAAATTTATGTCAAAACAACGTCTGTTAAAATGTCTGAAAAGGTATATTATTAGCCTACTCATTGTAAATCGACGCGAGTTTTTCAACATCCTGACCCACACAGCAGAGGGTTCCAAAACGGACCCTCTGCGGTGGACTCCGTGCGGATACACACATCGAACGCGCCCTTTCCAGTCCTAACGGCTCCTTCAGTTTTCAAATTTCTCGTTGATGAAGTGGAAGACGAAACAGCGGCGTCTGAAGGCTGACTGTAAGTATGCTCCTATATGCTTTATTTATGCAGCTACCGAGTCTATCCACTGAAAAAGTACTTCCATAACACAAGTAACCTACTTATCTAGCTTTATTTGCTGATATTATCCGAAGATTTGCTGGTCTGCAGATATTGCTCATATTTACACACCAGCTACGGTCTAGCTGCTAGCTTTCGCAAGCTAATTTAGCCCACTTTAGACAGGGCTAAATCCTGTCCAACTAGGGCTTTGTTACCCTTTTAATTAAAGCTAAACTCAGAACTGAGTTTAAAATGAGCAACGGTTAATTTGGTTTAACGCTAACTTTGTGTTTGTGAACAACAAAAGTTGGCTTGCGTTAGCTAGCGTTAGCTTGTTAGCTAACGATAGCATTAAAGTTACAGGAAAACTAGTTTTTGTTAACGTTATGAAAGCTTAGATGTTGGACTCGGGAGTCTTTAAGAAAACGTAGGCCAATTCGGATGTGTCTAAACATCATTTCTTTCTGGGAGGGAGGCTGATTTCACATTGTTCACCAGTCCGGGATAACGTTAGCTGCTAGCTAATGGTTTTAAATTATGAATGACGTTAGCAGTAGCCTGCTAGTTCTAATAAGGTAGCGCTAACCAGCTGCCGCATGCTCAAACACATACGTCATAGCTCGACATTCTCTGCTGGCAGCAACAAATAGCTTTGGGACTCGTGCTTATATTTTGTACACGTTAGAAACCAGCAAACAGGCCTACTATTCAATCTAAAAAGTCCGGTTTCCAGACGTGTTTCCTGGTGACTTTTTAGATTGAACTGTAGCTGCTAGAGATTACCCAGGTAAAAAAAAAAACTATTGAAAATATACTTTTTCAGAGTGTAATAAGTACAGTGTGTACTTTTTTCGTCAAATCCAAGTATATTTAAGTATATTAAAGTATGTATTAAGTTCATCGTAATACAAACTTCACTATACTTCAAGTGTGTAGGGTATGCTAAATTGGAACAACTATTTACAAACTTCAAGTGCACTGAAGTACACTAATTAAAATGAGCAATTAAGCATACTTACAGTACAATTACATTGTATGACCATTCTAATAGAAGTACACTTAAAAAATAATTGGAGCTCAACTTACAGTTGAGTTTAAGTACATTTTGTACATACTGTTATCATACTAAGTATTACTATAAAGTATGTTAATTTAGTATGCCTCTTTAATATTTCAAGTGATCTACAAATGCACTTCCGTACTATATTTAGTGCATTTAAAGTGTCCCACTATGACAATGATAACATATTTCAAGTGAAGTTCAATTACAAGCTAAACATCATAGACACATACTTTCAGTGCAATATTATTATATTTTATTGTAGAAAAGAACTGTCTTTGAAGTATATTTTATCTGTACTTTAATTCCCATATTGTTATACTTTGGCATACATGTCGATATTACACTTTAAGTGTATTACATTACAATTAATTTCAAGTGCATTACAACAGATTACAAATCTCATTTCAGAAAGGGAACTTTATTACAATAAAATTACAAAAATACATAATTCAAGCAAAGGATATATAATGCTAATAACACAATAACAGGAACATAACTACACATCACCATTCACATTTATTGAATATTACAACACGCAAATGCAGCAAAGTCCCTGAATTTGCATGAATTGGTGAACGTGCAAGATCACAAAATCATGGAGGGCCTGCACAATGCTAATGAGGGATCGGTTCAAGGTACTTCAGTCATAGTACCATGTCCTCACTGCAAGTCTCACTGCTAGTGCGTGGTGAGTCGCTTTGGCTGGAGGAAATAGATGAATCTGCCATGTTGTTTATGACTGCTTTCAGTGATGACACCAGTCCTGGCAGCTCTAAAACAAGGATGCAATATAAAAAGGGTCAGTATCACATTATGATACAAAGAATAAGTATCACATTGTGTCAGAAAATAGAGCATATACAGCGAGGATAAGTATTGGAACCCATGCTAACGTTGACTAAAAAATTAGGAAATATCCAACCTTTAAGGACACCAATTGTCTTTGTGAGTGAAATGTATAGCAAATAAATAAATGTTCTTCCTTAAAATACAGGGGTCATAAGTATTTGCTCCCATTTGTTAAATTCCCATAGAGGCAGGAAGATTTCTATCTTTAAAAGCCACTTATTTCATGGATCCAGTATACTAGGCATCCTGATAAAGTATCCTCAGCCTTTGGAATTAAAATAGCCCCACATCACATACCCTTCACCATACCTAGAGACTGGTATGATGTTTTTTTTTTCAGTTAGCCTATTAGCCGGGTTGGCATTGAGCCCAATGAGCATCAAACCAGCTAATAACTGGAAAAAAAAAGGTCAGGTGAGGTCAGGACTGTGTGCAGGCCAGTCAAGTTCATACACACCAAACTATATAATTCACGTCTTTATGGACCTTGCTTTGCACACTGATGCACAGTCATGTTGGAACAGTAAGAAATTTTGGACAATTCCATGCTCCCAACTTTGTGGGAACAGTTTTGGGAATTGCCCCTTTCTGTTCCAACATGACTGTGCACCAGTGCACAACGCTAGGTCCGCAAAGACATGGATGACAGAGTTTAGTGTTGACTGGCCTGCACAGTCCTGACCTCAACCCAATAGAACACCTTTGGGATGAATTAGAGCAGAGACTGAGAGCCACCTCGTCCAACATCAATGTACAACCTCACAAATGCGCTTCTGGATGAATGGTCAAAAAAGCTATAGCTGCAAAGGGTGGACCAACATCATATTAAACTCTATGAATTAAGAATGGGATGTCTATTGACATCACTATACTTTTGGCAATATAGTGTACGCCGATGCAAGCTCTATAGTGCTTCATCAATGAAAAATACTGTCCGTCTCCACGACTTCTTTGATGCATTTTCATGCAGAAAGAGAGTCTGAGGTCCATTTTCACCGAATTTACACTGTTTTTTGGGATATTCATTTACACTTACCAGGTATTCCTTTGAGTTTCTCAGGGCCTTCAAGTACACAACAAGTGCTTGCAGGTGGCAAACTCTCAACGAGCCAATGATGGGATTCTGCAAAACAGGGAAATATAATAATAACACTACTTTACTTACACTTACAAATTAAGCATCTTAACCCTCTAACCGCCCAAGGCGCCGTACGGCGACAAGCAACATCACTGATTAAAACAGACGGTAGATCCGAGTAGGGTGACAAATCGCCTTTGTACTCTCCACCACTAGTTGGCAGACATCCAGAGCTTCGATTCAAGCCCAAATTCGAGTAAAAAAGTTTTCAGGAAGTGCCTGTATTACTCGCGAGAAACAAAAAAAAAAGACGCATTTCCTGTTTATAACGCGGAAGTGAAATGCGCGATCGCTATGCACAAATTGAAGCAGAAAAACGGCAAATGTTAAAAAACAAAGTCGTGTGTTATGAAGTCTTGGGTCTGCCATTCACCTACTCTGATTCTGAAGGAGAATATCTGCCTTTTGGAGATTATGATCGGTCGTTCATTGGCAGTGACAGTCAAGATGCGTCTGTGAATGGAGGTGGGTCTTTGCGTGTGTACGTCAATGTTTACCTGCAGCAATGTTGATCAAAGGGTTCAAATAAGCATGGTGTGCTTGGTGCCAGTGATAATCATGATGATAGTGTCTGTAATTGACATGGTACAGACAGCAGGTCTAGTAAAAATAGGGCTCTGAAGAACTACAAAGTCATCCGCGATAGGAACTGATTTGACCAGGCTACTTTATTATATAGTAACATAGGGATTGTGGTAATACTAATAGTTTACTATTGTTGGTTTACATGTGGCTGTGGTCCTGTTTGTTTGTTATGTCAGAGAAATTACAAAAATCAAAGTCAAACTGCTCAAATGTGTTCAACAGTCAGTATTTACTGAAATGTGCATAATTTGACGTTATTGCCATCCTGTGACGTCATAATATGCAAATTAGATGAGTACATTTACTCCCTTTATAAACTTTAGTTCATACTCAATGATTTTCACATTTACAGTAGGACTTTATCTCTGACCACTTTCAAGCCATGGCCTTTTGAATTTTTTATGCAAAAATCCAAAAAAACCCGGGCGGTTAGAGGGTTAATGTTTACTATGCCTTTACCGTGCAATCCCCCAATGTTAACTTGGAGATTTGGGTATTGGGATGCAATGCCTGTTTACTGCTCCATGGATAGAGGAGTTTCAAAAGACTCTCAATACATTGGAAATGCATTATAAGATGTATGTAATGCTCATGACTTAGAGAGAGGTGGGGCATGTGACAAGGTGTGTTTACGTAATCACATGTAGAGGTTCATATAATGCATTTCCAATGTATTGAGAGATTTTTTGGAACACATTGATCTTCAATGCAAATCTATTCATGGGGTGGAAACAGGTAGTGCAACCCAAAAATGTAAATGTTAACATTCAAATTCGTCATGTCAGCATGGTCAAAAATGTTTCGTTGACAGGTGCATGTTACGGCCCTGTAGCTCATGGCCTAATATTGGTTTTCAAAGTGGGAGGCACAAAACAACTTCTCACTAACCCGATCAATGGCAGCCATGATCTCCTTAATCTTATGTCTTGTTTCTCCTCCCTTCCTATGGCACTCAGCAGACAGCCTGGAGCAGATGTCAAGTTCTGGCATAAACTTGGACTTCAGGTGCACAATGCGTGTGAAATTCTGCACATCTTGAACCATACGAGGGTAGAGGGGACAGAAAGAATGTACAAAACAACCCAGCATTTGTAGAAAGAATTACAATTAGCATACAGAAAACATTGATCTAAGTATGATATCTGCTTCAGTGACTATGAAGAGCATTCCATGCTTATAATAAACAGGGACAATGAGAATAATTATGCACATAGGTATGGGTGTCTACCGCAAAAGTAACCATGAGCTAACCTGTAATGCCTCTGTAAGAGAGACCTCAATGACGCTGATGTCCTGCACTCTGCACTCCCACGTCTGTGGAGAAAGTATATCAAACTCAACAAATTTACACCATGCAAAACTATAATAATATCAGATTACTGAAATCTTTTAGAATTTGAATTAAAAGTTGGGAAGAAAACATTTAATTACATTGAGGCTTGTTTGTGATCAACAAATCACTCAAACATTTAGAGTAGGCAGCCTCTAGCTGCTACCATGATCATGAAAAACGTACTTGCTTTACTCGTTTAATATAGAAGTCGAATGAGAGCAAGTAGCCTACAATAATGCTGATCACATCATACAAAAATAATGACAAGTCTAACGTTTGTGTAACTTGTCCTTCAAAGATAGTCTGCACGTGATTAACGTTACAGAGAGACTAGGCAAGATGGTGTGGTTTGCTACACGGACATTCAAATAATTCAAATGTTTGTGGACGAACTTTAGTGTCTGTAACAACGCAAATTGTTCATGACACATAAGGACAATTTGGTAACACAGACTGGCCTGCACCTACGTTTAAACATTAAACTTTTCAGATAATAATCTAACTATTAGTATTCTAAGCCTAACACATAAACATAGGCTGGGTTTGTGCGGGGCTAGCTAGCGGCTCTTATGTTAGCCGTTAACTGCTAGCTGCATGAAACAGCAAACACATGAAGTCGTCCTGACCTGGTCACATCCATGAACATTCAATTGTGTTTTATGAAACAAACCCATCAAGGCATAACCACCCCTATTTTCGGCAGGGAGTAAAACTGACCTGGGAAACATGATACAATTCTAACGTTAGCCTGAGATGATTAGCTGTTAGCTACTTAGCCGCCGACATGAGATCTGCTGAACCTCATGTGGGCGGCTAAGTAGCTAGCAGCTAATCATCTCAGGCTAACGTTAGAATTGTATCATGTTTCCCAGGTTTGTTGTCATGCTAAACCCCCTAAAATTACACCGAACTCAAAATAAGAACACTGTGTGTTTAGCAAATACATACCTTACAATCCACGAGTGAGGGAGAAGAGGCAGACCTGCCACAGCCAGAGACCCTCGTTTGTGCGTTTTGAAATAATGCTTCTACGGCGACCATAGAGTGACATATTTCCTCCAAACACGAATGCATTTCGTATAACTGACTCCTTTTCACCTAGAAACCTAATTTTATTGTGTAAATCCTACGAAAAAGGATTCATTAAGATGAGCAATAGTGAGATTTCATTTTTTTGAGAGTGAGTACTGAGATTCTGATACTGAATTGACATGTAAATACAATATCTGTAAAAATAATTAGGCTACTGTTCTTAAAGTGACTTTTCTGTCAATCAAGTGTTTATTAATACATGGTGGTGATAGTGTAGACTTATATTACCTCACCAAGATGTGGAGCCAAATGAAAAAAATATAATTTGTACAAAATAAACTTACTTCGTCCACACTGCAACATTTAATCACATTACTCTTTCAGAAATCAGCCTAACAATGTAAAAACACTTTCCATTGGTAGACTACAGTAAATTGATACATTACCACCAATTAGTTGAAATCAAATGTACACTTTCAAAAATTATACTAACTCTGTATTACAAATAAGTGCACTTACTTAAAGTGCATTAAATTATCACTATATATTTTTTATATTTTAACATATTTTGTGAAAGTATTCCGATATACCACTAAAAATGCACTTATTTTAGAGTGTACTGTACAATGTGTACAGAAGTAACACTTCTAATAAAGTGAGATGATAGTACACTGTAAAAAAGTATGCTAACAGTTTATTTGCAGAAATGACACTTTCCATAAGTACACTAAATTGCCACTCAAAGTATGTCAAATTTAATACACTTAAAACATTGGTACTTCTATCAAATTTAAAATACACTAACAACAAAGTACACTTTCAAAAAGTGCAATCAAAAGACAATTTGATTATTGTGAAATTAGTATACTTTCTTTTTGGACTCAGAAGTTGAACTTAATTACACATATTTTTAAGTATACTTTATAAAGTATACATTAAACTCACTTCAAATAAAGCACAGAAACGAAGAAGCATACTTGCTTTATACTTCATGTACTTTAACCATATTACTAATACACTTAAGTACACTACTTTTTTACCTGGGTACTCTCTAACTTATACGAAATATAAATGCACAAAGGGCACGAGGCTATTTGATTTACATTTTCATGTAGAAATACTGTCGTCTACGAGTTCATTTAATGACATTGAACGTTCCTTGGAGTAAGTTTTAACTGAGAAGAGGCCAAATAGAAGAGGCAGTTGTTGACTTCATGTACAGTATGTCCTTGCTTTGCCTTGGCACAGACCAGACACTTTGTTGTGAATGTTTAGAATATATGGGAAGAGGAGCTAAAATGATCAGCACCATATTTTGTGGATCCCAATATAATGCATTTTTTAATGGGGTGTATTATTGGTTATGATAAATATTTGGCCATTTCTTTCTGATGATAAACGTAATGCATATTTATGTATCTGTGTTGCAGGTCATTCACAAGTGGCTCCAGTCTGGTTTGGTGGTTCTGCCATCCAAGTAAAGTAAGCTTTACAGTTTTACATTTGATTTATTTGACTTTTGGTCTAAACATTAATAATAAAAAATAACCATATGCCTCTGTAACTGGTGTTACTAGTTCAGGACGAAGTGAAGGTAAATGTCAACATGCTTAAATGCCTTTGTCTGCTGTAATAAAACCCACCCTCTACCTCAAAAGCTCTCTAATGAAATGTACATTTATGTACATTTCTGCGTTACAGGTTATTCACAAGTGGCTCCAGTCTGGTTTGGGGGTCTACGCTTTCTCATCCTGTCCTGCCACCCAAGTGAAGTAAGCTATACAGTTTTACATTTGATTTATTTGACTTTTGGTCTAAACATCAATAATAAAAATAACCATATGCCTCTGTAACTGGTGTTACTAGTTCAGGACGAAGTGAAGGTAAATGTCAACATGCTTAAATGCCTTTGTCTGCTGTAATAAAACCTACCCTCTACCTCAAAAGCTCTCTAATGAAATGTACATTTATGTATCTGCGTTACAGGTTATTCACAAGTGGCTCCAGTCTGGTTTGGGGGTCTACGCTTTCTCATCCTGTCCTGCCACCCAAGTGAAGTAAGCTATACAGTTTTACATTTGATTTATTTGACTTTTGGTCTAAACATCAATAATAAAAATAACCATATGCCTCTGTAACTGGTGTTACTAGTTCAGGACGAAGTGAAGGTAAATGTCAACATGCTTAAATGCCTTTGTCTGCTGTAATAAAACCTACCCTCTACCTCAAAAGCTCTCTAATGAAATGTACATTTATGTATCTGCGTTACAGGTTATTCACAAGTGGCTCCAGTCTGGTTTGGGGGTCTACGCTTTCTCATCCTGTCCTGCCACCCAAGTGAAGTAAGCTATACAGTTTTACATTTGATTTATTTGACTTTTGGTCTAAACATTAATAATAAAAATAGCCATATGCCTCTGTAACTGGTGTTACCAGTTCAGGACGAAGTGAAGGTAAATGTCAACATGCTTAAATGCCTTTGTCTGCTGTAATAAAACCTACCCTCTACCTCAAAAGCTCTCTAATGAAATGTACATTTATGTATCTGCGTTACAGGTTATTCACAAGTGGCTCCAGTTTGGTTTGGGGGTCTACGCTTTCTCATCCTGTCCTGCCACCCAAGTGAAGTAAGCTATACAGTTTTACATTTGATTTATTTGACTTTTGGTCTAAACATTAATAATAAAAATAATCATATGCCTCTGTAACTGGTGTTACTAGTTCAGGACGAAGTGAAGGTAAATGTCAACATGCTTAAATGCCTTTGTCTGCTGTAATAAAACCTACCCTCTACCGAAAAGCTCTCTAATGAAATGTACATTTATGTATCTGTGTTACAGGTTATTCACAAGTGGCTCCAGTCTGGTTTGGGGGTCTACGCTTTCTCATCCTGTCCTGCCACCCAAGTGAAGTAAGCTATACAGTTTTACATTTGATTTATTTGACTTTTGGTCTAAACATTAATAATAAAAATAATCATATGCCTCTGTAACTGGTGTTACTAGTTCAGGACGAAGTGAAGGTAAATGTCAACATGCTTAAATGCCTTTGTCTGCTGTAATAAAACCTACCCTCTACCTCAAAAGCTCTCTAATGAAATGTACATTTATGTATCTGCGTTACAGGTTATTCACAAGTGGCTCCAGTCTGGTTTGGGGGTCTACGCTTTCTCATCCTGTCCTGCCACCCAAGTGAAGTAAGCTATACAGTTTTACATTTGATTTATTTGACTTTTGGTCTAAACATTAATAATAAAAATAGCCATATGCCTCTGTAACTGGTGTTACCAGTTCAGGACGAAGTGAAGGTAAATGTCAACATGCTTAAATGCCTTTGTCTGCTGTAATAAAACCTACCCTCTACCTCAAAAGCTCTCTAATGAAATGTACATTTATGTATCTGCGTTACAGGTTATTCACAAGTGGCTCCAGTTTGGTTTGGGGGTCTACGCTTTCTCATCCTGTCCTGCCACCCAAGTGAAGTAAGCTATACAGTTTTACATTTGATTTATTTGACTTTTGGTCTAAACATTAATAATAAAAATAATCATATGCCTCTGTAACTGGTGTTACTAGTTCAGGACGAAGTGAAGGTAAATGTCAACATGCTTAAATGCCTTTGTCTGCTGTAATAAAACCTACCCTCTACCGAAAAGCTCTCTAATGAAATGTACATTTATGTATCTGTGTTACAGGTTATTCACAAGTGGCTCCAGTCTGGTTTGGGGGTCTACGCTTTCTCATCCTGTCCTGCCACCCAAGTGAAGTAAGCTATACAGTTTTACATTTGATTTATTTGACTTTTGGTCTAAACATTAATAATAAAAATAACCATATGCCTCTGTAACTGGTGTTACCAGTTCAGGACGAAGTGAAGGTAAATGTCAACATGCTTAAATGCCTTTGTCTGCTGTAATAAAACCTACCCTCTACCGAAAAGCTCTCTAATGAAATGTACATTTATGTATCTGTGTTACAGGTTATTCACAAGTGGCTCCAGTCTGGTTTGGGGGTCTACGCTTTCTCATCCTGTCCTGAGTGATTCTTGACATTGAAATTATATCAAAATTTGTCAATAAATGTTCATACTTTTGTCATTAATGTTTGATTTCGGATTTATGTTGAATTGACAGCGAAGCTTGATATTGAATGATAGCAAAATAGCATTAAAACATTGTCTTCCTATGCATCAACATCATGACATCTTGACATCAAATAAATGTTGAATTGACATGAAATGCCAACAAAACTTGACATGGAAATGACATCAACATCATGACATCTTGATGTCAAATAAATGTTGAATTGACATCAAAGCCTGATATTGAATGATATCAAAATAGCATCAAAACGTAATCAACCATCATGACATCAAATACATGTTGAATTGACATCAAATCCCGACAAAACATGACATCAAAATAACATCAAAATGACATCAGCAGAGGTCAAAATCTTGACATCAAATTGACATCAGTACATTGACGTCAATATGACTTTCATTCTAGACCTATTTCGTGACGTAATTTTGACATCAATGTTCGATGTCATATTGATGTCAAATTGATATCAAATGCCCACTGGGGCAGCTCATTCAAATGGAGTCACAAATATGGATCTGATAATCCCATAGACAGTACAAGAAATGGACAAACAGACTCCGTTCTCAATGGGAAGGGACTGAAAAAAAGTATTTTTACTTCCCATCGTTCGCGCACAGATTTTGTGATGTTAGCCATCCTGTAACTTGCTGTAACTGGTCTGATAGATGGGTCACATGGAAATTTGACATTCGTTGTTTTTCTAACTTGCCTCTAGCTAATGCTTTACCCCATATTACAGTATAGGCTACATCGTTTTCATTGATCTTACTAATAACCTTCCGTCGTGGTTTTCGTGCAGGCTGGACTGAGCTTCTTATCCAAACATTACATAGCGTTTTCACTGATCTTGCTAATAACTTTCCGACATGGTTTTCGTGCAGGCTGGATTGAGCTTCTTATCCAAACATTATACGGTTAATCTCCCTACTGTGCGACGTTGAATATTAGCTTCCCTCCAACCAATGCTAACTATACTTCTTTATGGGAAACCAACGTTATATACAAGGAAGACATGAATTAGTTGTGCCTTCATACAGAAGCTACAACGGCAACACAGGGCACGTTACATGAAGTTATGGGATCTCAAAAAAATCTGCAATCTATGGCCGTCCTATGGGGGTTAGCAGAGCGTTGATAACCAGCTCCATCCCTGTTTCTACTTCCGGGAACTTTTCTGCCCCCTTGGATAATCCTCAGCAGAGCCTCCTGGAAGTTCATCGACAGCAACAACATTGGTGGTGAAGTGTATTCTGTTCAAGTGGATTCTTTCCTGTGTGGTTGCATCAAAACCTAGTGTGCAGTGTGTGTGCTATAAGGGCTTCAGCAGTCTGGAGGTCACTTATGGCCCCCAGTTCTCTGGTCATGGCTTCCACAGTAGCCCTCCTTGGCACATCACTTAAACTAATGTTGAAGCGCTGCCCAAACTTAGTGATCAAATTGTGGATCAAATTGTGGATGTTGGCAGTGGGCATCTGATTGGATATCGCATCAAACAGCATCAATCGCATGTCGTTTCAGTATGACTTTGCATCTGCTTTTGTGACCTTTTTCTCACTTTCCAAATCCTGAATTTTTTCCTCCAAAAGGTGTAGTGGTGTAGTGGCTCTTACAGAATGTTTTCCTTCACAGTCCTTGGAGTTCAATCTTTCTTGTAATTCACATCATCTTTCCGCATCAATAGAATTTGATCTGACCTCTTGCTTCATGTGGGTAAGGGATTTTTTAGGTGCTTATGACCTCTTGCTTTGACTTTGTACTGATTTGTTTTTTAATTTATAGATGATTTCATGTGATTTCAACTGTTTTTTTTTTTTTTTTAAGTCATCATGGCAGAACACTCAGATGACAGTGAGGATGAGGATGACATGGTTGGGAACAGCTAGATACAGACTTTCTTCTTGGTTACCGTCAACGGCTATCCTGCTTTGCCCACAGTCTTCAAAAGCGATGTCTCAGGCACTCTCAAAAATGGCCAAACTTGCCAATCTGATGCATATTAGCATGGTCTTTAAGGATCGGTTTGAGGCTGTTTTTGGAAATGGTAGAAACATTCCAGTCACAAATGTCACAAGGTGAAATTCGCAATTCAGACAATTACAAGTCATTGAATTGGATCAGACTGCACTAATTCAGATGTGCTCAGTGGACAGTGAAAATGTTGTCCTCAGCTCATGTGAATGGGCCCAGAGAACTTACACAAATTCTTAGACCGTTTGCTGAGGCCACTGAATTGACGGAGGGTGACAAAATTATTACCATCAGCATGGTTGTTCCTACTGTATTGAGCTACATTCTCACTTAAGGCGAGACACGGCAGGTGAAAACACTGTTTTTGTGACCTCCGGTCAATTTCGAGATTTTGTGCTAGTTTGCTACATTAGCATGTATTCTACCACCCTACTACAACAACAAAGTCCGATTTGCACTTTTAGGTGTTTATTTCACAAACTTTTGTCTGCTCGCGCCTATGTATTTCTCCTAATTTCACCAAAAGTTCCCATTCTAAAGTGTCATGTACTCCCGCGACCGTGATCCAAATCATATCGTGTGTGACACTGTTTGAAAGCCCTGTTTCTCCTCACTGATCTATAAAGAATACCTGGATAACTATCTCATTGTTGCTGATCCATCAACAATGAAGCCAATGGAACTGTCCCGAGTGGTCCCATAATGGCGGCGTGGTGTTCAATTCCATTGTTGCAGAACGGCAACATTCTTTTACTGTCTTTTACTGTCTATGCATTCCTATGGCAAGTGGTCCCATAATGGCCGCCCCCATTTAGGCTTCAGAATTTTTAAGTAGATGCTCTATCCAGGTATTCTTTATAGATCAGTGGTTTCTCCTGCATGACGCTATGCAATCCAAATATGGACATTTCCGTTGTATTAGCAACCAATCGCAAGAGTTCAAAGGCAAGTCTAGGCTTAGAACGTATCCCATTGGCTGTGTTTCAAGGCTGTTTTCTCAAAACGAGTTTCTTCTCCCACTCTGAGAACATAATCTCCACTTCTGAAGCACTTACATGCGCCAAACTTTCCAGTTTTAAGCCAAACTATATTTACAAGACTTTTACAGAGGGGTTTGTTTAAATATTATTCCTAACCTGATATATATGACATTTTATGCTTAAAAACATGGCAAAAAAACGATTTTTCAAGGCTATTGACACTATATGCTGATTTACAAGACAACAGAAGTAGATATCCATAAATCCCTCTGTAATTTTTCTCCCATCTAATATATTAACACAATGAAAAAACAATTTTGAACCTGGCTTTATCCAAAACTCAGATTATGCATTTTGAAATATATGCAAATTAGCGCATATTTAATGAGATCATGCCTAATTTGCATATTTAAACATTAAATTACGACTAGGAGGCGCATGAACCTAGGCCTACTATTTAAAGAGTCACTTCACCCCATAACTCCACCCACTTCACATTTCTGAAAACGGCTTTGAAAATGGGCGAGACGTTCTGAAATTTGGAGAGAGAGTGCAGCCAGAGCCCCTTTAGGGAGAGCCGGTCCACTTCCTATTAACTCCATTGTACCGGATTGTTCCTGCAATCTGTTGAAATTCCGCTAGGGACGTTGCCGAGCAAGTGATAAATGAATTGTGGTCTATGGGGCTAAGCGGCTAGAACTCGTTTTTTTCACAGTTGACAACTTCATTTCTTAATGTACATTGTCGTAGTAGCTACCTGAGTATAGGTTTTCCACTGGAAAGGAAATAAAAAGTCACTCATGTCCTTTCTGCTTTTCATAGGATGGGCCGTTTTCCCTGTAACATGCTAGCATTTAGCTCATGGATGCTCGCGACACTCGCGACCGATTACGACCGTCGTGAAGCTGAACCTTCTTTTAGGTCTATGGCCGTAAAGTGGTTCGCTTGTGTCACGTGACATGAAAACTTTGAAAGGGTTTTTAGGAATAACAACACATATTAAAAATTGTATTGGTCAGCTGATTGTCAAGTCAAGTTATCCTGCATCGCATGCATTAATGCAATTTCAGGAGAAAAAATTATATAATGACAAATGTGGTACTGGGGGGTTCAGCTCCATTGCTACCCATTCATTCATCACTTGCTCGCGATCGCCCTCTAGTTGCAGTACCATGCGGAAGTATTTCGCTAGTGGTCCTTCTCCCCTTATTAGACATTCTCTGGTGCAGCACTGCTGCAACCAATCAACCATGGTGATTTCGTGTCAATCTGGGAATGAGTGCTGCAGACATGGCTTATCACAGGTAGGCTAATCAGGGCAGCAGGTGTTGGGGCGTTTCAGTCCTAATTTGTAACGACCCGGTGACGTAGGGTGCCTTCCATGTAACGATTTATCTGGCTTCCTTCCTTCCTCGATCCTCGTTCACCGGAAATCGCTCACAGTCGAGGGCACGAGGACATCTCATTCATGTAATTGCAACCAGAGGAGGCAAGACCGAGGACAGAGGAGGGAGGTGGCAATCCCGATACGAGAGGAAACATAAGACCATCCCACGCGGAACTGTTATTTCGGAGATGGGCGTTCTGTGGCTACGCATGGATGACGTATCCTGTATAACGTTTAAAAATATAGAAATATAGAAATGTTGTCTGTTATTTATGGCGTGTGAAGTTGATGCTAAAAGCTATAGTGGGATTATGTTAGGGGCTCATGAAGAAACATAAATGTAGCCTAACGAACAATAAGTTCATTATTTGAACGTCCTTATCAACATTTGCCATTGAAACATTTTGTGTATCTGCACAAAAAAGCATCATGTCGGACCTAGTGATTTTAAATTATGCGTTATGTGTTGAGTTCAAAACACAATGTTGTAAATGTCCTTTTTTATCAGCAGAAGAGCTGACCAGTTGCATGCACACAGATGTCGGCGCGTCTTTTGGATCCGCCCTATTACACTGACGTCGCACGTGCTAAATGGTGTGTATGCAGTCGAGGACGTCTCATTTGCGCAGTTCATCAAGCTTCGTTCCTCCATCCTCCGCTCATTCCTTCGTCGTTTCCTTCGCAAAATTCATTAGTAGGAGGGGCTATGACCGGGGCGAGGATCGAGGGAGGAAGGAAGGACCGATAAATCGTTACATGGAACGCACCCGTAGTGTCGGACTAGAAGTGCAGGACAACGTCAGCATTCCAATAGTATTTTGGACCAACATGCCATGGCATGTTTTCAAACGGTAGTATGCGCGAGAGAGCAATATCTCCAATACAAAATCAGACGAAATGTTACTTTTGTCGAGAAACACGATTTTTGTCAATATTAACCCTGGTAATAGTACAGTTCACCACTTATGAGTATTTTCAATCAATCAACAGCTCAAAAAACCTATTTTAGGGTGCAGTGACCCTTTAACCAGCAGCTCGAGAATATTGTCAAGCTTCACGTTTGCTAGCTGAGGGGGAGAAGACGGAGCCGGATTAGCAATGAAACGAGCATGCGCTTCTTCTTCCTCCTTGTACGAGCATGCGCCAAACAAACGGAATAAACTTTGCAACGGAATAAAGGTTTACATGATCAAGGAGTGAGTTAATTCCACTTTAACATCGGAATAAACCAACCACTTCATTCATAATCATTTTCAAGCAGAATAAACGTTTACATGGTCTCTTTTAAAGCGGAAATAACTTTTATTCCGAATTAACTTGGTTTTATTCGGAATTAAAGTTCTCATGTAAACGCAGCAAGTGTGACCAAGGCTACAAAAGACTGCAAGCCAATTTTGGGATTGTTGGTCTACCCTAAACATGGCAGAAGTTGTAAGCGGTCATGTGGGAAAGTCTCCTGCAGCTCTACAAGAACGCACTGTGCCGCCGCGAACGCAGGTGGAGGGCCCGTCTCAGGCAAATCGCCATGCTCCTGCCCGAGGTACGGTCAGTTGAAGTTCTATAAGATGATGTTGTTGCAAATGCAAGAATAATGCTTAACCTAAGCGTAGGACAGTTTAGATTATATATAATATAGCTGATATAATTTACAATATGTGATGGTAGCCTATATAACCATGAAATATTGTGTGAACATTAGTTGCCTGACGCTTTTTAGCCAAAGCATGAATGTGATTCAGGCCGACTAATTATGTGTGTTAATTGTAGAGGCTAATAGACTCGCAGACACTGGATGGGCTGGCTGTTAGGCTACTTTATGCATCGACACACACTGATAGAATGGATTTTTCACTTAGGTTCAACACCGTAGGCCTAGGAGGTACGCCCAGGTGGTCAACAAAGCCCCTTTACTGGTGGCGTACTTCAGGGGAGAGGATGACCTGAGGAATGTCTATAGACTCTCCCGGCAGTCCTTGGATGCACTTACAAGGCTGTTGCCACACACAGGGAAGCGTGGCCGGGGTCTGCATATCCCTGTACTAATCACCGTGTACTGGCTGGGGCACGGTGTGACGGACAGTGTGGTAGCCCAAGCCTTCCAGGTCCCCATGGCAACAGTCTGCTGCCTTGTGCATTCAGGCTGCCAAGCCATCGCAGCACTCCGGAGCCAGGTCATTCAACTCCCCACCGGGCAGGGGCTGGACGTGACGGGCCAGGCCTTCACAGCCTTAGCGATCTAACCGCCGTTCGCCAGATGTGTCGGTGCCATTGACGGCTGCCATGTCCGCATCAAGATGCCCCCCGGACCAGAGGGCCAGGATTACCTCAACAGGAAGCTCTTCCCATCCATGCAGATGCAGGCTGTGTGTGATGTGAGGGGCAAATTCCTCAACATCTTTGTGGGGTATCCTGGCTCTGTTCATGACACAAGAGTCTTGCGGAACAGAAGGATCTAGAGAGGCTCTGTATCCTCCACCTGGATATTACATCGTGGGTGATGGTGGCTACCCCTGCATTACCCATCCAATAGCCATCATCACCCCTTACCGGGAGCCAGTGGAAGGGAAGATGCAGAGTCGCTTCAACCAGCGACATGCCAAGGCCCGCAACATCACCGAACGGGCTTTTGGCATGTTGAAGGCTCGTTGGAGATGCCTGCTGTCCAAGGCTCGTTGGAGATGCCTGCTGTCCAAGGCTCTGGAGGTGGAGCACACCTTGGTTCCAACGATCATCACGGCCTGTGCCGTCCTCCAAAACATCTGTTTCATGGCGGGGGACATTGAGGACTGCACAGAAGCCGATGGTGTGTGCCAGGCCTCCACCTGGTCCAGTGAGGGGCGCACGAAGCGGACATGGCTTGCGTGACCGACTGGCGGCACAAGTGTCAGCTGCAGGAGAACATTAATGACCACAACTTTTGCGCAGGGTAGACCAATTTGTGTGGCTGCACTTGGTCATATAAATTGTATTTGTAATATAATCATTTTGTAGGCCTACATTATATATTTTTGGGGCATTCGAGGGCTGGGTGTTTTCTTGTTTGTATTAATAAAGATGACATGTATTGGACAGACTGTCTTGTTACTTCTGTAAATGTTTGCTATGTTTATGGAGTGTTGTGAAGGATCGAGCTTTCATATCTGTAAGTGTCAGCTACACTACTATGGGCTCTTCTGTGTGTTTTAGCTTATAGACGTGCGTTTCGTTTGGAGCGGCATACAGTGGGTACGGGTTGAGAATGCACCTTCTCCCGCGGGACTCCCGAAGAGATCCCGCAGGCCGTCAAGCCGTTTTTTTTCGAGGCTAAGGCAATGTACCCAAACAACCACCAGGTGGCAGAAAGTTTCATCCCGCATTTCAAAATGATGAAGACCGCATCCGTCAATAGTCAACTCCTTAATCTCATTTAATCATTACAATGAAGGTGATGACTGGCGAAATTATTCAAACGACGTTTCAATGAACCATTGTTGAAATGAATGAAAATGGTTATAGAAAATCGCCTACAGCCTAACGCCGACACAGCTGATTCTTTGATTGATTCTAAGCTGTTTTGATGTAGGGGATGGGTAAACTGGCGCGCTACAAACATGTTACCAATCAAATGTAATATTAGTAGGACTAGCCTACTTAGACACTTTAGTCATAGGCAACGTTGCCATGTTAATTTGGGCTAGAAGTGCTTGCTTGTGGTGGCGCTCCTGTCCGCTGCTTCTCCCGAATTGTGTGGCAAATTTGTCAGCAATCAGCTTAAATGTCAAATCATATTTATTTCTCTTTGTCGCCATAGTATTGGGGGAAACGCGGAGAAACGAGACGGTCAGTCCTCGTATTTTTTCTTCGCGTTTCGTTATAAGAAATATATAGGCTAGGTAATAGTTAGTCTTCTTCCGTATTGAACAGGCTACGGGACGCTCTTGTTCCGTATTTTAAGGAACTACTCAATGCACACACACTACAATGAAAAACACACAAAGAAATCGCTAAACATATAGCCTACAACCAAATGACACTTTAATGCAGCGTTTCTCAAACTATGGGCCGCGAAACGTGGAGACTGCTGCTGGTCCGCGAGACATGAGTGAAATTAGGTCCGGTGATCTGATAATTTGCTGCGCAATTGACCAAGCAACCGCGGACCGACAGAAAAAGAAAGCAAACGTTGCTGCTATCGGGAGGAAATGCTTGCTAATTTTATGTGTTTAAACATAGAGCCATACAATTAGGTGTGTCTGTTATTATGATAATTTTCGAGCATACCTACTTGTCCATAGCTCAGTGACAGGTGTTAATAGCCTTGCCATAAGCACTGCTGTGGAATACAGGTGCTTCTTTTATTATGCGGTAAGCGCTTACTCATATAGACTATAACTCAGGGACAGGTGCAAAACCACCAACTGGGATGGATCGAAGGGCAAGCAAGCACTGCCACACAACGCGAAGGCCTTTGTGTTGTCAACACTAAACAGAAAGTTTCCTACGATGGGGAGAAGTGGCCGCAAGGACTGCATCGATAAGATCAACGAATGCCTTCGCAAGCCCCGAAACCCCGGTGATACATTTTCTTTCCTTTAATTCAATAAAAAAATGTTTATCTGAAGAACTTTTCCGAGGTTGTCTTGTCTACCAAATCCTAAACTTAAATAGCGTAAACATTTTATCTTATGAAAAAACTCTTAGGGGGAACAGTTAGGCAGCCCTTCCTCCATATCGTAGTAGGCCTATATAGACAATTTATTAGAGGGGTCAAAAAAACTCAAAGTAGGCTAGCCTGCTACTTTTTCCAGACTAAATGTGTCACTTTAGTGATTGGCTCTTTCAAATGCAAATGAGGTGGATGGCTTTTGAATGGGCCTGCTGCAGGTGAGAGGACAAATCCTAAGAATATGTTGTTTTTACAAAGTGCCATTATCATTGGCATATTCTCTTAAAACAATAGGCCTACATAAGTTTAGAGCGAACGTTTCAACTATGTTTGCCATGGTAGACAAAAACACTCAAATAAAACAATAGCCTAAAAAATAACTGTAGTGCGTAATGGACACGGCTCTATATCCTAAATAATTTTTCGAGGTTCGCCATTTGGTAAAAAGCCAGGTCTATATATATAGAGAGAGAGAGAGAGAGATTCATGCATTCTGCATTACCGTGACCCTATACCTTGGATGTTTTTTCCTCATTGGAATACAGCAGGACAGGATGCCTTCTATCTATCAAACGCAAAAGCTGAGATTGTTGGAAGGGCTACTCAACAAATTTGTTTTTCGTTTCTGGGAGATCTCGTTATCGTTTTGGATTGTCAGATTTTATACTTATTGTATATATAGGATGAACAAAGTCCATGGATTTGCTATATTAAATCCAGTAGTAGCCTAATAATTAGGCTATGTGCCACGTCCAATTTCGCAAGTGGTGTAGTAGGCCTAGGCTACATTTAAAAATCGACAGCCGTATGTGAGATCCATTTCATGAAGAGCAATTGTCTTGTGCGATCATGCCCCCTCCCCCACACTCGTCTAACCAGTTCACTACATAGCCTACCTATGTGGCTCTGAGGACGACTGCCTCTCCCTCTTCTCTCTCGACAGACACCTGAGTCCGACACTATGTCAATGTAAAAATGTGCGTGAGTGCGCTGAACCACGAATTCACATAGGCTATTAACTTTTCTTTTCAGCAGACATCGCAAACATAAAAAAAAATCGCAAAACAGAAAATCTTTCATTTTTTTAATAAAATGACAACTTTTCTCTGGATGAGGTCCGGAGAGGTTCATCGAGTGGGTTTCGAACCCCGATCGCTGGCGTACCTTGCACATGCTCCAACCAGTTGCGCCACAGCTCGATTGTTAATTCTGTCATGCTTTATTCGCGCCATGGACTTGAAACGCCGATCAAAAGTTCTGACATGTTAAACTGACGTTAGTTATTAATTCACCACATGATAAAATGCTGTCATATAGCTTGACGCCCAGCAGCCTATGGTAGTCTATGCCTATCTCTGAATCAACATGAACATGCATACGATACATATGTTGCTAGAAACTTATATTGCGGAGCTAGGCCTCCTAGTCGATGGTTACAATGAATCACCCTCACTGCCCTATCGCATATCTGACCATCCATTGTTACAATGTTACAAAATGCGCGATCTTCTCCATGCATGTAGCCTACGGTTATAAGTAAAGTGACAAGCATAGGCATGTATTAAAGAGATTTCTGTTAAATACATTTTATTTTCAGTCGTCAAAAGTGGTGGACAAAATCTGTGATAACAAGTGCTGGGTACATGTAGGCTACCCAGCGTCGCCGGTTAAGATGAACATGCCTCCGTTTTAAAATAGCCTATACACATTTCTAAGTATTCCAAGCATGTAAATGTAGCCAAAATGTCCATCTTGTCCATCTCTTTCGTCTTCGCCTTGACATTGACAATAATAGCCTATTCACGGAAATGCGGTCTTGTAACCGTAGCCTAATGAATTCATGAATTAATCTAAGGTTGCCTTTCGAGTAGCCTATTTCAGGTTGAATTGAAGGCTATTTCCTTCTGTTAGGCCTATAGGTTTCTAAAACCATTTTCATTCATTTCAACAATGGTTTATTGAAACGTCGTTTGATTAATTTCGCCAGTCATCACTTTCATTTTAATGATTGAATGAGACGGATATGCGGAGCATTTCTCTCCCTCTCCATTGACCAAAACGTTGCTCTGGCATCTCTGCTGGACTGACTGAGTTATAGGCTACGTCGAGTGAGAGAGCTGTGAGCCTGAGGTAGGCTGTAAACAATCGAAAACTCTGCAACTACAATCTAACATGCCGAGCGTCATGTCTCTTTTCTCCGCTTGTCACCAGCGCGGTGTCCTCGGGTTTTTCCATGAGCCGAACCTTCATATTATTAGGGCGGTCTATGTTGCCCCCTTGCGGTTGCAGTTTTCCCGATGCTTCGGGAGTCCCGATGTGCGGGAAAGAAAGGAGCATTCTCAACCCGTACCATCTGTAGGCCTACCGGTAGGCTTTGGGATGTAAATTACTCCTAGATAGATCATTTATTGATTCCAAAGGGGAAATTGGACTGTTTGATTATAATGTTGGGTCTCATGGGCACTGATATCTGGGGGCTATTTCATGGTTCACTAGTAGGCTATCGTGTCAGGCTTTCCACCCACATCCAAATACTCTAAATTGAATTATTTGTCAATTCTACATGATAAATTTATATGTATGCTGGAATGAATTGCGCCAAAACATTTTACTGGCGGGCGAAAGTCCAGTCCTATTCTTTTCTGTAATATATTTTCTGTGGCTCGAAACTAGTCAACTATAGTTTGCTTGCAATGTCTCTCCCCAGCACGTCACGTCACTTCACTTCACTTCACTTTCAGATTTATAGCAATGTATAGCTATATCAAAGCTCCATAACTTTTAGACTCTGTGCCTACATAGGCTACGAAGAGGGCAGACAGGTTCTTATCCACTGCCTAGTTGTCTCTTCAGCCAATGGGAGCACACTTCCAATAACGATCCCAATCACCTTCAACATGTGACCTTAATTGGAAGATTGGAAGATGCAACACAGACAACATGCAACATAGCACAACTTCAGTCCAAACAGATACAGTACATCGTGGATGTAAAGTTTAACAATTATGTAATTAAACATAAAAATAAATATATGTATCTGAGGACGTAACAATAGCCTCTAGATTACGACAAACTGTGAATTTGTATTGTTAGACAACATCTGCTATTAGGCTTATATATAAATATAGCAGGGGGGGCTGCAGCAGTATCCATCTTCCTGCGCCCTTACAACCCTGCAAAATGCGTAGTTTTCCTCCTCAGTTGGTTGTGCTTGTACTACGCGGCACATAAGGCACATCTACAATAACCAACTGTCAAAACAAGTACATTTCTTCGCCACTGCCTTACACTTGTCTTCATAAGTCCTTATTATGCAGGTCTGACACATTGGCCTAAGTCAAGTACCAAAAAAACGTATTGACAGATTCCTCGACTGACATCACCTTCTTTACAACCTCTACATTGACATTCATCATAAGATCTGAAGAACTGAATCTACTTCTAATATAAAAGCAATCACATTAGTTCTGTAATGAAACATTAGACACAAAGCCAACAAATGAAACCTTGTCTCCCTGATGATGACAAGCTAGACTGAACTAAGGATGTTTATTAATAAAGGATTCAAATACATTTTAAAAACGGGGGGGGCTCCTCCGTTGTGGGACCCCCGGAGGTGGAGGCCTCCTCTTCGAGAAATGTTGAATTGTTGTCAGAAGGGTAATGCTAAAAATCCTCCCTTGGAATGCCCCGAGTTCCTCCTTGTAGGCCTATTTTGCGCTTTTGTTAAAGAGATATTCCGCCATTTTTGGAAATACGCTCATTTTCCACCTCCCCTCGAGCAAAACAATCGATATTTACCTTGTTCCCGTTCATCCAGCTATTCTGTGAGTCTGGCGATACAACTTTTAGCTTCAGCCTAGCATAGATCATTGAATCGGATTAGATCATTAGCTTCTCGCCTGCTAGCTTCATGTTTAAAAGTGACTAAGATTTCTGGTAATTTTCCCATTTAAAACGTGTCTCCTCTCAAGTTAGAAAGTGCAATAAGACCAACTGAAAATGAAACCTGGCGTTTTTCTAGGCTGATTTGACATGGAACTACACTCTCATCTGGCGTAATAATCAAGGCAACTTGCAAACGTACCATAGGCGCAGTGATATCGTACGCAGCATCTGAAAATAGTCCCCATAGACAACAAGCAGTAGTAGTGCCAGTAGTTTGCAAGTTGCCTTGATTATTACGCCAGATGAGAGTGTAGTTCCATGTCAAATCAGCCTAGAAAAACGCCAGGTTTCATTTTCAGTTGGTCTTATTGCACTTTCTAACTTGAGAGGGGACACGTTTTAAATGGGGAAATTACCAGAAATCTTAGCCACTTTTAAACATGAAGCTAGCAGGCGAGAAGCTAATGGTCTAATCCGATTCAATGATCTATGCTAGGGTGAAGCTAAAAGTTGTATCGCCAGACTCACAGAATGGCTGGATGAACGGGAACCAGGTAAATATCGATTGTTTTGCTCGAGGGGAGGTGGAAAATGAGCGTATTTCCAAAAATGGCGGAATATCCCTTTAAGGTTTTTGCTGATTGCAACAGTATTTAACATGGCTAAAGAAACAAAAGTGTCTGCTTGTTTTGGATTCATCAAGTGGTGAAATTATCACATGCACTTTTATTTACTAGAAATATTTCGGCAAATTCATGTATCCAAAAGGCCTCTCTCTGAAGCAAGAGACGCTCTCCATCTCCACCCCTCCTAGGCTTACGTACAAGCTCAATGCCCTGAAATTTCAGCATACAAATACCATGATTACGGATAAATGTCCTGCCACTGGGGATTTTTCATCCTTATTTCTTATGTTATTTTTGTGTTCAGTGATACGTATTCTAAGTTCTCTGGTGGTTTTCCCAACATAACAGAAGCCGCACGGGCACTTCAATAGGTAAACAACAAAAGACGTTCGACAGGATATTCTCCCTCTCATGGAGAACTTCCTGCCGGTGCATGGATGTACGGATGTGTCTCTTATCATTGCATTGCAATTGATACAGTAACGGCAAGGGAAATTGCCAGGGGGGAGGTTAGAGAGCCAATTGGAAGATGTAGTGTGTAAGTCAGCTTTGACCAGTGCACACTGCATCTCTCAAATTTCGGGACCTTTCATAGGCGAAACGAGGAGTATTCACAAAGGACTGGCCAATTTGTGGATCACTAGAACATGCCAATGTTTTTTGACAATCAATTTAATGTTGCTAGAGAACGGAGAAAAAGTATTTACAAAGACCAGCTGTGGCCTCTCCTTGTTCCTAGCTTTCTTCTCCAAGAGCGTTTTGTGCGCCGAGCTGCATGCCTTTTGTAAACAGGAGTCTAAATTTGTCTTTGCATAGCCCTTATCAATAGCCTGACGAGCCAGACCCACATCAAGATGTAGGGTCTGGACACTCACCGTAGACGGGGCTCAATCGGAGGGGTGGGATAAACAGTTGTCTTTCAAATTCCCTCCCCGCAATAGGATAACGCTAAACGAATCATCTTCTTGTTTTCAAGTAGCAGGATGCGTAACCTTCCCTCTCCACGCAATAGGATAACGCTAAACGAATCATCTTCTTGTTTTCAAATAACAGGATGCGTTACCGTCGCAACTTCTGGTTGCATGTCAGTCACCATTATGTTAAGCCCACCCACCGACTCTATACACGCTGTGATTGGCCCACTGGTGCTTCGGGTTCTCAGCTCCCTGGCTCTATGGATCGTGCCTAGACTGCCCCGCCAGCCAAATTACATTTGGTGCCGCTAGGGGCGTCTAGATTTCTAGGCTACTTTATCAAGGAAACAATCATAAACAATGTTGGCTTGGATTTCAAAATCCTCATTGGTGTCGCATATTCGTAAAAATTGCCTATAAGGGAGACTTCTCTTCATGTGGGGTGGATGATAGCTACTAGAAAGTTAAAAGCTATTTCGATCAGTGACCTTGCGAAAAACTGTTGTTCTTAATGCCATCCCAACTTTCTGGACCTCGTGACGTCGACTGTGAGCGATTTCCGGTGAACGAGGATCGAGGAAGGAAGGAAGGACCGATAAATCCCGATGACAGTGAGGCATTGTTGTTGATTGCGCTGTGGCTTGTAGTCACTGAAAATGCTTAAATGCAGTGAGACCAAAGGACAAGAGACAGCCAGAAACGTATAGTAGAGGTGAGATGAAAGACACTTGAAAAAGAAAGGAAACTTTGGCCAACCATACAGGAATATGAAGCAGAAAACCACGGTTGAGCTAGCCTTTGATCATTGTAAATTGATGTGAAGCACTAATAGGCCT
This sequence comes from Sardina pilchardus, assembly GCF_963854185.1. NCBI lineage: Eukaryota > Metazoa > Chordata > Actinopteri > Clupeiformes > Clupeidae > Sardina > Sardina pilchardus. The sequence goes on along the minus strand of NC_084995.1, from coordinate 34,224,432 downwards.
ATATGGTGTGTTTTGTGTGTGTTTTAGGCGACCATGTTAGGACGACGCATACTGTCGGTTTAGACGTTTAAATGATCGACCATCTGTGCAACAAACTGTCCAGCTATGGAACTGAAAAACTCAAACTTCCGTAGATGTGTGCCCTTCAAGAAAAGGGGCTATTGCACTTTGGAAACGTGCTACTTTGCGGTTGATGATTGTCTACACTCAATACTATATGCGGGGCTACCGCCGTTCATTCCGACATACCAGCACTCCGACATTGACGTCCAATTGTCGTAGTGGAGGCATGTCTCTTTATGGGAAAAAGTCCCACCACTCCGACATTTGTTTTTTTCATGGTCGCAGTGGCGGTATTTAACTTTTTTTTCAAACAACGTGCCATTCCGACATGAGGTCATTAATAGGCTATTAATGTCATAACTATATCCAATTGTGTAAAATAATAAAGATTCACATTTAAAATGTCATTGTGAAGACTTCTTGATATGGTTCTGTTATGTGTCTGTTGCGTGCACGACTCGGGGAAGTGAAAGCAGTTCTATAGACAAGGCAAGTTTTCTTCTCTGTCTCATTATTCGCGGACTATAAGTGGAGCTAAATTAAGTTATTATTTTGCTGTCACTTCGTCTGTTTTATGGCCTAGAATGTTGTATTTGGTATCTGAGGATAGCCTGGCACGCCCTCCCAGTGACGCAACGCCTTCAGGCTTTTGCTGCTGGTCTGGTCAACTGCTCATTGAGAAGGATTTCTGAGTTCCCGAAATCTGCGGAACTGCCCCCTTTGGTCGAGAACCAATCAACTTTGAGCAGCTCCAACGGCTCTGGGTAGAGGCGTGTTCAAGGCAGCGGAAAGAGTGTTGTTATTGGTTTAAACTCGGCGATCCGCTTTCTGACATCTACCAGTAGCAAACCGAGGCACTTAAAGGAGGCGGGTCAACCAGCGATGGCAAGAAACCGTGTTAGCAGAGGCTGTTGGTCAGACTAAAGTCTCGCAGAGCCTTTGAAAGTCGATGGTAATCAGGCTAATCTGAGGATAGCTCTAGCTCTCCTATTTTATCTGACATGGAAGCCGTAGTATCTTTTTAACCACGGTTTCACGAGTAGGCCTAAATCAAACGAAAGTGCGGTAGCCGAAGCTATATGATTCTTATTTGTTTGTCACTAGTCTGTTTCTGTAACACAAAAGGATCGATGTGTTTGGTATCAATGGAAAGCTCTGTTTCTCCTCTTTCATTTGATATGCGTGTTATGTCTGTGCGATGCCTGGTCCCGGAGTAATTCAAGCGAGAGCAGGGGCTGCGTGGATGAACGCAGAGCAATACTGTAAATATGATATACTTTCATTTAAATTCATGATTTTATTTTTATTTTCATACTTGATCGTACAGACACGTGTCTAGTCTCGTTGGAAAGCCCCGGTTCTGAGCTCTTTCATGCAATATAGGTCTCATCTCGCTGTGACTAATAATCGCAGAGCTATGGAGTTTCGTTTGTGCCAAAAAGTTCAAACAATACTTTTTCAAATTCAAACAAAAATCAATTAATCAAAATACCAAATACAAAATCTAAACAAAAAAAATAAAGTCGAAAAAAAAAATCTAAACTCGCAAACAAATTATTTGTGTAGTTGCAAAAAAAAACTGTTTGAATAACTTGTCTTTTGGTTTACAATAACAACAGTCATTTGCAGCGACATCATTCGTTTGTTTGCTCCTGGCTTTTTCAGTTTCGATTCTGGCTCTCGCGTTTGCGCTGCCTGTTTCTTTGCTTGCGATTCTGGCACAAACTTCACATGTGGGTGGGTGTCTGTGGGGTGCATTCCTATTGGCTGATGCGTTTTGACTGACAGCTTTACTATGGATCCAAGCGCAAGAGCTACCCACCTCCCCCCCAGGTAGTGGTGCAACGCTCTTTTTGGCCACTATGTACAGGTATATGCGATGTGGCGCTATTGAGCACAGTATGTCAACCGCCATATGAAGAAGAAGAAGATATTGACCACAGTAAGTAGTTCCGTGGAGCTAGCTACACCAAAGCCATCGATGGGCTACACGCTTTATGGACTCAAAACAATGGGTTTTCCTCACTACTCATTAACCCAAGGTAAGAAGTGTAATCTAATTTGTTATGGGTCTAATTTTCACGTTTATGTGGGATGGCGTAGTTGTTACAATACTGACGCTGGTTTTAAGGTATCAGATGGCTATCTTAGCATCGTAGGTTTGTCCACATACAAACGAGGCTTTTGATGAAATGTCGCACTACAGTAGCCTAAATTATGAATTCATACCATGTATTTATTTGTTCAGAAGTATATTGCTAATGTCCTCGCGTTATATAAGCGTATGTGTCCGATTATGTCATGAAATATCGCTATGTTGTCAACGGTAGTCTAGCATAGTATGAGCGCGATGGTGCGATCTATCTGTGGTCAGTTCATCAATGGCCCTGGCGATCTCTGGAGGTCCACTCTTTGTGAACGTTTGGAGACCACAGACATAGTGTAACCTTAGTTAGAGTATTGGTTCATTTGCCTGAGAAAGACCCAAGGGTCGAAACGTTACTTTTTGTAAACATGGGAGCTCAAGCAGTGTTGCCAACGTTACCTTCTTCTGTTACATCTCCCCAGGAAATGTTATTAAGCACTGTGACCAGCTCTGTCTTTTGATTAGTACATGTCTCATGTCTTTTGCTTGTGCTTGTGTGCTTGTGCAGAACAACTCATCGTGATGGAGCACCTGTACTCCCTGATACAGCAGGATCTGAGGGGATTCCTCAGACAGGACGCAGATGTGGATTGACAACATCCTGCAGTTTAACTTTATTAGAATAAGTGTTGTTTTGAATAAAGAACAATAAAATTGTACTACTTACTACTTACTACATACTACTTACTGTATGTTAACCTGACTCACCACTTGAATTTCGTTCCACCTAGCTCCTCACATTCATCTGGAACTACTCCATTGGAAATGTATTTCAGAAGGCAGGGCCTTGTCAAAACACCTTTCATATGATTGGATAAACTAATTTATTGACATGCTACTACAACAGGGGTGGGCAAACTAAGGCCCAGGGGCCACATGCGGCCCTCTGCTCTGTTTCATGTGGCCCGCCATGAAGTCAAACACATAAAATTAAATGTGGTCTGTTGTTACATAAACCTGATGTACATCCATCACACAGCATGGTTTCATAACTGATGTGCTATGTTTGTCAATGAAAACAAGAGAACAGGCCGCACTATGCATAAGCAATCACCATTTATTCACACAGACGCGTTTCGGCGCTCTGCCTTCCCAGTATGTTTGTCAATACCATCATCAAGCTGTACTTTTGGGAACTCTGACTGAATAAATACATTTTTTTGGAAGGTAACATCACTTTTTCATTGCTTAATTAATCATAGCATATAAGCTTACCATTCTTAACATCCAACTACTTGGTAACTTTCTAATGTAGCTTGGCATTTTCTGCCTCTCGGATGCGCGCGCAGCCAGTATAGTTGGTAAACGAGAAACCTATGTATATCAACAATAACAGCAATATCAACAGTCACAACAGTGTCCACGTCCACTGGGTGTGCAAGGGACCAGGCAGAGTCAGCTAGTCATGTGCGGAGCATAGCTGTGTTTTTTGGTTTGTAAAGGACACAGCAGGAGAAGGGTGAGCTGGGTTTGTGGCGGCTGGAAGTCTGCAGGTGTGCAACGGACCGGGCAGAGCCAGCCGGGTGTGTGAGGGAGAGAGCAGCGTCTGTTGGGAGTGTGAAAGCCACAGATTTCAGAGCCAACCTGAGGGGCTGGGCAAAGCCTGCTCTGTGTGTTAGAGACACAACAGGATCTGTTGGGTGTGTGAGGGATGGGGTACAGCGCATTGTGTATGTGAGGGACACAGCTAGATCCATCGGGTGTGTGAGGGATGGGGTACAGCGCATTGTGTATGTGAGGGACACAGCTAGGTCCATCGGGTGTGCGAGGGGTGGGGCAGGGCAGAGCCTGCAGGTACTGTGGAGCAGAGTCTCTCAGGTATGTGAGGCACACAATAGGATCCACCAGGTGTGTGAAAGACGCAGCGGACTCTGTCTGGTGTGTGGTGCTGTGCTGCAGATGGAGAAGAGGCCGTCAGCTGTGCTGTGTTGTGCTGCAGATGAAACAGGGACCGATGGTTGTGATGGCAATGAAGCAGAGGTTGACCAAAGACTGTGTGGTGTGTATGGGACAGAGAAGAGGTCGGTTGAACAGGTCAAACTGCAGGATGTTGTCAATCCACATCTGCGTCCTGTCTGAGGAATCCCCTCAGATCCTGCTGTATCAGGGAGTACAGGTGCTCCATCACGATGAGTTGTTCTGCACAAGCACACAAGCACAAGCAAAAGACATGAGACATGTACTAATCAAAAGACAGAGCTGGTCACAGTGCTTAATAACATTTCCTGGGGAGATGTAACAGAAGAAGGTAACGTTGGCAACACTGCTTGAGCTCCCATGTTTACAAAAAGTAACGTTTCGACCCTTGGGTCTTTCTCAGGCAAATGAACCAATACTCTAACTAAGGTTACACTATGTCTGTGGTCTCCAAACGTTCACAAAGAGTGGACCTCCAGAGATCGCCAGGGCCATTGATGAACTGACCACAGATAGATCGCACCATCGCGCTCATACTATGCTAGACTACCGTTGACAACATAGCGATATTTCATGACATAATCGGACACATACGCTTATATAACGCGAGGACATTAGCAATATACTTCTGAACAAATAAATACATGGTATGAATTCATAATTTAGGCTACTGTAGTGCGACATTTCATCAAAAGCCTCGTTTGTATGTGGACAAACCTACGATGCTAAGATAGCCATCTGATACCTTAAAACCAGCGTCAGTATTGTAACAACTACGCCATAACATCCCACATAAACGTGAAAATTAGACCCATAACAAATTAGATTACACTTCTTACCTTGGGTTAATGAGTAGTGAGGAAAACCCATTGTTTTGAGTCCATAACGCGTGTAGCCCATCGATGGCTTTGGTGTAGCTAGCTCCACGGAACTACTTACTGTGGTCAATATCTTCTTCTTCTTCATATGGCGGTTGACATACTGTGCTCAATAGCGCCACATCGCATATACCTGTACATAGTGGCCAAAAAGAGCGTTGCACCACTACCTGGGGGGGAGGTGGGTAGCTCTTGCGCTTGGATCCATAGTAAAGCTGTCAGTCAAAACGCATCAGCCAATAGGAATGCACCCCACAGACACCCACCCACATGTGAAGTTTGTGCCAGAATCGCAAGCAAAGAAACAGGCAGCGCAAACGCGAGAGCCAGAATCGAAACTGAAAAAGCCAGGAGCAAACAAACGAATGATGTCGCTGCAAATGATTGTTGTTATTGTAAACCAAAAGACAAGTTATTCAAACAGTTTTTTTTTTGCAACTACACAAATAATTTGTTTGCGAGTTTAGATTTTTTTTGCGAGTTTAGATTTTTTTTTTTCGACTTTATTTTTTTTGTTTAGATTTTGTATTTGGTATTTTGATTAATTGATTTTTGTTTGAATTTGAAAAAGTATTGTTTGAACTTTTTGGCACAAACAAAACTCCATACAGAGCAATGTACAGAGAAGAATGGGTGTGTTTTTTGACGCACTTTGCGTCCGTCCGGCTCATAGGGTCCGTTAAATTGATGTGGAAAAAAATAGGATTTGTAAACTGTCGGAATGGGGGTACAAAAATGTGTCGGATTGGCAGCATGTCGGAATAACGCCATGTCTGAATAGCGGCATGTCGGACTGGCAGGATGTCGGACTGCCGACATGTAACCCTGTAGTTCGATGAAACGAGATGTCAGAAACTACAAATTTTACTTGCTTCGATGTCGCAATACATCATACTTCATGCAAATCATGCAACACATTCTACCTTGTCTGCTATTTGCTGGATAAACAAATAGCGTGTGTGCGTCAGAAGAAAAGTGCTTTAGTGTTGCTTTAAGCTCTGAATAAAGCACCTGTGATTGAGATTTTTCTGCATCTTTCTGACCCTGTATATTTTAAGCTTCCATTAACATCACAGCACATTTGCCTATTATGTAAACATAGTGTAATGCAGTTGACATACATTTCATTTGTGCATTTTCATGCACTGGTAATTCCTTGGAATTGCATCTCTAATTTAATTGTGTTGTTTCTTGAAGGATATAAAATGTGTCAGTAGTAGATGAAGTGTTTAGTCACAGGCTGTGTGAATTGGTTACATGTCGGCAGTCCGACATCCTGCCAGTCCGACATCCCTTTCGTCCGACATGCCGCTATTCAGACATGGTGTTATTCCGACATGCTGCCAAGCCGTATAGGCTACCATATTTACAGTCTATATTGCTCTGCGTTCATCCACGCAGCCACTGCTCTCGCTTGAATTACTCCGGGACCAGGCATCGCACAGACATAACACGCATATCAAATGAAAGAGGAGAAACAGAGCTTTCCATTGATACCAAACACATTGATCCTTTTGTGTTACAGAAACAGACGAAGTGACAAACAAATAAGAATCATATAGCTTCGGCTACCGCACTTTCGTTTGATTTAGGCCTACTCGTGAAACCGTGGTTAAAAAGATACTACGGCTTGCATGTCAGATAAAATAGGAGAGCTAGAGCTATCCACAGATACCAAATACAACATTCTAGGCCAGGGATGGGCAACTTTCATGACTAAGAGGGCCACATTTTTTTATCATCACCATCAGAGGGCCAAATGTGGCCGCGCACTTCCGCACATCTGATGCTGCAAAATAATTCTGAATAAGAACGAAATATGTCAATTTTCATGCTCAAATGCATTTTTTACATAGACTCCCTAACAACAAATACAAATATTTTACAGCCAGTGATAAGTATTATTTTCAGTGCAAAGGGCTCACATAAATCACCATTCAATGATGGCACAGAATTGAAAAACAATGGCCCATCATGAAGTGCAACAAGCCTCATATTCAATGTATTTATGCTCCCACTCCATTTTTAAGAATTTATAGACATTCCCTAACGTCCATAATGAGAGTAGGCCTACAGATGTAACATGTAACATCCATCACATCTGTACTCTCATCCAACGCCAAAAAGTAAGCTACAGTAGGCCTACTTGCAGTCATGCATGATTTGTCTCAGCTCCCCCCCTCGACATTATCAGAATGTCAACAATTATGCGCATCACCGTGCGTCGGGACAAATACCGTTTCGAAGTTTTTACCTCCACTACGCACCCAAACAATTTCGCCATCTGATATAGGTTCTTTGCTTTGGCAAGCTCAAGCGAAACAGCAAAAGACGGATTCCTGTGTACTTCTGGCAATTAGTCGCTATTGTTAGTGTAGGCTAGCCTACTTTTGATTTGAGGTCGGCTACGACAGCGGCCGAGAAGCTCCGTGTGTGTAGGGCAGGCTACTTCTGATAACATTTCGCAAGGTGTTGTAGTGTAGTGGCGACTAAATGTGTTTTAGTGTAGTGGCGATTAAATCTTTCATGGCTGATATAGTTTCTAGCAAAACTTGACATGGGTTTGCCTTACCATTCTATGAACAGACACTGCTTCCGATTTTGACTGAAAGGTAGCCAACGGTTTTCTAAATGAGTTTTCTACTTTTCTTCTATGTGTGCACTGTTTTTCCTCAGCGATGAAAGGTCCGAGGGCCCGAGGTGGTTTGCATAGGAGGCGCTATCTATCGGCGAAGAGTATAATTATAATGACGGTGCGGTAAAAAAAACAAAAACAAAAAAAACACGCATTTTTAATCACAGAAATAATGATCATCCGCGGGCCGCACTGAGTGAGGAGGCGGGCCGCATGTGGCCCGCGGGCCGCCAGTTGCCCATCCCTGTTCTAGGCCATAAAACAGACGAAGTGACAGCAAAATAATAACTTAATTTAGCTCCACTATAGTCCGCGAATAATGAGACAGAGAAGAAAACTTGCCTTGTCTATAGAACTGCTTTCACTTCCCCGAGTCGTGCACGCAACAGACACATAACCATATCAAGAAGTCTTCACAATGACATTTTAAATGTGAATCTTTATTATTTTACACAATTGGATATAGTTATGACATTAATAGCCTATTAATGACCTCATGTCGGAATGGCACGTTGTTTGAAAAAAAAGTTAAATACCGCCACTGCGACCATGAAAAAAACAAATGTCGGAGTGGTGGGACTTTTTCCCATAAAGAGACATGCCTCCACTACGACAATTGGACGTCAATGTCGGAGTGCTGGTATGTCGGAATAAACGGCACTAGCCTAACTGGGAAGATCAAGGGGAAAGAGTGCATTGCAGCAAACATTGTGGTGCAGATCAATAAGATGAGATACATGGATGGCAAAGGTGACCCTCCTGGGTTTTTAGAGTTTTTCTTTTTAATGACCATGACCTCCCTTTCAGCCTCATACCTCGCTACAGAGGCAATCACCTGTACATTCTTTTTCATATAGGGATCACACGTTGTTTGAAAAAAAAGTTAAATACCGCCACTGCGACCATGAAAAAAACAAATGTCGGAGTGGTGGGACTTTTTCCCATAAAGAGACATGCCTCCACTACGACAATTGGACGTCAATGTCGGAGTGCTGGTATGTCGGAATAAACGGCACTAGCCTAACTGGGAAGATCAAGGGGAAAGAGTGCATTGCAGCAAACATTGTGGTGCAGATCAATAAGATGAGATACATGGATGGCAAAGGTGACCCTCCTGGGTTTTTAGAGTTTTTCTTTTTAATGACCATGACCTCCCTTTCAGCCTCATACCTCGCTACAGAGGCAATCACCTGTACATTCTTTTTCATATAGGGATCACACTGCACTAAAGTCCTATTTCTGTGCAGGAACATCCTGTGGAGGCCTGCGTGCGAGTATACTAGAAGACTTTGATTTGGTAGCTGGACAAGTCGAAATGCAAGTTCTTGGTTTGTTTGGGAAATTATTGACGGGACCCTGGATGACCAAATGATATACTGGAGCAGGTGATCAAACCAATTACATTCAAGGCATTGAATCAATCAAAGAGACCATGCAGAACTTGAAGGACCAACTGCACTCACCTGGGGAATTTCTCACTCGCACAACAGACCTCTTTGGAAGACAGCTGGATGATTCAGACAAAATCCTTGAAATTGCAGCAACCACGAAAAGACACGGTCATGTTCAATCAAATGACGGAAGCCTGTCTGAGTGCAGTCATTTCAGTCCTTGAAAGACAGTATCGTCAGTACTTTGTTGACTTGGACAGTGATGGACTAACTAAAACACGAGATGACCTCCGCAAGATCTAATAACATGGATGCTAATGGTAAGAATTTTGTTTTTTGAACAAATGTGAATTTTTGTTTTTAGCTCCTCCACAGGTATGATCTGAAAGTTTTTGGATGAATTGAAAATGAACAGAATTCCAAAGTGCTCCAAGTCCAATAGCTGAAAAAGAATTCTGCGTTCTCAAGCAACTAATACTTTAACAGTTCCAGCAGATGACAAAATGTTTCTCACTCAACTCTTCCCCCGACAGAAAAACAGTCATTTCCAATTTTAGACGAGATTACGGTCTGTCCATCATCGTAATGTCTGTACTGTTCGTATGTTCCCATTGTCTCAAACAGTGGTCCATCCACCAAAAACATCTCGTAACTGTGAGGTGAATTGCCCTGTATGTGATCTACACTGTATTTAAATATATATTTACTCTTGACGCCGTTGTCAGCAATAAACAAGTCATTAAATCATCTAGTAATACCTAGATTAAAGTTACGGTAGAATTAGGGTTGTTAATGAATATTCGAATATCGAATAATGTTTGTTAAGAATTTATTCGAATAAAATAAATGCCTAATGAATAATCGTTTTAGTCTCACGCAATATGAGAACAGCAACATTTTCCGGTATTTTGCGCGCATGACAAAAACAAGCAGAGATGAAGCGAGCGAGGAAAAGTGCTGGACCTCTTCTTTATTTAGGGGCTCATGGGAACAGGGTACCTAGTAAAACGTAAGCAGGAAGTGTTGTGGTTAGAACAACGTGAAGTGCGAGAGTTAGAGAAGTGTGTGTTATGTTAATGAATGCGGGAGAACTGTTTTGTGAAGCATCTCCATGTTAAATGAAAAGAAGCCTATTAAACTGTATTCCGAGACATCAATCCTCTTAATTGTTCACCAATATACCACTAGATAACCCGTGTTTGAACGATTACCTCGCAAGCTGCCGGCAAGTGAAGTTAAAAGTGATAAGATAACGGGCAGACCGGCAAGGTAACAAAATGTTCATCCGGCCATAAACGAAACCAGCACCGGAGATGACCAGTGAGCATTGCAATCGCTAGCCTACATGTTCAAATAGGACCTACGTCGGATGGCATAATGCCCTGTAAAATAAAGTTTACAACTTGTTGTAAACAACTTATTTCTTGATAAAGGTTTTTTTTTTAATATCATCGTTAATATCAATTGTGCGTGTTGGACATGTGGGAGTGGGTGGGGGCAAATGTTTACACGGCTCTGAATGCCATGTGACGTCATGATTTAGCAAATAATCGATTAATTGTTCAATAACGTTATGATTAGTCGAACATGAAAATTCACCTAAAGTCCCAACCCTAGGTAGAATACTTGCTACCGAACGCAGATTAGCACTAGGACAAGGATGGGGTCGGTCAGTCAGTCACTATAGCTAGTTGGCGAAAACAGCTTTCATACAGAAAGTCATTCGTTAAAAAAAATTACACATTCATTAAATGTTTGTCAAAATGACAATGGTTTTGTGGTGTGATATTATCTGAGAGGGTGCTAATTTACAATATGGGCTGGCATCAGGCGGGCCAAACGCACCCATAATTCTTTGTGTTTTGATGACGTTGGTCACATGTCTTAGCGATCTCTATTGAGTGGTTGGCATCACCAATTGTTTTTGTATACACATCTCAGAGCCTAGGCTGTCTACACACGGATTGTGAGGAAAGATTAGATGAATGTGATCATTTATGTTTGGGCCTGCAAATCGCTGATACAACTTTTTTAAACAATATCAAGGGAATGTTTACACACGCACACACAAGTTTTCTGAATTAGCCAAATTTATTTACTGCAACATTAATCCCTTCACACTACACCCTATACTCCAACATTACTGCAACATTACTCCCTACAAACTACACCATTACTCTCTACGCACTACACCATTACTCCAACATTACTTATTTACACATAGTCGTGGTCAGGAGTGTAACACAGTTGCCATCCTGTGTCTCTCCTCTGCTCCACAGATGGCACCTGGTCTCCTGCTGCGCCCTCCTGGTCAACATCTTGGATGTCCTCCAGATCAGGCTACAGCAGGTCTCCGTTGCTTAGACAGATGTTGACAGATGTTGACAGATCGTGCAGCAGCTGATGACCTCCGGCACAAACTTCACATCCACCTCCAGGGCCTTCATGAATATGGAGCGCCACCTGGTCTTCATGGACCGTTCCACAACACACCTCGCCTTCGACAGGTAGCTGTTAAAGCGAGCCTGGCGGTGGTTCCGGACAGGCTGCCTGTATGGCGTCATGAGGCGGATGGGTTGGCTGAGGCAGGGGTAGCCACCATCCCCTATGATGCAGTACCCAGGTGGTGGGTAGGGGGCAGTGTAGTAGACCGGGCTGTTCTTCAAGACCCTGGCGTCGTGCACCGACCCAGGGTAGCCCACAAACACGTCAATGAACTTTGCAGTGTCATTGCAGATGGCCTGGAGCTGGATGGAGCAGAACAGCTTCCTGTTGAAATAGCAGGCTGCATCCTCAGACAGCGGCTTCACCCGTACGTGACAGCCATCGATGCTGCCAACCACCCGGGTGAAAGCCGCCGATCCTGCCATACGGGCAAAGCCCGCCCCTATAAGAGGGAGACAGAAGAGAACCTGACGACCTGGCCGAGCAGCTGCACAATCCTCCCACTGGTCTTGTGCACCAGCCGGTGCACCGTGGGCCGGGGGATGTCAAAAGCCCTGGACACCACCCGGTAGCTTGTACCACTGGCCAGCCAAAAAAGAAAGACCAGCGTCTCAATGACTGGCCCCCAGCCATGGTCCGAGGTGGTGCCCAGGATGGCCATCAGGGAGTTGAAGGACCCTCTGGAAAGAAGGAAATTGACCATGAGGTCACTCTCCCCATCAAAATACAGTGGCACTGTATTGTTTCAGCAGTGCAGAGTTCAATTAGTGAGGTCATTGATTATGTAAAAAAAAAAAAAGGTGTTATTAAACAGGTGGCCCTTATTTAAGGATCAAGGCAACTGACTGCATATATACTGGCTGTGCATTTGTCCTTGAAAAACAGCAGAATGGGTCGTTCAAGACACTGTTCAGGAGAAGAGAGTTCTTTGATTAAAAAATTAATAAAAGAGGGGAAAACATACAAGAAGTGCAGAAAAGTAGGCTGTTCAGCTAAAATGATGGCAAATGCTTTAAAAAAAAAAACAGAGGCGAGGAAGAAAAAGAAAAACGACTATGCGAATGGATCGGAGAATAACCAAAATGGTAAAGGCTCAGCCAATGATCAGCCCCAGGAGGATCAAAGAAGAGCTAAGATTGACTGAGTACTGTAACAATCAGACGACGTCTATGTAAAGCCAAGCTACCAGCAAGAAGCCCCCGCAAAGTCCCATTGTTAAAAAAAAAGACGTGCAGAAGGGGTTACAGTTTGCCAAAGAACACATTGACTGACCTAAAAAGAAATGGCATAACATTTTGTGGACTGATGAGAGTAAGATTGTTCTTTTTGGGTCTAAGGGCCACAGACAGTTTGTCAGACGTCTTGCAAACACTGAATTCAAGCCACAGTACACAGTGAAGACGGTGAAGCATGGTGGTGCAAGGATCATGATATGGGGATGTTTCTCGCACTATGGTGTTGGTCCTATTTATCGCATACCAGGGATCATGGATCAGTTTGAGTACATCGGAATACTGGAAGAAGTCATGTTGCCGTATGCTGAAGAGGAAATGCACGACCGTTTTCAGTAGGGGATGGAGTAGGCGATGGAAACAAAAGCGTGATTAATATTTACGAAGAGAATGTGCAGGACTGAGCGGTGGTCATATTGTGTATTGCTTTGCGATAAATCTAGTTATTATTACCTCCGCCAAGGAGGTAATGTTTTCATCGGGGACCGGCATTTGTTTGTTTGTCTGTCTGTTTTGTCTGTCTATTAGCAAGATAACTCAAAAAGGGATGGATGAATTTCGCTGAAATTTTTAGCGTAATTTTGGGAGTGATCCGTAATTCCGTCGGGATTCCGGAGCCGTTTATGTGTTTCGCTTAGTGGTGTAATGGCATGGTATGGCCACGTGGTGGCAATCTGAATAGTTTGTTCAAATGTATGACAACCTAGGAAGAACAATACACATCCCATAAAAAATGCAGTTTTTCCTAAATTACTACCTGAACTGTGGCACAGAGTATTATGAAAAGGTTATGGTATGTTGGTCTCAAGAGCCTGCATCAACTTAGCCTATAACCAGTCTTTTGTGATTTGTACCCCCATGGTAAAAAAAAAAAAGGGTAGCATTGTTGGAGCCCATCCTCAGTGCTTCACGCAGGGCTTCTGGAGCAGTGGATGGCTCGATCTCTGGTTCCTCTCTGCGTTTTCTCCACCTCTGCCACTTCTTTGCACGGAGGAAATTATGCAGCACACAGGTGGCCTTGACGGTCAGCTCAGCAACCTCTGAACTGTTGGCAATCACACGCCGGGTACATGCGCCACCAAGAAGCCAGGATTCCACAGGTACACTCCACTACCAGCCGCACCCGGCTGAAGCGGTAGTTGAAAATCCGCTTCTCCTGTGTGTGATTCCGTCCAGGGTACGGCCGCAGCAGGTGGGTCACCAGCGGAAAAACCCTCATCTCCGACAACTTATCTTCCAGACTTATCTTATCTTCCAGACAATGCCCGATGCAGTGTGGTGATTTTTTTTTCTGACTCCAGGCCATGGCATGTATTGTGAGCATGTCCACACCTTCTTTTGAGAGTAAATGTTGTGAGTGAATGAGATGCAATAATCAATAAAAATGATATTTACATTAGGAGAGAAATACTACAATCACCTCCTTTCGACATGTACTTTGTCGTTAAGGCACAGCGGGAGAGGTAGCTGTTGACTTGCTCTACTTCCTCTCCCACAGTTGACCCGGCTCCTTCCAGATTCTTGCCATTTCATGTAATCTAGAAGTAACAAGATAGGGATGTAGGGGATAATGTATTGTCCGCTGATCAAAACGTTAAGACAGGACAAACCAGACCCTGACATGAAGCGGAGAGACTTATTTTCCGATGATATAATAAACATTGAACATACCTCACACTTAGTGGAATGGGCTGTAGCATGCATGACGCTTAGGAAAGGTCGGCTTGATGTCAGCCCCTGGAGATCTGGAAGATTCGGTGAACCCACCATTGCCGACGACCATGTCTCCCGCATCCACGGACCGCATAGAGAATAGAAACTATACTGCCACACGAAGTAGCACACGCCTTGCAACGACGGCGTCCATTTTGCAATACAAGTTGGCTAACTAAAAAAGCCAGGTTTGTTATTGTTTGCGGGAAGCGCTATGATTGGACAACTCCCCCATACGGCAGACACGTATGAAAGCGGTGTCAGAAAGCAGATTCAGCACTTGAACATGTGAAACTGCTTTAATCAAGACTACTAAACTTTAGAAATGAATGGACAATGAACAAATGTTGAACTGAAAGATAAATAACCCAGTATCAGAAATACATACCTGTTATGAGACCATACATATTCATGGACTTTAATGGTCTTTTGCCACCATGGCCCTCCATGTTGAACAAAGCCATGACTCCATTCATCATCAATCAGAAAAGATTAGCGCATAAAGATACACTGAAGGGTGTATACAGAAATTTTTCGACTGTTGTGGAGTCTCTACAGACAGAGTTGTCAAACTCATTTTGGTCAGGAGCCACATACAGCCCATCAATTGGGCCAGACCAGTGAAATAATTGCAAAATAACCTTTGTCAATTCCAAATATTTAACTCCTGCAGCTATTCTGTTGTATTTGTATTGATTCGAATCAGCATTAGGCCTATATCCGCATAGCTGTGAGACATGGGAAATGTGTCACCATTAGCTGTGTCTCCCAGAGTGACAGTTTCCATTAGAATGTGCGTATGTTATCGTAAAAACTTTTTTTTTACAACAACCTACCTGGATTTAATCAAATACACTATATTGCCAAAAGTATTCGCTCACCTGTTTTGATTCACATTTGAACTTCAGTCACATCAATCCATAGGGTTTATTATGACATCAAGTCACAAGCCACAATTCTGTCCAACATGCTAACAGCAGGCCTACGGAAGACGGAACAGAGATGCAAAATCAAATTATTGTTGCCAAAAAAGCGTTAAGGCCTATTCGGACAGGATTAGTTTTATGGGGTGACATCAGGTAAAGTAATAATTACCAGGTAATGTAGTCCCGTCCGGACGCACCATGTCAGTAAACATAACGGAGTATGTCGGTGACATTTTACTTTTACCTTCCGTAAAACGGTCCGGAGAAATTACCTTAGGTAATATTAATCCCGTGCGAACGCGACCCTCTGTAAAGGTGTCTGTAACATTTCGTCACATCCTGATTTGAAAACAATTCCACCATAGTCTGAATGAAAACATAACATGCTGTGCAGCTTCTAATAGGACGTTAGCTAGTTTGCCTAATAGCTTATGTTAGCCATTTCAAACTACTGATGGCATAACATAAAGCTAACGTTTGCTAGTTTAACCAACTTGTGTAGTCTTTCAAATCTGAAAATGCCGCACGTACCTGACGCAAAGTATCACGTGCACGGCGACGAAGATGTGACGGCAGAACATAAACGTAGTTACTCCTCCCATGTCAAGTAAAATGACAGAGATGTCTAGTCCCGTCCGAATTGGACATTTATATTACAGAGGTCATATGATAAACCTGCATTACTCTACGTCCCCCCATAAAACTAATCCCGTCCGAATAGGCCTTTAGCCTACTGCTACTTACAGCTGTTGTGCGTCACGGAGCTATCCTACATTTCCCATAATGCGCAAAAACTACGGGAGGTCGTCAAATCCAAAAGGTCGGGGTCGAGGTCGGGCTGCTTTCACACCATAAACGAACCGCACCAGGGTTCGATAGGAACCGCTCTGAGACCACCTCCTCAGCTGGGTCTCGGTCCGCTTGTATGGTCCGCACCAGAGTTCAAGTGATTGTATTCACACCAGTCAAAAAGGTCCGAACCAAGCAAGAAACGAACTTGAGTTCGTTTTAATCGAACTAAACAAGGCAGGTGTGAAATACGCCTTTAAATGGGAATCTGGACAGGTGAGCCCAATAAGTACTCAGGGGAGTGAGAACGTGGAAGTGGAGAGTCATCAGGAACAGAGGGCGTGGTCACCGAGCAGCCAGGCAAGGGCTTGACAGTACTGTACAAACACAATTATTTTGAAAGTTGCACATGCAAAAATACATCTTTGTCCATTTTGTCCGAGGCTGAACAACATGGACTGTGAATCCATTAGAGCTTAGAGTATACATAATTGTTAACATGGTAACACCTATTTTGATTCACGAAAACTTTTTTCATCCAAGAGGAATGAATAGTCTATAGCTGTACACAAGGTGTCAGCATCATATCCCTATTCATCAAGACCACTGCAAATCAGCATGTCTTTAGGTTATTAAAGCTGCCGTCGGCAGCATTTTTTTAGTCATATTAGCTTGAACTGTCATGGGATTCCGGAAGTAGACTATTAAATAGGCTGTTTAGGAAAAATTGCGAATTCTCTAGCTCCCTCTCAAGCCTGTAATCGTGCTCAGAAAAATCGAGCGCTCCCGGTTTTGTTTAAGCAATCACGTTAGGGGGGAGGAATCGCTACCTGTCAGTCACAGCTTGTGTACGCAGCTATCCAACCGCTGCTACTCTGCTGCTCACGTAAACAACCTCGTCTACAGAGGGGGAGGGGTTTGGGGGGCAGTTTGGAGCTTGGAGAGGTTGGGGGAGGGATCTGAAAGTTGTATCAGTTTGAATTTTCTGACTTTAGACTCGGAATTTTGAAGGCTTGCCGACGGCAGCTTTAAGCCTGTAGTTGCCTATGTTGACACACTTTGGTTGCACAAAGAGACTTTGTAGAATTAGGCACCACACACTGAGAAGAATTTCTGCTCAGAAGTCTCTCTTGAAAGAAACTGCTCAACCATGGAATGTAGGCTGGGGATTTTTTTTCTTATTTCTTTCTCATTACAGTGCATGAAAATGCACTGTACTGTTCTTCCTCGGTCTTCTTCTTCTTCTTCTTCTTCTTCTTCTTCTTCTTCTAACGCACGCAATTCAGCTTCAACCGCTTAACGTAGAAACTCCATTCAAATTTTGTCGCGTAGGTCTTACTTACGCGATGTGGGCTTTGTATTTTTCAACTTTGTAACTTTTATACTTTTTAAACTATTAGTTAAAAACTATTACAATTTCCCCCATAGACTTAACATTGCTCATTATGACATCACGGCAGCAATTAGAATCTTACGCCAGGTGGCCGGCCACCTGGGCACCAACTTTCAGTTTCTCTGGCTTTAAGCATACAGTCTCTCAGAAAACTACATATCCTGTTAACTGTTTCCTCTGTCCACAACTGTTTCAATAGAAAAGTCCTCACTGCAATAATACACTATTAAATCATTTAACCATTGACTCAACTATTGAACTGTTCAACCATTCCAACTGTCAGTTATCATCCACTATGCCTCCAGTCAACTACATGAAACCTCCATGTACCTAGCAACCAACATAGCAACCATTAAAATTAAGTGTTTATGACCGTTTCCATAGCAACCAACATGATTATACTGCAGTAACTTCTTGTTTCTTGATAGTGGCCACCATGGATACCCTAGCAACAAATGTTTCAAAATAAAAGTCCTCACTAGCAAGTTAGCTAGTTAGCATTTTTAGCATAACTGCAAAAAATCATCAACTAAGTTAGCTAATCAACCTGGTTAGCATTATTAGCAAATTTAGCATTGTTAGCATAGTTAGCATTTTTAGCATTACTGCTAGAAATCATCGGTTAAGTTAGCTAATCAACCTGGTTAGCATTGTTAGTAAAGTTATCATTGCTAGCATAATTAGCATTTTTAGCGTAACTGCTAGAAATCATTACCTAAGTTAGCTAATCAACATTTTAACATGAATAAAAATCATTAGTTAAGTTAGAGCTGGAATGTTTAATCTTTAAACTGTCTACCTTCACATTATCAACTCTCTGTAAACTATGCAACCACCATGTTTACCCTAGCTACACCTTAGCAACCATATCTACATTATCTATCTGTTTTTGCATTTTCATGCACTGGTAATTCCTTGGAATTGCATTTCTAGTTTAATTTTGATAGTGTCCTATTATCAACTGTGCAATAAAAGTACAGCATGTGCGATTAGTTGTTATGATATATCTGTTGTATCCATTGGTTTTAAAATTTCAGAATGCCAACGGCATTTCTCTTACCACTCAAGACTCCCCTCTTTATATTTCTCTATATTTCTCACACAAGACGAGACCCTCCTTGAAGTCTCGTTATGACTCATACTTTGATGCACAATCACAACTCATGCAATCACACAGCAACAGCTCAGAGAGCTTTGAGCAAACACTTAAGAAATTGTGCTCCCCTCTTCCATGTTCCAGATGGAGAAATCACTTATGGTCATCATTCTCATACTGGCAACAGGTAGGCATATTTAATACAACATGTTCTCAATACATCTCGATAAATACAAACGAACAATAACAACGAGCTATGACCTCATGCTGGCATCCTTACCGTTATCTGTTCACTGTTTTTACAGGTACTTCTGCACAAGATAAAATTGGTCCAAAAGATGAAGTGTTAGTAAATAAAAAGGAGTCAGAGTCAGTGACTCTAAAGTGCTCATATGATTCAGGCAACAGCTATGTTCGCCTTTACTGGTACAGGCTGTATCCTAACATGGCACCACAGTATCTACTCTACAGAGGAGCTCATTCAGTAACTTCCTCTGATGAGCCTGATCCTCGTTTTACTTCCACAACATCCCATACTTCCACTGAACTCAATATTAAAGATCTGACTCTGGAAGACACAGCTCTCTACTACTGTGCTCTGAGAAGTAGTATCCCCAGTGATACAAAGTGTCTGAGATGCTGTACAAAAACCTGCACATGAATTACGCCTTTGAAAAGAATGTAGATCAAAGAAATTTCCTGATTAATTCAGATAATAATTCACCACCGATCTGTGGTGGGTTCCTCAGTGAGTGCTTGTGGTCACACCTGTTCTACAGTACTGTGTTAAATGGTGAATCCCCATATAATACTACAGTTGTCAGATATTGTACAGGCAAGGGCAGCTAAACTGAATTATACAGTGACTGGGCCACCCTTTCATTATCAATGAGTACACTCAGCTGCTAAAAGACTATTTGGGTGAAATCAATTTGAGTGGAGACATCATGACATGACAGGGTACTGGAAATGTTGGCGAATGCCAAAAAGTGACATATCGTCACAGTTACCTGTATGTAAAAGGCATGGCATAACACGTAACTATGTGGGATAATTTTTATGTTTCTCATTGAATTAACTGTTTTACTATACTTGCCATACAGTATATAGTGAAACCTAGTTACCATCCTTTACACAAAGTAAGCTATACAGTTTTACATTTAATTTATTTGACTTTTGGTCCACACATTGATAATAAAAAATAGCCATATGCTTCTGTAACTGGTGTTACCAGTTCAGGATGTAGTGAAGGTAAATATCAACATACATAAATGCCTTTGTCTGCTGTAATAAAACCCACCTTCTACCTCAAAAGCTCTCTAATGAAATGTACATTTATGTATCTGTGTTACAGGTTTTTCACAAGTGGCTCCAGTCTGGTTTGGGTGATACGCTTTCTCATCCTGTCCACACACACACACACACACACACACCATGTACACTGCCTGGTGTTCATTTTCATGCATCATAGGTGCGCAGATGTTGTATGAATTGAAAGTGAGTTGTATGAATTAAAATTTAAATCTTTTTTACAGTATTTAATAAAAAGCTTTTAAATTACATCTTGTTTGGACTGCTCTTATTATCAGTAGTGTATATAAAAATTAAGCTATAGAAGTACTGTGAAAATGCTATAGAGTAGTGTTATTTTAACAGTACTAGTACCGTGTACATTTTGTAGAGTACTGTAACTTTACGGTACTACTACTGTGCAAGTATTGCAGTGTACTGTGATACATTAAACAGCATTATGCTGTAGTTGAAAATTACCGTTAAAAAAACAGTAGAATACAGGTAACCACAGCTGCCAGTAGCATACCGTGATTTTAAAGGGACATTTTTTACAGTAGGCTTGAACTTTTTAATGGATTTTTCATTCAAAATTACAGCAGATACAATCAGATCACAGGGAAGGCACAGGACACAAATAAATTGCAGACATCACCTATGTACTTTTACTGTAAGTACACTGACTGGCAAGTAAAGCCACTGAGAGAATTGCTCAGAAAGTAGGCATTTTTAATGTATACTGCAAAACTGAACAATTTCCCTTTTACATGCACTGTAGGAACTGTACGAGTACTGAAAGCCCTGTTGCTCCAGACACTAGTGAAGTATGCTACAGCAGGAGAAAATGTTCAGCTCTCCTGCAAGTACAATGGAACTGCTAACAGTCTGCACTGGTATCGTCAGTTCTCCCAGTCCGTGGCAGAGTTTTTCATTCTGGATTATCAAGACACCTCTGTTTATCTGGAGATGTCATCTCCTAAAGAGTCTGACTCTGCTGTGTACTACTCTGCTCTGAGGCCCAAAGGGACATCTGCCGACTCAACTCGCATACAGAACAAAAACATAAGTTCAGTGTTGATCATCCTTACCAAATCCATGAGAGTAAATAATCTCAATTATGGAGAACTGAATACATAAAGGCATAGTCATTCAATGAGTTCTATTTGAAACACCACCAGAGGGCTCTAGTTCAATATTGAATACAGTATGCAATTCTAGACAGATGATCAGAAAGTAACATCCTGTTACCATTAGTTGGGCACAGACTCATGAAGAGCAGGAAATCCTGACAAGTTCTCATAGGAGGAGTCTTAGGGAAGA
The DNA here is from genome assembly GCF_963854185.1 of Sardina pilchardus. Lineage (NCBI taxonomy): Eukaryota > Metazoa > Chordata > Actinopteri > Clupeiformes > Clupeidae > Sardina > Sardina pilchardus. The sequence continues at coordinate 34,203,198 of NC_084995.1, read as the reverse complement.
TAGCCTATTTAAAAGTGCCTGTTCTTACTGCCAATAGCTTTTAATTCTACAAAATATCAACAAATCATGACTGACCTCAGTCTCCTATATCATTTTGTGTTTCTAACACAAGCAGGTTAGAGTTTCAAATGTACAATAGGTTGCAAAGATACATATTTGTTGTATTTTATATGTTAAATCTTTTTTCTTCTTAGTGTATAAATCTTTCTTTTTCAGGTCTCAGTTTACAAGACGACATCACTCCAACGTCTACAGAGCATTTTGTCTCAGTAGGAGAAACAGCTTCTCTCTCCTGCACATACAGCGTTGCTGTGAGTGTGAGCAATCTGCAATGGTATTGCCAGTATCCAGGATCTAAACCAGAATTCATCATCATGTTGTTTGAATCCAGTCTTGACAAAGTGGACTCAACTTCTCATACTCGTGCCTCTGGTAACGTGTATAAAGACTCGAAGCTGGTTCACCTGAATATCTCAGCTGCTGAAGTCTCTGACTCTGCTGTCTACTACTGCGCTCTGAGGCCCACAGTGACAGGAAACCCAACAACACTGTACAAAAACATCATGCACCATATAGTGGCTTTTCTCGGGAAAATAATTCATTTCTTCTTCATTGTGAACACTCATTGCAGCCCATGACCAACCTAGTCAGAGGAAGAGCAGAACAAACAGCAGCACGGTGAGATCATTGAAGTGTCTGAAGAACTGCATCCAGGCAGATCAGCATACCAGCCTCCCTCATGAACTACACTATGAGCATTAGCAAGATGAGTCCTGTAGATGTCTCACACATCTGCTCAATAACCTCTACTCTGCAATACAATCATATAAAATGCTCATGAATTTTTCACCACAAGGTGGCATTCTAGTTAATCTCATGTTCAGCCAATACAACTGATGAACATCATCAATTCTGCTTATTTCGCTTATATTAGTCCTTCACTCTGCAATAAAATACAATAATACAAATATAATATGGTACTTAATACTGACACTCTCCACATTTCCACCACAAGGTATGAAAAATATAAATAATTTACAGTAATGAAGATCAACACGCAGGCAGCGTGGGCAAAACTGGGTAACTCCCTGCTGTACGCTTTGCAAGGCAAAGCTCACAGTTGTGATTCATCAGTTCATTCAATCACCTGTTTATGATCTACCAAAGCAACAAATCAAATAAACGTAACCGAATAAATCAGTTTGTTTACATTAACTGATAAGATCACCAATGATTGTGGTTTTCTAGCTCTGTGTTGGCAGGCATACAGATGGTACGGGTTGAGAATGCTCCTTTCTTTCCCGCACATCGGGACTCCCGAAGCATCGGGAAAACTGCAACCGCAAGGGGGCAACATAGACCGCCCTAATAATATGAAGGTTCGGCTCATGGAAAAACCCGAGGACACCGCGCTGGTGACAAGCGGAGAAAAGAGACATGACGCTCGGCATGTTAGATTGCAGTTGCATAGTTTTCGAATGTTTACAGCCTACCTCACAGCTCTCTCACTCGACGTAGCCTATAACTCAGTCAGTCCAGCAGAGATGCCAGAGCAACGTTTTGGTCAATGGAGAGGAAGAGAAATGCTCCGCATATCCGTCTCATTTAATCATTAAAATTAAAGTGATGACTGGCGAAATTAATCAAACGACGTTTCAATAAACCATTGTTGAAATGAATGAAAATGGTTTTAGAAACATATAGGCTAGGCCTATCAGAAGGAAATAGCCTTCAATTCAACCTGAAATACTCGAAAGGCAACCTTAGATTAATTCATGAATTCATTACGGTTACAAGACCGCATTTCCGTGAATAGGCTATTATTGTCAACGTCAAGGCGAAGACGAAAGAGATGGACAAGATGGACATTTTGGCAACATTTACATGCTAGGAATACTTAGAAATGTGTAGGCTATTTTAAAACGGAGGCATGTTCATTTTAACGGCGACGCTGGGTAGCCAGCACTTGTTATCACAGATTTTGTCCCCACCACTTTTGACGACTGAAAATAAAATGTATTTAACAGAAATCTCTTTAATAGCCTACATGCCTATGCTTGTCACTTTACTTATAACCGTAGGCTACATGCATGGAGAAGATCGCGCATTTTGTAACATTGTAACAATGGATGGTCAGATATGCGATAGGGCAGTGAGGGTAATTCATTGTAACCATCGACTAGCAGGCCTAGCTCCGCAAAATAAGTTTCTAGCAACGTATGTATCGTATGCATGTTCATGTTGATTCAGAGATAGGCATAGACTACCATAGGCTGCTGGGCGTCAAGCTATAGGCTATGACAGCATGTTATCATGTAGTGAATTAATAACTAACGTCAGTTTAACATGTCAGAACTTTTGATCGGCGTTTCAAGTACATGTGCCGAATAAAGCCTGTTAAGGTTCACATCCAACTGTGGCGCAAGTGGTTGAAGCATAGGAGTCGTGTGCCAGAGACCGGGGTTCGAAACTCAGTCGAAGCACCTCTCTGGAAATCATCAAAACAAAATGCATCGATTTATTAAAAAAAATGAAAGACTTTCTGTTTTGAGATTCATTTTATGTTTGCGATGTCTGCTGAAAAGAAAAGTTAATTTGTTAATTCGTGGTTCAGCGCACACATTTTTACATTGACATAGTGTCGGGCTCAAGTGTCGTCCTCAGTGCCGCATATAGGCTATAATGTAGTGAACTGGTTAGACGAGTGTGGGGGAGGGGGAATGATCGCACAAGACAATTGCTCTTCATGAAATGAATCTCACAGGCGGCTACACCACTTGCGAAATCGGACGTGGCACATAGCCTAATTATTAGGCTACTGGATAGCAAATCCATAGACTTTGTTATATCCTTGGCGGAGATAATAATTAGGCCTATCAAATTAAAAGCACACTACGACAGGTATACTTGTGTGATCACGCAACACAAGAGAGCATTTAGCGATGGGACAGTTGTGAATGAGTGCTTAACACCCTGGAGTCTAAATATCCCCGGGGGATTTGAAAAACTGTTCCAAACACACATCTCAATCTCTGCTTTTATCATATTATAGAAACACCATTAGAAGCCTTTAATCAACTCGTTTTCAAATATATAACCTATGTTTTAAGAGAATATGGCAATGATAATGGCACTTTCTAAAAACAATAAATTCTTAGGATTTGTCCTCTCACCTGCAGAAGGCCCATTCAAAAGCCCATCCACCTAATTTGCATTTGAAAGAGCCAATCACTAAAGTGACACATTTAGTCTAGCCTACTTTATGAGGTTTTTTTGACCCCTCTAATAAATTGCCTATTAATAGTCCTAGGCCTACTACGATAATGGAGGAAGGGCTGCCTAACTGTTCCCCCTAAGAGTTTTTTCATAAGATAAAATGTTTACTCTATTTAAGTTTAGGATTTGGTAGACAAGACAACCTCGGAAAAGTTCTTCAGATAAACAATGTTTTATTGAATTAAAGGAAAGAAAATGTATCGCCAGGGTTTCGGGGCTTGCGAAGGCATTCGTTGATCTTATCGATGCAGTCCTTGCGGCCACTTCTCCCCATCGTAGGAAACTTTCTGCTTAGTGTTGACAACACAAAGGTCTTGACGTTGTGTGGCAGTGCTTGCTTGCCCTTCGATCCATCCCAGTTGGTGGTTTTGCACCAGGCTCTGTAGTGCTCCTTTGTGGTGATGGCTCTGAAGAGCAGGCATCCGTATCTACCAACGTTGCCGCGACTCTGTTGGTGAATTCGAGCATGTTGTTCTGGGCCAACAGCAAGCAAAGTCACGTCATCGTGCTGAGAAGGAACTTGAATGCTGTTGTCGAATGTGGCAGAGAATACAGAAGAAGACTTTAACTATTACTTATATATTCTTATGACGAAACGCGAGGACTGACCATCTCGCCTCTCCGCGTTTCCCCCAATAGGCCTACCATGGCGACAAAGAAATAAATATGATTTGACATTTTAATGTTTGTAGCGCGCCAGTTTACCCAGTGTGTGTGCATTGAGTAGGGTGAGATAAGGTAAATTGGGACATCAGGTAAAATGGGACAAAGTTGGTTTTAGACCTTTATCTCTTTAAATATTAGCTGCCAATCAGAAAACATGTCATTATATTGTCACTACATATGTCCTTTACCAAATAAAATCATTTTGATTGGTCTAAAGTATCACAAATGGGAGGTGCCAAGATTAAAAACATCAGTGGACCCAATAATTGCAAGGAAAGCCCCATGGCAAGCCGATTCTGTCTTAATGATCATAAGGATATTGTAGTTGAAACAAAAACAATATTATACAAAACTCTCATGAAATGTATGCTATTTCATGAGAGGTTTAAATTAATATCAAAACTTTTGGGCTATGTCCTTTACTTTTTAAGGAAAATGAATTTTAGTGACTTTGGTGTGCATCAGGCAAATTGGGACAAAAAAATCAGCTAAAATGGGACACTTTTACATTACATTTGCCATTAGCGTTAATGTGTTAGCATATTAGCCGCATATTAGCCTTTTCACACTCAAAGTAGGCCCATACACTCACACACACTTACACACACTTGCACGCTTGTGCTTGTGCACACACGCACCCACACACACACACATCTGAACACTATCATTAAATGATTAAAAAATACAAATAAACATTGTCATTATTCTACAATTTGTTGCACATTTTTCAATTCTAAACTGACTGTCCCATTTTATCTGACCGAGTGTCCCATTTTACCTGAACACTTTCTTGGTCTGAGGTATGGTGTCTTGTGGTCTTTGAAGGTTAATATCTTTACAAATATTATATTTGGAAGCATATTTTCTGCACAGAAATGTTGCTAAGACTCATATGAAGTGTTAAAAGTCTTCACTTTCACCCTGTTTGGCATTTTAAATAGTTTTATTTGTGATCTACCAAAAAGTGTCCCAATTTACCTTATCTCACCCGTTCCTTAAAATACGGAACAAAGAGCGTCCCGTAGGCTATCTGTTTAATACAGAAGAAGACTTTAACTATTACTTATATATTTCTTATAACGAAACGCGAAGAAAAAATACGAGGACTGACCATCTCGCCTCTCCGCGTTTCCCCCAATATCATGGCGACAAAGAGAAATAAACAGGTGCGGAGTGGTAATCGGGAGGTGCGGGACATTTCCCGCCAGGCCGGCCGGCCTACGTTGTATTGATTTAGACCATGTCGAGCCTGAGCGGCCGCTAGTAGGCTGACATCTATTTATTATCCCAAGTATTAAGACATAAACATCTGTCACCTAAGAAGTCCCCCAAAGTTCATTTATCGTACTTCAAGAGTCAACCTCTATATGAACCATTTAGTTGCGATATATGCCTTAGTCATGGTTACCTTACATATTAATTACGGGCCTTTTCATCTCAGTTTTCTGTCATCAGTGCATTGGTATAGTCTTTGGGTGTCTTGATTTAATTGTTCATATATTATTAAAGTGTTATTTAACTCTTTTGGTCACAAATAAATTCAAAATAGAACAGCAAAGCCTCCTGGGAATCGCAAATATGTTTGCTAGGTCAAGTCTATCACAGAAATTTAGGGGGATAGATGAGCGGCCCCTCCTTTAATGGCATGGCCCTTTAGCCTGTATTAGTGAACGTAGCGTTTTGATAGTGAACGGATTAGCAGGTGCTTGCGTGATTAATATGGAAGGCAAGAAGAGGAAAGAGAAAGAGGGGGCTGAAAAGGGCAGAATTAAGAAGAAGCGACTGCTGGAGGAGCATGCATCTAAATGCTCAAAACTTATCCGTAGCCAAGTCCACGGCCATCAACGAGTGCAGGTAAATTTGGCAGAATGAAAAACACTGACACAAAGCTCAACTACGTTACTATTGCTAGACGGAAAATATCACAAGCTAGTTAACTCATTTAGCCTACATTTCAAACGAAGCAATGGCTTACAGTTTTTTTTCAGTGGCTACATTTGTCCTAAAAGTTGTCACATTTTCAAAACTCTAAGTCTCCCAGTTAGCACAGCATCCGTCTTTTGTGGCCATACCATTCACACATTTCATGTCGTTTTCGCACAATATGCAGGCAGTGAAAAATGCTTACATTTTCTTAACAGACAAGTTATACCTCTCAACAAAATTATGGATCGTTTTTCTATTATTTACAGATGTTAACACACAACATCCCACAATTAAAACAATATTCCATCCAAACCTTAACCTCTGCTTCTGCAATGGTATCAGTTCAAAAACAATATATCTCAGCTGATAATAAGCAAACAATTGAATAATATTGAATTTCCCCTTGGGGATCAATAAAGTATCTATCTATCTATCTATCTATCTATCTATCTAATTGGCACACAGATGATTTATGTTGGGTATGGGGCCAACCACAGCTGATTCCGGTCTGTCTTAGATGTTTTTGGAAACAGAAACAGAAAAAGACAAATACTGTAATATCTGGATGAGGAAGAGTAAGAACAAGGGGCCCAGGGAGAAGAGCACACCCAATGAGAGATGCAGTGAGAGGTGCAGTAGGAGGTGCAGGAGCAGTGAGAGGAGCAGGCCCAAGGAGAGGGCAAGGTAGAGATGTAAGAATGCATGGTGGTGGCAATGGCATTTTTTTGGTTCGGTAGGGGGCCGGTGTGGTCAGAATATTCCCGGTGGATTTTTGTGTCCCACTCCGCCCCTGGAAATAAATATGATTTGACATTTTAATGTTTGTAGCGCGCCAGTTTACCCAGTGTGTGTGAATTGAGTAGTTCCTTAAAATACGGAACAAAGAGCGTCCCGTAGGCTATCTGTTTAATACAGAAGAAGACTTTAACTATTACTTATATATTTCTTATAACGAAACACGAAGAACAAATACGAGGACTGACCATCTCGCCTCTCCGCGTTTCCCCCAATATCATGGCGACAAAGAGAAATAAATATGATTTGACATTTTAATGTTTGTAGCGCGCCAGTTTACCCAGTGTGTGTGCATTGAGTAGCTAGTTCCTTAAAATACGGAACAAAGAGCGTCCCGTAGGCTATCTGTTTAATACAGAAGAAGACTTTAACTATTACTTATATATTTCTTATAACGAAACGCGAAGAAAAAATACGAGGACTGACCATCTCGCCTCTCCGCGTTTCCCCCAATATCATGGCGACAAAGATAAATAAATATGATTTGACATTTTAATGTTTGTAGCGCGCCAGTTTACCCAGTGTGTGTGAATTGAGTAGTTCCTTAAAATACGGAACAAAGAGCGTCCCGTAGGCTATCTGTTTAATACAGAAGAAGACTTTAACTATTACTTATATATTTCTTATAACGAAACGCGAAGAACAAATACGAGGACTGACCATCTCGCCTCTCCGCGTTTCCCCCAATATCATGGCGACAAAGAGAAATAAATATGATTTGACATTTTAATGTTTGTAGCGCGCCAGTTTACCCAGTGTGTGTGCATTGAGTAGTTCCTTAAAATAGCCTACGGAACAAAGAGCGTCCCGTAGGCTATCTGTTTAATACGGAAGAAGACTTTAACTATTAGGCTACTTATATATTTCTTATAACGCTGGCTGTAGACGATTTCTATAAACATTTTCATTCATTTCAACAATGGTTCATTGAAGTGTCGTTTGAATAATTTCGCCAGTCATCACCTTCATTTTAATGATTCAATGAGATTAAGGAGTCGACTATTGACGGATATGCGGTCTTCATCATTAAATGCAGTTGAAACTTTCTGCCACCTGGTGGTTGTTTGGGTACATTGCCTTAGCCTCGAAAAAAATCGGCTTGACGCACTGCGGGATCTCTTCGGGAGTCCCGCGGGAGAAGGTGCATTCTCAACCCGTACCCACTGTACACATCTTAGTTTTCCAGATGTTTGACATTCTAAAGCATAATTATTAAAATCCATCTCTCTTTGATCCCAACAAATCAAATATTTTTTACATTTGAAATTAGTGGGCATAGGATCACCTGTGCTTTTCTGGCTCTGTGTTGTCAGGCTACTGTATGTTTACTTTCAATCTTTTTCCAGAAGTTTGGTGCCCATATCTAATGCAGATGTATCCTCTGTAGAACTCTGTGGAGTGACTCAGTTGGAGTTGTGTACCTGAGGGAGACTCAGTGGCTCACCTGCACGCACCGCAGTAGCTCACAGTTTCCAAATCTACTCTGGTACCAAGACAAGGACCATGGACTTACTTCATACTGCTGAGATGGTACTCTGGCACTGGGGATAATGATGAACTGTTCATGAAGAGATGCACAGCTAATCTCAGTGCCACTTTACTGTCTGTCCATCCAGTCTGGGGGCATCTGACTCGGCTGTGGGCTACTGAGCTCTAGGGCCCAGAGTGGCAACAATAGTGGCACACACACACACGCACACACACACACACACACACACACACACAGTAATAGCTCTGATGACTGTGAGCACCAACACAGAACACTGTGTATTCCACATGGAGACAGCACTGCTCTTCATCCTCATCATGGCAGCAGGTAAACTACTTCTGATGCTCATTAGAAAATGACACATCTAATGGTTGACATTGTCAGTTTTCTTCGACCCCTAAAGATTACATTAAAGTTGTGAATGACTTGTTGGCAGATATCCTGAAACGCTGTTGCGTACTACCTACCTAATATTTTCTTTTTTTGCAGGTGTAGCTGCTGACCAAATCAATCCCAAACAAGAATATTTTACCAAGGTTGAAGACGAAACTGTCGAGCTGAAATGCTCTTATGAAACAAGCTATAGCAGGGCTCATCTTTTATGGTACAGGCAGTATCCTTACCAAGCACCTGTTTTTTTGTTAAGGAAACAAGGGAAAGGTGGTTCAGCTGAACACATCCCTGACAAACGATATGAATCCAAAACCTCAGAAACATCCACTGAGCTCCATATTAACCATCTGACTCTGGCAGACACAGGCCTCTACTACTGTGCTCTGTGGGTCGCCCAGTGATACAAAGTCACTGTGATGCTGTACAAAAACTCAGAGGCAAACAGATGTATTTTTATGAAGAGAGATCAAAGTAATTTCCTCTTCTTGGTTTAATATCAGTTAGGCCCCATCTATGGCTTCAAACTGAGTCATTGTGGTTACACCTGTTATTTCAATGTGCATTCTGTATAAAATGTATGATTGACTTATAGGGGCAGTTTCTTCAAACTAACACAGTATATTGCAAAACAATATTTTATGCAATTAAAAAAAACATGTAAATGTAATATATAAAAAACATTACTTGATTGTGTCACAAAACACAACATTTCATGCTGTATGAAACCACTCGGTTGTGGGTCGAGTGCTCACAGGGTGCCCAATTGCCCAATGACTCAAATCAGATCTTTTTTTTGCGTTTTACCCTGGTTATCAGAACAGAACATAGAAGAATTATTCTATACTACATTGAAAGTGCACTGCCATGGAGCCCAGAGTGTCACCAAAAAAAACAGAGCTTTGAGATGTCTGATTTTCAAATGTCTGTTTACATTTGTACAGTCAATATCAAAATAGGTATGTTTTGGAGAGGATTTCCCAACGATGTTATTTAATTACATTAGATGTATAGTATAGTCTACATCACTATTGCAGGCAGTGCTTTATCTGTTGGGCAGCTAGAAGGAGCTCAGTTCCTGAACCATTGAGTTTGAGCCTCTTGAATTCCCTCTAGTGGACAATTTGATTTTTAATGTTTGATAGTATGATGGTTCTGTACATCCTCTATGCACATGCGGCATGCCATGTGTCAAAATGATTATTTAACATAATCTATTTATGCAAGCTGAAAACATTTCAACACTCATACATTCTTGAGCTCTCCCACCTAATATACTACACTAACTACTGTAACTGGCATGCAAAAACACATTTATTTTGAATATTGCTCTTGCAGAAATACATCTTTGTTAATTTATGAGGCTAAACAACATAGACTATGAATCCACACAGTGATAAAGGAATCAGAGTGTACATTAATGTTAACATGTTTAACATCTATTTGGATGAATATGACGACCCTCAGAGGAAAGACACTTGGGCAGTAATTTAAATGCTGAGCAAAACGCAAAGTCTAAAGTTTTAGTCAGTAGTGTAACAAGGTAATGGCCCTGGTGCGAGAGTGTCAATCGGGCCCGAAATTGGCCCAGGATGTATTATCTCTACATGCAATACATGTACACATTAAGGGTGACCAATTATACAACGCTATTATTTATTTACAATGATTTTTTTTACAAATGACAAATTCTCATATTACCATCTGAGAGATCGCCTGGTGCATGGACTTTGTTCTCAGCGACAGCCATTTGTATAATCTTGTCCACACACTGAGGCCACTTCACGAACATGTTTTCGGTGTTGCCAGGATACAACATCTGGAAATCCTGTGCGATCTGTGGGGTGGGGTGGGGGCAATAGATGTAAGTCTTGTGGCAGTGCTGTGACATAGCATTATAATTACCTTCGCCAAGGAGGTTATGTTTTCATCGGGGACCGGCATTTGTTTGTCTGTTTGTTAGCAAGATAACTCAAAAAGTAATGGATAGATTTCGATTAAATTTTCAGGGAACGTCAGAAATTACCCAAGGAAGAAACAATTCGATTTTGGGAGTGATTCGTAACACCGTCGGGATTCTGGAGCCGTTTATGTTTTTCGGTTAGTGGTGTAATGGCATGGTATGGCCACGTGGTGGCGATCTGAATAGTTTAGGTTCAAATGTATCACAACCTAGGAAGAACAATACAGGCGGAGGTCTGCGCTCTCTGAGTGCTTTTCTACCTCCAACTGTGAGGTGGACATACCATGGTGTGGTCAGGTGTGGAAACTCGTTTAAAGCGTCTGCAATGTTTTTCCCTGAGTTGTCCTGATCCATTTCGCCCTGTATTGGGCCGTAACCCTCATGTAGTCCTCCACTGGCTGGCAGGGAATTGTACTTCAACCACTCTATCTTCTGTGTTGCATCTACCAGAGGTATGGGTGATTCTTTGAAAACACAGTGGGATTTCATCATGAATTTGGCTGTTGAGCTTTGACAGTGAAAACACTGACCCAACTAATAACCCAAAAGCTGGGTGGGATTAAACAACCCAACAATAGTTGATAACTCCATGACAGTACCCAACAGTGTTTGGGTTGAGGAAATAACCCAGAGTTACTGTATCGGTTAGGCTATATTTATTGGTTTTGATTTCAGAACGGATATTTTTTAGGCCTCCGTATCATCCAGACACCCAGATTTGGTCAAGGCCATTTATCTAACCACTTTTTACTCCCACCCTCTTTCTGTCTGTGAACTTTTTCTCACACAAAACCCTCCTTAGAAGTGTTTCTTGCAACAGTGTTGAAAAAACACTCTAAGCAATTATGATCTCCTCTTCCATATTTCAGATAGAGAAATCACTTATGGGCATCATTATCATACTATCATATTTAACAGGTAAGCACACATTTAATACACACAATATTTTCTCCAGGATAAATACAAACAAAACATTAACAATGGGCTATGACCTTATCCTTACCGATTCAATTTTTTTCTTTTCTCTGTTTTTATAGGTACTTCTGCACAAGATAAAATTGGTCCAAAAGAGGAAGACATGTTAATATATCATAAGGAGACAGAGTCTGTGACTCTAAAGTGTTCGTATGAGTCAAGCAAAAGCAATGTGCATCTTTACTGGTACAGGCTGTTTCCTAACATGGCACCACAGTATCTACTCTACAGAGGAGCTCGCTCAGAAACTGGCTTTAAAGAGCCTGATCGTCATTTTACTTCCAAAACCTCCCAGACTTCCACTGACCTCAATATTAAAGGTCTGACTTTGGCAGACACAGCTCTGTACTACTGTGCTCTGAAAAGCAGTATCCCCAGACTTACCAAGTGGTCGATACAGAGCACCCAGTGATATATAGCTTCTGAGATGCTGTACAAAAACGTACACATGAATTACACCTTTAAAAAGAATGTACATCAAAGACATTTCCTGTTTAAATCAGATAGCAATTCACCACAGATCTGTGGTGGATGCCTCATTGAGTGCTTGTGGTCACACCTGTTACTGTATTTGTGTTAAATGGTGAATCTTCATCATTACTGCTAAGTATTTTACAGGCAAGAGTACAGTAGCTGAACTGAATTGTAGTGTGACTGGGCCCTTTCATTATAAATCTGCTAAAAGATATTGGTAAAAATCAGTTTGAGAAGAGAAGAGACATCATCACATTGCATGGCTTTGGACATTTCGTGTGTGTTTTAAAGATGGCAAAAAGTGACATATCTTTGGTCAATTAAAGGCATGACAAAGGAATGCCATATAAAATGTCAAATGTAACATGACACAACAGCCCTGAGCCCTTGAGAGAAACTGTTATCAAAACAATTCTTCTGTATTTTATAAACACACTCCCCTTTTCAATATTCATTATCCTTGTCTGTGAATTTAATACTTAAAAACTTAATCAGATTAAATTAATTAGTTCAACATGCAACAGAGTATTAAACAGCGTCAAAGTGACTTTTTCAGAATTATTCCAGAAAGTTACATTTGAGATCTTAAACTCATCATCCTTTACAGTCAATTGGGGTTTTATCCTTAAAAAAGCCCATCACCTGTCAGTCAGCATCAACCACACGGTGGCACTCTACAGCTCTCTACACTGAGAGAGCACTTACAGTGTCATGTCATTCATTCTGTACAAGGCAGCATATAACACACTGAGATGGGGGACGTTGCAAGATACATTTTTGGTATCCAGTAAATGTGCACTCAGTTTTACTAAATTGTGTGCATGTTTTTCTAGTGCACATTTGTGTTCTCAATTTAGTAAATTGTGTGCATGTTTGTTTGCATGTAGTGGTCGTGGAATATACTGTATTCCTATTTACTCTTTGTTGCTTTGGTGGGTTCATAATGGTCACCATTTTTCATCATCTTTATATTAATGCCACATTTATAGTTTAAAAATTGCATTATTAATAGGTTGTTCATTCACTGACTTCAGAAAGCAGAGTTGAGGACTCTGTTGATCAGCTATTGGAGGATTTCTCACTGCTACTGAGGGAGGTTCAGTAACTCTGCCCTGTCCAGCACCAGTTCTACACTATGTTCTGGTACCAGCAGACACCTACAGTATATGCTGAGATGGGTCTCAGACACGGTCGATAATGATGAAGGTTTTAAGAAGAGATTTGTGGCCAATCTGACCTCAAACTCAGTTCCTCTGACCATCCAGAATCTGCCAGTGTGACTCTGTTGTGTACTGTGCTCTGAAGCCCACAGCCACAGCATCAGACTGCAAAATAATATTGTTTTGTTTAAAGGAGCGTGATATTGTATTACTATAATACATTTCACAGAGTTGATTCATCAGCAGATAGGCAAACTCACATATAAATTGATTGATAAAATCAATTGACAAACCAGAAAAAAAACCCCTTTAATTTATAACTGATTCTTTAAGAAAGATTAGGGCATGCAGATCACAGGGAACTCGCAAGACACAGATCACTATACTCTGATTGGCAAGTAAAGTTAGTGTGAGAATTGCTTCAAAGAGCCACATAAAAACCCCACAAGGTTCTGTGTAATGTGCTGTATACCAAGATAATAATATAGTTAAGTAACTTTTCTTTCCTTAAATACAGTAGCATTATGTGGAATCACTACTGTAATTTCCCGACTATTAGCCGCGGCTTATACATTGATTTTGCATAATTTCTTCAGCTATGAGGTTAATACACGGGGGCAGTTAACATATTTATGTGGTTTTGTTTCTTTTAACTTGCATACAACTCTGTCCTGCGGCTTATACACAATGTGAGTAATACACAGGAAATTACTGTAGTATTATTTCACTGCTGTGTTATCAGCAGTAAAGACTCATATGCAGATCATGACCAACCCTCTCCACCAATCAGGGGAGGAGCTGAACAGACAGACGGCATCATGGTGAGATCTGATGAGATGAAAGAAAAGACTCCAAACAGATTTCAGCCTCACACACGATGAACTACACGATGTGCTCCACCGTGATGATTCCTCTAACAGTGCTGTTGCTTTCAACCTGCCTGGGTACTGTATGCTCTCTATCACTCAAAATCATCAGCAGACAACCAATCGTAACATTGTCTTACTATTAGTTGTAATCAGAAAAACTGAATTATGTCCATTTTTTTGAAGGTAGGAATACTGGAAGCCCTATTGCTCCTGACACTGTAGAGAAGCATGCTACAGAAGGAGAAAATGTTCAGCTCTCCTGCAGATACAATGGAAGCGCGGACAGTCTGCACTGGTATCGCCAGTTCTCCCAAACTGTGCCAGAGTTTCTGATTCTGGATTACCAAGGCATTGTCATGAACGCAACTCGTCCTGTTCCTGGGATATCAATCAAACATAACAAGGCAGCAAGACAAGTGTTCCTGGAGATCTCATCTGCTAAAGTCTCAGACTCTGCTCTTTACTACTGCGCCCTGCAGCCCACAGTGACAGGAAACACAGCTGCGCTCAACAAAATCTCTCACAGTTTTTAGGTGATGGCAAAGATATATAAAACATGTTGCATTTTGAAGACACAGACAGGGCTGTCACAGCCTGGCATGTCATTTTATTTCTTTATTCATAACCGCCCACCTCATCTATCTATTACAATGAATGGTGTTTATAATGTTTACATTATACATTTTTACACTTATCCTTGTCCTGTACAAAATGCAGTATGATTTACTGATTTTGGATCAGGCAGATGTCTTATATTCAGCCCAACCAAGTGATGAACAGCATAAAATCTGCTTGCTTCCTTCACAAATTCACTCTGCAATAAAATGTAAAAAAATATATTTCATAAGTTTCCACCACTGGGTGCCATCACACTCTAAAAAATGCTGGGTTAAAAACAACCCAAATTTAGTTATTTTCAACCCAACTGCTGAGTAAAATGGGGTCCAACACAGCATTGGGTTATCTCAACCCAGCAAATTGGGTTATTACATTTAACCCAGCGGATGGGTTGATATTTTAACCAATGTGTTGGGTTATTTTGACACGAATGTTTAGTTAAATTTACATAATGTTTGGGTTATATTTGAAACCAAATCCCAAAAAAATCCACTAGTTCATTTTTAAAACACTTCACTTAAATAGCCAAACTTAAAGTCACACATTTTGTTGACAGCTTGGATACAGACAATATATTATATGAGAAATGGGCAAGAATAACCATGCAATGAAATAAAACAGACATGATTATTTATTTTATACTTTTCTTTATTTTTGAACAGTCTGTGATTGATAGCCTACTTCCATGAAGGCAGGCAGATTCCACGGTCCGTTTCGGGGTCTAGCCCTGTCAATCAAAGAAAAAAAAAAGAATCAGTTATTTACAGAGCTTTATATCAAGACTTCCATTAACCATTATCAATGAATGATGTTGACAAACATTAAAAATCCACCAGGAGACGTAATATTATGGCGTTGTTTTAAACCTAATACAGGTAATACAAAACGTGAGTTTGGAGATGAGCTGGCAAGCAGGCTAATAAACGTAATTTCAGTAGTGGCGATGCTAACGTTAGCTAGCCAATGTTAGCACGTTATTCAGTCAGTGGATCCAAGGTGTTTGTAACGCTACTACCAAAATACACCCAATAAGTAACATGGCTATAATATGAAGCTACCCTAAATTAGTTAATAAGATGTTGTTTGCCATGATTATTACCGTCAGTTACGTGTGTTGGGCAGAGACTACTTCGCTGTATTAGCTAACATTAGCTGCTAGCTGATAGACCTCAGCTGCACCACAAAGCATAATTGTGTTACTTGTCTGCTAACATTACCTACAGCTGTTATGCTAATTTTAGTTCGTTGTAAAAGTTCGTTTTGTTTCTGTTCAGCGGTTCATACCCAGTGAACACAGAACTGTGTTTTTATGAGTCTGTCTTTGTGTAGATTTAACACATGAACAGATATTGTTGTTAATGTTAACTTAGCTTAGCTAATATAGCTGGCATGCTTGAGGCTGAATGAAATCGTCAGGCAGAGTATTCATTCATATCACAAAGGGTATGTCTCTGGGTGGACTTTTAAAATCCGTCTGGATTTCTTTTTAAAATGCAGAAGTTAAAAACAGATACATACCTTCCAAAATCGCCTGATTTCCATTGCATTTGTTGGCAGCAGCTGCTGGACTGGACGGTTGAAAGAATTATGTCTACCGATTTTTTTCTTCAACCTCTCAAATAACTATGCAGCTGTGTTAAAGTCACCCAGGTGCTGGGTAGTGTGGTCCACATCAGGTGGGGTAGAAGAGGGGCACAGTCCTAAATGGTCAACCCAGCAGCGCTGTACTATCAACCCAACAAGCTGGGTTACAGAAATGACCCAATACGAGTTAAAACAACCCAATAAAATGACCCAGCAGCCTCAACCCAGCGGTTGGGTTGAAAAAATAACCCAGCATTTTTTAGAGTGCAATCTTTTACAATAAATGAACTTTCGGGCAGTTTGGGCAAAACTGGATGACTCCACCTACCTACAGTGTATTTTGCAACATAAAGGTCACAGCTTGCAACAAATCATGTTTGAGATCTTTCAGTAAACAACAAATTAATCATGAAATGAACATTTCATAAATGAGAAGTTTGATCATTAACCATGATAGGATCACATGATTGTGTTTTTCTGACTTTGTGTTGTCAGATATGTTTACTGTCACAATCTCTTTCCAGATGTTTGACATTTGTTGCCCTATTTCCATCGAATGCAGATGTATTCTCTGTACAATGCAGAGCTGAAGACAGTAAGACAGACAGGTGGACTTACATGCTGCAGCACACAGTTTCCAAATCTCTTCTGGGGCCTGGACTTCCTTTAAACATGCTGAGATGGTAATGCTGGGAATAACGATGTTCAAGATTAAATTCACTGCTAATTACAGTGCCATTTCACTCTCTCTGACCATGCTGATATGTACAGTACTGTATGTCCATTTCATTTAGATGCTCATACTTGTCTGCTCATTCAGTTTCTGCAATTCATATAGTATCACATCAGCCATTTCACCAACACAACTGTAAGCTCCTCCTTAAAGTGAGAGAGAGTGAGAGAGAGAGATCTTCCTTTCCATATCACAATCACCACAGTTTGTCATCATGCATCAATGGCTGAAGGTCTCTCTTGTTATTGCAACAACAGGTTTTGGTATGAAATTGATAAATTGATATTCTAATATCCTTTCTGTTTAATAGCCATCATCAAACTCTAGTCAGTGGATGCCAGGTTCATTTTGTTACAGACACATTTCTGATGTTAGGCATTTATTGAATTAATTGTATACATGTGTTTGGAATTCTATAGTGTGTGTCCTACTAGAGCATGTTGATTCAGGAAGTCACAGAGTAAAACTATGACAGTCGCAGAGTACTAAAAGCTCATTCCTGCTGGTTTGGCTGTTTGGTTTTGATCCAATCTGTATCTGAATGTTATGTTATTATATCATGTTATTGTTGAGTGTTGTTGTACTTGAGTGCAAAGATTAACCAGAGTCAAATTCCTTGTTTGTTATGCAAACCTGGACAATAAAGCTGATTCTGATTCTGATTCTGAATGTATCTGCAGTGTGCAGCGGAAAAGAAGACACTGTTGACCAGTTTTCAACGTCTGAGACTGCACCAGAGGGAGGAACGGTGATACTTGGTTGTAGTTATGACACAACTGACACCAATGCCTACCTGTTCTGGTATAAACAGAAACCTAATGATCATCCTCAATATATGCTGAGGAGATATGCATATGGAGGTGGTGATGGTGAAAAGGAATTTGAAAAAAGATTTCTTGCTGAACTCAACAAAACTACAAAGACAGTTCCACTGACAATCAGGAATCTCCAAGTGTCAGACTCTGCTGTCTACTACTGTGCTCTGAGGCCCACTGTGACAGCTGTTTGCTCAGTCATCATACAAAAACCTCAGCTGACAGAGCTTGTAAAGGATACACAGACATTTTCCAGAAATGACTTATTGCACTGCAGATGTTTAACCACAAGAGAGCAGTATTGCACAAGGCAAAAATACATTGCAAAAAGATTGTGGCCCTCATTTATCAACCAAGCATAGAAACCAGCGTAGATCTGCAAAAATCATCTGACAACGGGGATCACGTCTGATAAATGAAACTGTCGTATCACTGTAATTTCAGCGTAAGAGTAAACATTTGTTGATAAATGTGGTGGTTGGAAACAAGCGTGATTTAAATATCAGTTCCAATACTGTATTTTAAGGAAAACATCTATTTATTTACAAGACATTCATTCAGAAAGAAAATTCATGTCCTTAAAGACTGGATATTGGCATTGAGATCAATTTCCAAAAGATGATTTTACATTGTCAACTTTAGCATGTGTTCCAATACTTAAGGAGGGGACTGTATTTGAAGAGAGTATTGGAACACATGCTAACATTGACAATATAAAATCATCTTTTGGAAATTGATCTCAATGCCTTAAATTAAGGACATTCATTTTCTTTGTGAATGAAAAACAAAGACAAAGAACGATAAAAACCATTAAGAAATCATGTTATTTAATTGTGTATTTTAGGTCATATCAATAGAAACGCAGTTGTTTTGTTAAAGATAAATCAACTAAAAATAACCCTATTACAGTTCCATTAAAATTACAAAATTGAAAAAAAAAAAAAAAAAAGATTTATGAAAATTCATTAAAATGGTGGATATAGCGTTTTGGAAAATAACTCTTCAAAACCACGGGCTGCCACTGTTGGGCCATGCTACTTTTCAAAGGAGAGGAGGAAGAGACAATTATAAACATCAGTTGCTGATATAATGTCTGGAATGTATCTAATATTGAAAAGATTTATCATTTTATCATCAATTTAACTGACATAAATCCATAATGTACAAGCTGACATGGATCTGCAGTGTGACATATACAGATGTCCAGAACCTCCCACCTTTCCACAGCTACTGTACACACACAGAGAGAGATAGACAGACAGAAACACACACACACACACACACACACACACACACACACACACACACACACACACACACACAAACAGTACCAGCTCTGATGGCTGTGAGCACCAACACAGAACACAGTGTATTCCACATGGAGACAGCACTGCTCTTCATCCTCATCATGGCAGCAGGTAAACTTGACACATTTAATGTTTACATATCCATTTTTGTTCAAGATTACATTCAAATTATGAATTACCTGTTAGCAAAATGCTACAGCTGACTACGGCCTATACCTAAAATGTTTTTTTTTTACTTACAGGTATAACTGCTGACCAAATCAATCCCCAACAGGAATATTTTACGAAGGTTGAAGATGAAGGTGTCTGGCTGAAATGCTCTTATGAAACAAGCTACAGCAGTGCTTTTCTTTACTGGTACATGCAGTATCCTAACCAAGCACCTGTGTATTTGCTAGTGAAACAAGGGAAAGGTGGTTCAGATGAACACATCCCTGACAAAAGATATGAATCCAAAACCTCAGAAAGATCCACTTTGCTCCATATTAAACGTCTGACTCTGGCAGACACAGGCCTCTACTACTGTGCTCTGTGGGTCGCCCAGTGATATAAACTCACTGTGGCGCTGTACAAAAACTCAGAAGCAAATAGAAGTGTTTTTTTATGAAAGGAGATCAAAGTAATTTCCTCCTCTTGGTTTAATATCAGTTAGCCGCCATCTATGGTTTCAAACTGAGTAATCGTGGTTGCAGCTGTTAATGTTTTTACCCTGGATGGCTGTGCTTGATCAAGGTACAAATAGCATACATTGCCAACTGTAACAGGGGTGCAAATAGCCTTATACCCTAAATGTATGGAAATAAGATACATTTGGAGTGCCACCAAGTGGACATGATATGTTACTACATTCCAACACATAAGTGGTGATTGACTGGTAAACCTAGTGACAGGAATTCACCTTATTCTGGACATGCATCTGAACTTCATGACAGACAACATAAGCTTCATGCAGGTTTCAGAATTAGTTATTTATTAAGTAAGAATATCTCTCAACATTTAAATGTTGTATCTCAATCTCAGAACTGTGACTTTTTGGCCAAAGGCATTTCTCTAATGTAACCACTCAAGACTCCCACTGTCTGTCAATTAAATTTCTCACACAAGACCTTCCCTGATGACAATTCTCTTGTCATGATGTAATACCTTTGATGCACTCTCACAAGTCATGCAATCACACAGCAACAGCTCAGAGAGCTTTGAGCAAACACTAAGCAATTATGCTCTCCTCTTCCGTGTTTCAGATGGAGAAATCTCTTCTGGTCATCATTCTCATATTGGCAACAGGTGGGCATATTTAACAACGTGTTCTCAAGGATATTCAAGCAAAACAATAATGACAGGTTATGACTTTATCCTGACATTTTCTAGTTTTCTATTCACTGTTTTTACAGGTACTTCTGCACTAGATGGAATTGTTCCAAGAGGCAATGTGTTTGTACATAATACAGAGACCGAGTCAGTGACTCTAAAGTGCTTATTTGGGTCAGACAACAGCTATGTGTATATTTACTGGTACAGGCAGTATCCTAACATGGCACCACAGTATCTACTTTACAGAGGAGCTCGTGCAATAAATAGCTTAGTAGATGAGCGTGATCCTCGTTTTACTTCCACAACATATCTTAGTGCCACTGAACTCAATATTAAAGACCTGACTCTGGCAGACACAGCTCTCTACTACTGTGCTATGAGAAGTGATATTCCCAGTGATACAAGGTATCTGAGATGCTGTACAAAAACCTACACACAAATTATACCTTTGAAAGGAATGTAGATCAAAGGAATTTCCTGTTTAATTCAGATAGTAATTCACCACAGATCTAAGCCTCACTGAGCGCTTGTGGTCACACCTGTTCTCTGTGTTAAATGGTGAATCCTATTACTAGAGCTAGTAGATATTTTGCGGGCAAGGGCAGCTGAACTGAATTAAACTGTGACTGGTCAACCCTTTCATTATAAATGAACTCTGCTGCGAGTAGAATCAATTTACAGTAAGTAAAGACATAATCACGTTTCGTGGCACTGGACATTTTGATTGTGTTTTATAGATGGCAAAAAGCGACACATCTTTGGTCACAATTGCCTTGTTATGAAAGACAATACAATGACATACAGTACCACATAAAACTTAACATAAATTGTAAGGTGACACAACAAATTGGTATCGTCCTTATCAGAAAGTCATCACCAAAGGTCAGTCAACAAAGTAGCCTACCCTTTTCCATATCTAGGCTATGATCCTTGTCTGTGATTTTTTTTCCCATTCAGACTAAATTGGTTAGTTAATCATAAAATGCATTGTTACAGAGTATTAAAGTGCCTTGGAACTATATTCCAGAAAGCTGGAAGAATATAGCTGAAGAAATTTGGCCAAATCAATGTATAAGAAGTGACTAATAGGTGGGAAATTATAGTATGTGTAACATACATTTCATGTTGGTTGTTATGCCCATTAGTCTTAGAGAGAGAGAGAGAGAGAGAGAGAGAGAGATCTTCATTGTACAATCACCAGTTTGTCATCATGCATCACTGGCTGAAGGTCTCTCTTGTTATTGCAACAACAGGTTTTGGTATGATATTAATATTGTAATTTCCTTTCTGTCTAATAGCCATAATCAAACACATTGGATGCCAGGTTTATTTTATTATGGAACTTAAATTGCCCATTATATACATATCCAAATCATTTTACAGTGTTAGGAATTATGATGTATCTATACGGTACTTGTGTAGGCCTACTGTATATTACTATAGCATGTTGATGCTGAAAAATGAGAAGAGTCATAGAGTGCTAAATGAACATTTCTGTTGCATGATTTGACTGTTTGACTTTGATCCTGTCTGTATCTATATTTATACTTAGTGTGCAGAGGAAAGGAAGACACTGTTGACCAGCGATCAACATCTGAGACTGGACCAGAAGGAGGAACGGTGATACTTGACTGTAGTTATGACACAGCTGGCAGCGACATTGCTTACCTGTTCTGGTATAAACAGAAACCTAAAGACCATCCTCAATATATGCTGAGGAGATATGCATATGGAGGTGGTTTAAAGGAATTTGAAAAAAGATTTTTTGCTGAGCTCAACAAAACTACGAAAACAGTTCCTCTGACGATCAGGAATCTTCAAGTGTCTGACTCTGCTGTCTACTACTGTGCTCTGAGGCCCACAGTGACAGCTGTTTCTCAGTCATCATGCAAAAACCTTATCTGAAAGAACTTGCCCGAGAATACATGGAAATGTCCCAACAATCAGTAAAAAGAAAAAAAGAAATCACATTAAGAAAATGCCAGTGCAAGCACAATTACGCATTTGTATAATCCACCTAAGCCCTTAAACTACAGCTGTATGACATACAGTAGAAACGATTCAATAACTATTCAAACAATTGATGAACCTCAGCAGCAATATGCCCAAGTTATTGAACTCAGGGGGAACTCAGTATCTACACTGAATCATTTAAGGTACAATATGCAGTTCCAAACTAAGGGGAGAGGTGTGCCGGGAAGCATTGGAGTTCAGTCTGCAGCACATGAAACTGTTAGATGTGACTGTGGTGCCATCAAGTGGAATTGTTTGGCAAGTCACTGTACCTCACAATCTGATTGTAATGTGGATACTTGGACTTTGAATCATAATGTTAAGTCAGTGAATCACTTTTGTATGTTACTGAAGATAAGAAAAGATAGTTTCAGTGTTTGGCATTAATTGTCTTGTTGAAATAATTAGAGTCTGTATGTCATGTCTAATTTTGATTTACTGATTCAAACTCATTTTTGACAAAGCGAAAGGATACTGAAGATTTGTAGCTTTCATGCATCTAGGAGCATTGATTCATGAAGCAAGCTAGCTGTACCCTGTTTTTGTCCAGCTTTTTACCTACGCATCACTTGTTTGTTTCAACTCGGAAAAGAAGGAAGTGCAGAGAGATGTGTGAAGGAGGAGTCTTACAGGGAGGTTGAGTGGAACAACTGAAGAGTTGTCATGTGTGGACTCATTCACAGCTAAGAATTCAATTATGTTTCACTCAATTATGACACGTTGCAGCCTTTTCATTCTGCTTTTAACACTAATAGGTTGGTTACATACAATAACTAAAAAACAAAAAGGGCAAGTTGTTTGTTTTAAGCATTTTTAAAAAGAGTATCATGTTTTTTCAGAGAACAGTTTACAAGATGACATCTCTCCAGCATCTACAGAACTCAGCGTTTCAGAGGGTGAAACAGCTTCTCTCTCCTGCACATACAGTGTTACTGTATACAATCTGCAGTGGTATCGCCAGGACCCAGGATCTAAACCAGAATTCATCATCATGTTGTCTGAATCTAGTGTGAACAAAGTGGACTCAACTTCTCATCCTCGTGCCTCTGGTAACGTGGATAAAGATAAAAAGTTTCATCTGAATATCTCATCTGCTGAAGTCTCAGACTCTGCTGTCTACTACTGCGCTCTGCAGCCCACAGTGACAGGAACAGCAGCTGCACTGAACAAAAACTCAAATTACATCAACTGTATGACATATTGCAGGATGGGATTGATCACATAAACCAAATTGTGTCTATAACTGAAGGCCACATATGCCAAGTTTTTTGTCATACCAGATAACTATACACTTTTTTCACGGTGACTGTGAACTCATATCACATCACTCCTGAACCTACACAATTTTTTTTTGTCAAAAACAACCAAACCTCTATTTTTTTAAAAAAGAAAAATATTAAAGTTGGAACTCCATCTGACTAATTTCTTTGTCATTGGACAGAGATAGTGCACTTGTATACCATGCCTCAGTTGGGTCACAGTATAGTGTTAACATAAATCTAGACATGAATTATTGTGCAACATGTACTGTAACATGTGCATGTTATTATGCAACATGTACTGTATGAATTCAGTGAAATTATTAAAACATACACTGCCATAAATTATTGTTTTTGAATTTCATTGGCTGATCCTTTAAACAACAATAACTCCAGTGGATGGGCGGAGTCAGGTGTATGTGTGTGTGAAGGTGTCGAGATGCTTCCAGTCTCTGCCAGTGCAGACCAGTCATGATGGTATTTGGTATATTCCTGCTCTTGTCTCTCTTAATAGGTAAGACCTTTGAGTATTTCCGTTGTAATGTATCACCATCATGTAAATCCATTTATAGTGTAATGTAAAATGTGTATGTAATCTAGACTACACAGAAGCATGTTTCAATGATATCCAGATGAATTTGTGTTTGTCTGAATTTTACCACCATTTAAAAGGACTGTCTGTCATCTTCACATGCTCTTCATCTCTTCATATTGTTCTCAGGAGAATATGTTGGGAATACCATCACACCCTCACATTCCTCAGTGGTCATCAGTGAGGGAGAAAGTGCCACGTTCTCCTGTAACTACAGCAGTAGTGATGTCAATAGTTTGCAGTGGTATCGGCAGTATCCCAACTCCATCCCAGAGTTTCTCTACTACATATTTGAGGGTGGTTCCATTTCAGACCCACTTCCCCGCCTGACTCCCTCCATAGATAAAGAGAACAAGCGTGTGTTTCTGGAGCTCTCCTCTGCAGAGGCGCCTGACTCTGCTGTGTTCTACTGCGCCCTGGTGCCCACAGTGACAGGAACTCAGACTCTGCTGTGCAAAAACCTCTCAGATGGAGGAGGGAGATGCAACTGTCCCCTTCACAGACAGCACATTCATTTATACACTCTGACTATTAATCCAGTATGCTGATACAGACTTCAACTCATCAATATTGTACTGAGCTGTATTTAGTGAATTATGATACTCTTAAAGAAATGTATTCCATTTTTCATAACTTCAGATGAAATATGCACCAATGATATTGCAACAAGCAACAAATTGATACACATTAAAAATATGTATCTTGAAAATTGAGTAAAAGAATGAGCCTCAACCCTTCTCGATAAAGACTATTTATAATGTGTGTGTGTCTATATACTATTACTTACAAAGTTAAAGGTTAATGATAACCGCTTTTGAGGGCCTTGGCCGTTATCCCTAAGGGCATGACATACTGTAGGGGATACGGGGATCGGAGGTCATAATATTTTGAAAAAATAACCCCTTGATGACTTCTGGTGAGTTTTGTGGTGAAGACATAGACAGATAGAGACCATGGGTATTGCCAGGCAATTCTGCGGGGCCCCGATTGATTTTTTGTTTTGCTCTAAATATCATTTTAAAAGTAGACTGACAACGCCTACAGTAAGTCAATAACGTATTGAGGTGCAATCTAATAAATAGAAACATACTGCATACACACATAAGTTTTCATGCACACAGGAGATAAATGGAAAATAACTCAAACAAATTTACATCATGCATGCCGCTTTCATGTGCACGGGGGAGCGAGAGCGTGCACAGGTCTTTTATGATTGTAGCCTGCTAATTCACTGAGTGAAGAATTATGGTTATGGATATGATATTCTGAAAAGGAACAGATTACTGGAACAAGGAGCAGGTGTCACAGTTGTTGAAAGGAGAGAGTGTGGACCCAAGTGCAAAACAAGACAAGATGAGCTGAAATGAGACCGTGCAGATTAGCTTTGGCATGTTAGCATAGTTGATCTATCAGAGGATGAGAAGGACCTGAGAACATGGTTTTAGACACTTTGCCAAAAATGAAATCTAATTTTGCTTTGTTGGATAACTGAAATCTGTCTTTCACCTCCACACGATTGCTGAAGTTGAAATTGTGTTACTCTAATGTAACATGCAATTGTCCTTTTTACATATCACTTTTTAGAGTGAATATATAAGTTACCATTGAAGGAAATATTACAAAGCTTATCAAAGAAATACAGTAATTCAAACAGCAGGTGGACCTAAGCAGCAAATATGTCCAAGTTATCAAGCTCAGGGGGAATGTGCAGTTTCAAACTAAGGGGAGAGGTGTGCCAGGAAGCATAGCTATTCAGTCTGCAGCACAAAAGGAAACTGTGAGATGTGACTGTGGCGCCATCAAGTGGATTTCTTTTTTTCTGGCCAGACACTGGTACCTCACAGTCTCATGCTAATGTATTACTTTGACTTTGGACCAAACTGTTAAGTTAGTGAATCACTTTTAGATGTTATGAATTTTGAACAATTATATAACTATATGAAATATAATGTCAGTGTTTGACATTAATTGTCTTGTTGGTGGGGTGGGTGGGGGTACCACTGCGAGATGTGTGAAGGAGGAGTCACAGTAGAGGTTGGATCATGTTGGATGCTCATGAAGAACAACTGAAGAGTTCTCATGCGAACTCATTCCCAGCTGAGAATTCAATTCTGTTTCACCCAATTATGATACGTTGCAGCCTTTTCTTTCTGCTTTTAACACTGATAGGTTGGTTTTGTTTCAGTGATGTAAATAATAAAACAAAGAAATAAAACCTGAAGAGTACGAGTTGTATGTTTTTTAGTATTTTTTTAAAAAAAGTATACTTTTTTTTCAGGCAACAGTTTACAAGATGACATCTCTCCAGCATCTACAGAAATCAGCGTTTCAGAGGGTGAAACAGCTTCTCTCTCCTGCACATACAGTGTTACTGTATACAATCTGCAGTGGTATCGCCAGGACCCAGGATCTAAACCAGAATTCATCATCATGCTGTCTGAATCCAGTGTCAACAAAGTGGACTCAACTTCTCATCCCCGTGCCTCTGGTAACGTGGATAAAGACTCTAAAGAGGTTCATCTGAATATCTCATCAGCTGAGGTCTCAGACTCTGCTGTCTACTACTGTGCTTTGAGGCCCACAGTAACAGGAACACCAGCTGCACTGAACAAAAACTCAAATTACATGAACTGTATGACATATTGCAAGATGGGACTGATCACATGAACATAATTGTGTCTAACAGAAGGCCATAGCAAGTTTTTTTGTCATGCCAAATACAGATACTCTTTTTTTACCACAGTAACTGTGAACTCGTGTCACTCTGAACCTCAACCTACACAATATGAAATGTTTGTCATAAACAACCAAACCTCTCTTTTTAGAGTTTATGTTAATGCACTACACTAGTATACAGTACCATCTGGCTCAGATGGGTCACAGTGTAGTGTTAACATAGATAGACATACTGTATACTAGCATCTGTGAATGTATCTGCAGTGCTCTTTATAACCAGTTTTAGTTCCATTTGAAACAAGTTAGAATTCAGTTAAATGATTAAATCATACACTGCCATACATAAATGCTTTTGAATTTTATTGGCTGATCTTATAAACAACAATAACCAACTCCAGTGGACGGGCGGAGTCAGGAAATGTATGTGTAAAGAAGGTGTCAAAATACTTGCAGTCTCTCTGCCAGTGCAGACCAGTCATGATGGTATCTGGTATATTCCTGCTCTTGTCTCTCTTAATAGGTAAGACCTTTGAGTATTTCCTTTTTATTTTATCACCATCATGAAGTATATACTGTAATCCGTAGTGTAGTATAAAAGTATGTAATCTAGACTCCACAGAAGCATGTTTCAGAGATATCCAGATGAATTTATGTTTGTCTAAATGTTAGCACTATTTAATTAAAAGGACTGTCTGTCATCTTCACATGTTCTTCATCTCTTTGTTCATCATTCACAGGAGAATCTGTTGGGAATACCATAACACCCTTGCATTCTTCAGTGGTCATCAGTGAGGGAGAAAGTGCCACTTTCTCCTGTAACTATAGTGGCAATGTCAATAACTTGCAGTGGTATCGGCAGTATCCCAACTCCATCCCAGAGTTCCTCTACCTCATGTTTGAGAGTGGCTCTCCTACAGGTTCAGTTCCTCGTCTGACTCCCTCCATAAGGAAAGAGGAAAAGCGCGTGTTTCTGGAGCTCTCCTCTGCAGAGGCGTCTGACTCT
The DNA here is from genome assembly GCF_963854185.1 of Sardina pilchardus. Taxonomy (NCBI): domain Eukaryota; kingdom Metazoa; phylum Chordata; class Actinopteri; order Clupeiformes; family Clupeidae; genus Sardina; species Sardina pilchardus. Next base: position 34,175,304 of record NC_084995.1, on the reverse strand, counting down.
GCTGTGTACTACTGCGCCCTGGTGCCCACAGTGACAGGAACTCAGACTCTGCTGTGCAAAAACCTCTCAGATGTGCAGGAGGAGGGAGATCCAACATGTCCTCTTCACAGGCAGCACATTCATTTATATACTCTGACTATTACAGTAATCCTGTCTGCTGATAGATTTTAACTCATCAACACTGTACTGAGCTATATTTTTCATGTGAATTATAATACTCTTAAAGAAACATATGTAATTGTATGTAGCTTCAGATAAAATATGCATCTATAATACATAAACAAATGAACAAATTGATATTGTACACATTAAAACATGAAAATTGAGAAAAGAATGAGCATCAACCCTTGTATAATTTAAAGAGGTATATGTATTATATTAAATATAGTTTCCAGTCTGTGTATTTTAATAAAAACATTTTTTTTTCATAACAATACTGTAATAATAATTAGAGTCTAATGTAATGCATGACATGTTCATGCCACCATGACACCAGAAGGAGGCGCTCTATGCAATAGTTTAAGACCATGAAACCCAGAGGAGGTTGCCGCAGATTTATAGTGCCCTTCATGCTCCACTGTATGAGTGAGCTGTCAGTCTTTGTCTTGACAGAACAACCACGGAATGGCTTTTCTCTGATCTGTGACCTGCTGAAATTGTCACCCTGAAACAAAGAAAGTTGTACAGCAAACTGAAACAAACTGGCAACCAGTTGATAAGTGGGATAATGGCCTTTGAGGGCCTTGGCGGCCGTTATCCCTTGTATATAGTAGGCATGACATACTGTAGGGGGAAAGGGGGACCGTGGTCATGACATTTTGAAAAATAACCCCTTACTGTACATGATGACTTCTGGTGAGTTTTGTGACCATGGGTATTGCTAGGCAATTTTTTGCCAGGGTTTCTAACCCAATGCATTTTTTTAGATGCTGTACATTGCCAGGAGGTGGGGCAATGGGGGGTTGAGCATTTGCACATAATGATTCATACGACACCAGGCTCTCCAAGGTGACAGTGTCAGTTAAGTTCTGTACACGTTTCTTTCTGAAAGCCAACATGGACGTTCTCTGTGTTGTTTGGTCTTTAATGTGTTTAGGTATGAATAATATTTCAAGTAATCTACTGTATGTTTTTAATAATAACAATACTTTGGAAATAAAGGTTGTTTTACCTTGTAAACAACAAATGTATAATGAATTGCATTTGAAACTATAATATATCATTTACATTTTCTATTGCAGGGCTGACAGCTTATAGCATCTCTTTCATCTGAAGAGATTTCTAAAGAGACGGACCCCATCATACTCACATGCAACTATAGCGTTGCTTACATCTCAGACTCTCTGCTGTGGTATCGCCAGTATCCCAGTTCAAGGCCAGAGTTCTTGTATCTTCTGACTGAAGGAAATCACTCACAAAAAGCAGATCCACCGGTCCATGGATTGTCTGTTAAACTAAACAGTAAGAAGAAGAAGCTGTTTCTGGAGATCTCATCAGCTGAGGTCTCAGACTCTGCTATCTACTACTGCGCCCTGCTGCCCACAGTGACAGAAAACCCAGCTGCACTCAACAAAAACTTCAATCAGAACACAACTGTGTCTATCAGGAGGCCACGCATGACAACTATGTCATGATAATGACTATGAACTGTTTTTGACAGGGATTGTGCTACACATGATACAGCTCATCTATATAGTAAATCTCTCTCTCTTTCAACTGACTTTAAAAAATAAATAAATAAACATGAAGTAGGCCTACATGTGTGATAGTTCTCCATCTGACTCATATCATTTCAGAGGCCAGAGTTTATGTTAGTGGTCCAGTCTACCAACTGACTCAGATAGTTTAGTTCAAAACATAATGGACACAAATGATCATATGTACAGTAAATGTTTCCTAAATTATTATCGTTCACCAACCCAGTACAGTATGTCAGAGGAGGAGCTGAACAGACAGCATCATGGTGAGATCAGATTCAAGTGTCTAAGAGTGAAGAACTGAATCCAAGCAGATCAGCATACCAGCCTCCCTCATAAACTACACTATGGGCATTTCCATGACGATTCCTTTAGCACTGCTACTGTTTTCAACCTTATTGGGTAAGAGCACTTCTATATTTTACAGTAGTATTACACAGCAGAATATATTTTTAATTAAAATATCAGTACATACTGATGCATGTACAACTCTCATTAATAGCTACTATATTTACACATTTCAGGTTACATACATTTCTGTTTCTTTTCCTCTGGCAGGGCTCCTGAATGCGGATACGATTTTTCCAGATAATACTGAGGTCTCTCATATGGAAGGATCTGATTTAACCCTTTCATGCAACTACTCCTCCTCAAATCCACAGTCTCTACAGTGGTATCGCCAGCATCCAAACTCAGCTCCTCAGCATCTATGTTGGGCAAAATCTGCAATCAGATGTGGAGCTTCGTCTGTCTGTGAGAATGACTAAAGAGAAAGTCTTTCTGGATCTCTCCTCTGCTGAACTCTCAGACTCTGCACTCTACTACTGTGCCCTGCAGCCCACAGTGACTGACAAACACACATCCTCATACAAAAACCTGTATGTCTAAATGTAGCCTTAATTTTTTTGTAAAGCTTATTATAAATGTTAATCCTATTGTTGTATCCCATTTTGAGATTTTGCAGAAAAAGCATAGCACTTAATTAACGTTACTAAACAGTTAAAGCTTTCACATTGGCATGCATTTCTATAACCTGCCTCTTTCCTAATCTCAAATACAGTTTGAGCTTCTCCATTCACAAACAGATGCTCTTTTTCTGTCTGACAGAGAGGGACACTTTATATTGTATGCACATTCATTCACTTCCTCCACACAATCTCATATCAGATGACCCCCTACATAACATTAAAAAAGGACTAGATGGGCACAGAGACACTATAGACAGAACTGATGATTGATCATTCTTTAGCCATGACACAATGGATTTAATATTTTCCCATTGAAATATAGATTTGCTCTTGCCACAGTGTACACTGTGAAGGGAAATGAGCAGATGTACCTCACAAGAGGAAGCTGTTATATGTCATTGTAGTGCCATCTAGTGGAATTTTGGTGTGTGGCAGATATTCTTTATTGAACAAGAGAGAAGACCTCAGAATTTGAAAGATCTTTGACCTTAAACCAAATCATTAGGTCACACACACACACACACACACACACACACACACACACACACACACACACACACACACACACACACACACACACACACACACACACACACTGAACAAATCCAATCATTTACATCACCTTATACTGAATTTCAAAGTGTAGAAAAAAACAGTATTTCAACTTTCGAAAAGATGAGAGTCTCAATGTGGGGGTGTACCACAGAGATGTGAGAAGGAGGAGACTTGCAGCAGTGTTTCATGAAGAACAATTGAAGGGTTGTCATCTGTGGATTCTGTTTATTTTGTGTCACACAAGTATGACCATGTGCAGCCTTCTCTTTCTGCTTGTAACACTGATAGGTGGGTTTAATTCAGTTTTGAATAATAATAATTATGATGATGATAATAATAATAATAATAATAATAATAAAAAAGACAGACTCAAAAAGTATGAAGCATGAGTCTACATGTTTTAAGTATTTTAAAATATATTGACATTTTGTTCTTTTTAGGTTACAGTTTTCAAGCTGACATCAATCCAGCCTCTACAGAACTTCTTGTCTCAGAGGGTGAAACAGCTTCTCTCTCCTGCACATACAGTGTTACTGTACGAAATCTCCAGTGGTATCGCCAGAATCCTGGATCTAAACCAGAATTCATCATCATGTTGTTTGAAACCAGCGGTGATCCAGTGAAATCAGATCCTCCTCATCCTCGTGCCTCTGGCGAAGTGGCTAAAGATAAAAAGTTTCATCTGAATATCTCATCTGTTGAAGTCTCTGACTCTGCTGTCTACTACTGCGCTCTGCAGCCCACAGTGACGGGAACAGCAGCTGCACTGTACAAAAACTCAAATTACATGAACTGTATGTGAGTGTACGCTAAGTGTAGCCGGTAATAGACTGTTCACCTAATTTTGGAACACTATTGTGTCTAACAGGAGGTCACACTCTTCTGTCATGACAAATATCTATAACAACAGTGATTGTGCTCAATCACATCCTATCATTAATAAACTCTTACCTGTCAGTCACTTTTCAAAATATCATTGTCTTTCTTAATCCATCTGACTGATCATGTATTAGTCAGTGGAAAGAGTTTACGTTTGTGAGCTAGTACACCATCTGGCTAAGATGGGCCATGGTTTAGAATCAATATTAGAAATGTGTACACAAAACACTATGGACATACAGTACATAAGCGTATGCTAACCAAATGGGTGTATTTTTTAAATCACTGTATTATTATAGGCTACTGATCACCAAAGATCACAGAGAGGTCAGCTTAAAGTGTTTGAGAGTGAAGAACTGAATCCAAACAGAACTGCATATCATAACTCACAATGTGCTCTTCCATGTTTGCTGTAACATTACTGTTTTCAACCTTCTTGGGTAGGAACATTTTCCTATTTTGCATTAGTATTACAGGGCAGCCTTTATTATCAAATTATTAAATTATGAATGGTTAACAGCAGCACACATCATGCATACTGATATTTGTACAAAACTCTCCCATTAAAGGAGTGTTGGAAACTTACTCCAGTGACAGTCAAGCATGTAAGAAGGAGAACATATTGAGCTCACCTGCAAGTACGATGGAACAGACTACGGTCTGCACTGGTATTGCCAATTCTCTTACACAGTACCACAGTTTCTCATTCTGGAATATCGAGGTACGTAACCAATGCAATTCCTCCTGTTCCTGGGATATCAATCAAACATGAAAGACAGCAAAGCGATTTTTCTGCATCTCTCATCTGCTGAACTCTCAGAATCTGCTCTCTACTACTGTGCCGTGCAGACCACAATTAATGACAAACCCAGTTGCACTCAATAAAATCCCTCACAGTTTACAGGTAAATCTTGATTGACAGAGTGCAATGACACCTGATTTGATATCTGAAAAATCATTCTCAGTAAAACACATTTGTCTGTCACAGAAAGCATGCTACAGGACATATCGATATGGATCGATTTTTCACACAGACACAGCAGCTATGATTAAATGTCAGTCATGGTACGATTTCTGAGGAGGAGCTACTTTGTCCCAAAGTGATCTCTGGTACACAGATGTCAGTGTGGGTCTGAGTTGGGATCAGCTTCTCAAGCTGCACTCTTTCCCGTGTTGTGGACTTTATTGAGCTTATAATGCTGCTCTATTCAGTGCTATTACTAACAATTTGTTCAGGTAAGGTGTATTCTACCCTACTTTAAGCGTGGAGGGCAGAGTGAGTGCTACTTTTTAAAGGAAAGATTCATGTTTTATGCATTCCATGTATAGGATTCTAGACTTGATATGAATCATTCTATCTAAGCATTTCAAATTAGCGTACATTTCTGTTTCTTTTCCACTGACAGCGCTCCTACAGTAAATGCAGATAAGATTACTCCAGATATAGTACTGAGGTCTCTCATGTGGAGGGATCTGGTTTAACCCACAATAATATGTTATCTTCACAGCTTGCAGTGTAAAGGGGGACTCTGTTACTCAACCTAAAGATCAAACGGATCTGGAAGGCAGCACGGTGACACTACGCTGTTTGTATGACATCAAAAGCACAGTGATGCCTGTAACTCTCTTTTGGTACCAGCAAAAAATGAGACGTTTTCCTAAATACATGCTGTGGAAAACAGATTATGGAGAAAGTGTTGAACATGAATTTCGCCAGAGATATTCCACAACACTCAGCGTAACTTCAAAAACTATTCTTCTGACCATCCAGAATCTACAAGCATCGGACTCTGCTGTGTACTATTGCTCTCTGAGCTCCACAGTGACGTGTCATACTCAACCCTCCGACAAAAACACTCTTCTCTTGAGAAGAGAAAGCTGCACCTTAGATGCAGATACTGCATGGCACCCCATCGGCAAGTGCCTTAAATGGCATCACAATCATGGTCCACACTTGAGTCTTTTAATCAGCATCAGCCATAAGCAAGGAGGTCACATGATGCTATTTCTCAAGTTGTTATTGGTGATTGACATTATTTGCACTATTATCATCACAATACTGTACATCTTCCCTTCTTCTCTTTGAATTACACAAAATCACCACATTTGTCACATTCTTTGATTATTAAAATAAGCTAAAAGATTCACAATCATAACTATAAGAGTTGTTATTATTTATGTATTTATCTATTTATTTATATATATTCATCACCGTGGGGCTCAACAATTGATTCCAAAGCAATTCACAAAAAAAGGATTACTGAGCTAGAAAGTGTGAGTAGTATGTATCAAATGTTCTCTTCACAAAGGCATATCATAAGTCTTCCAACTGTCAAGCTGTAAGACACTTTGGATAAACGTGTCTGCTCAATGAATATACATGTCAGATGTGTTGACATGGTCTTGTTCCCATTTATGCCACTAGGAGGTGTCTAGTGTGAGTGACATGTGAGTGTAATGTGTTCCCTGATACAGTATGTGTCAGACAGCCATAATACATCATAATTTTGCCTTTGCATTAAAGGGATAATCCGGAGTGAAATGCACTTTAGATCAATTTTTCGGACTATTGGGAGTACATACGTTGAGTTGACACCAAAATCATGTCATACGGATGTATTTTGAGAAAGTTCGAGCTCACCGTTTTTAGCCAAAACTCGTTAGCCTGGAGGTGACTCGGGCATGTCATTTCGCCGCTACAAAACGCTATTTTTATACCATTTCTACTGTTCCAAACAACACTACACTTACGTGGTAGTGAGTAGAGGGTCCCTAAAGCCAAACCGAAGTATCCCCACGTCTTTATGTGGTCGGATAGAGAGTCCAGAATGAATTTAATCGAGTCAGTACCTTTCCGGAAATGTCGCTGTTGCAGCTAGCAACGTTTTCACAACACTTTACTAACATTTCCGGAAAGGTACGGACTCGATTAAATTCATTCTGGACTCTCTATCCGACCACATAAAGACGTGCGGATACTTCGGTTTGGCTTTAGGGAACCTCTACTCACTACCACGCAAGTGTAGTGTTGTTTGGAACAGTAGAAGAGGTATAAAAATAGCGTTTTGTAGCGGCGAAAGGACACGCCCCGGTCACTTCCAGGCTAACGAGTTTTGGCTAAAAACGGTGAGCGCGAACTTTCTCAAAATACATCCGGATGACATGATTTTGGTGTCAACTCAACGTATGTACTCCCAATAGTCCGAAAAATTGATCTAAAGTGCATTTCACTCCGGATTATCCCTTTAAGACAAATGTAGAGTTCCCTTGTATCTTCAGTTCTCACTGAACAGTCAATCAATATAACAGATGGGCAATCAAATGTAGTATATTTAAGTGTATAATGTAAGATTTTGCAATAAAACTGTTCCCACATTGTAGAAACTAAACGAATAACATATCCAAAGATGATTTTTAAAACCTTGCCTGCCATGAAGCATGTTCAGATGTTTAGACCAAGCACTCCATTCAAATTCAAAAGTGGACATTTACCATATGTTTATTAATGTTTACTGCAAATACTTTCCCATGCTGTCTGGACTATCCATAATGTTTTCACAGAGTCTCATGTTTGTAATAGAGCCATGAGGGAGGAGCAAGAAAGAGATCATGATGACTTCACAATGCCTAGCCATAGTCATGGGAAACTTGTCTTCACAGGACTGATATTCAAATGGTGTAGCAGACCTCACAGTTGTAAACCTCCAACATGATCTTCTTTTTGGGCTTATTGCTTATGGACCTTTCAGGTAAACACAATGTAACTAGTAGTGCACTTTTGGTCATCATGAATTTTCAGAATGTAGCACTTTTTGTCAAATAATAGAGAAGGAGACATAACAGCAGATAAATATGACATACCATCTCTTTGCAGGTAACATCCATGGAAACAAAATCACTCGAAACAGTGTTGAGCTCAATATAGTTGAAGGACATAATTTAACCCTCTCCTGCAACATTAGCTACAGCTCTGGAGACTATCTACAGTGGTATCGACAGCACCCAAGATCAGCACCTCAGTTTCTCTTGTTCATCATTAGTCCTGATAATCCAGGAACGTCTGATGTGGATCCTCGATTCTCTGGGAGAATGAATAAGGAGAAAAGTCAAATGTTCCTGGACATCTCTTCTGCTAAACTCTCAGACTCTGCTCTCTACTACTGCGCCGTGAGGCCCACAGTGAAGGAAACAGGCAGACTGTCAAACAAAAACTCACATGACATGACATGACATGACATGACAAGACATGAGATAAAATGCACCATATCAAAAGGTCTGCATGAGGTGTTTAATACAGAGATTACAGTCATCAAGTGAATACATACATGTTTAATGTACATTACATTACATTTATTTATCTCCCTCAACAATGGAATTCTCTTCTCTGATTGGCTGATGGGGTGGCCATTAACTTCGTATAACCTGCTACCTGTGAAGTAGTTCCCGTATCACACTTGAATATTAATTCGCCAAACTCGTTGCGAAGTTTAAATGAACTGTCACGTTGCATCCAAGCTGAAATACAGACGTGCAGAACCATAGTAACATTGTAGCATATGACGGAGGTGGATTGTAGCTAGTTGGATGCCATGTAGGCTATAAAAGTAGCGATCTTTCAAAGTTAAAGTTAATCAGAATCCTGGGATATGCCCGTTTGACAACGGGAGAGATAGAACTAACGACTGGCTTTTGGCCGTAGCAACCAGCCATTTAGAACTAACGACTGGCCTTTGGCCATAGCAACCATCAATTTTAGAACTAGTAACGGCAGTTTTGTCCTGCAAGTAGAAAGTTGATATGTGGCGGAAAGTAGTCCCACAGTCAAGACAGTTTTAGCGATGTTAACGGACGCAACGGTGGAATAAAACTATGTTCTAAATATACAGGTTGTGAATACAAACGGGAGATAAGCGGGATAACGGCCTTCGAGGTCGACCGGTTCGATGGAAATAATGGCACGGCGGAGGTAACTCCGTCTCCGTGCTTCGCACGTCGCCGGAGTTCTAGACCTCCACCTAGCCATTATTTCCATCGAACCGGTCACCTCGTCGGCCGTTATCCCTTACATGTTTTGCACAAAACGCATATGACTGTATTTCACATGGCAGAAAACACTGCTGCGCTTGGACTGCAATACCATTCGGACCCATGGTGGGGCGACATTTCAACACTACATATTAAATATATAAAGATGTTTGCTCATCTCTCAGAGCTGAAAGACATTAGACAGCTCCATTGTCATAACACAGAATACTGTAGCTATGACCCCCTGGACAAATACATTACACATTCTGATTGTTTGTTGCTGTGGTAAGTGATCGTTTACAACCAGCTTCACATTGGTGATTGATTGATTGATTAATCAATTTATACCTAATTGTTTCAATACTTACAGTACATTACTATCTGCCAATCTGAGCATTTTATCTTGACAAATAATTGTTGTTTTACAGTTGGCAGAGGGATGGAGGACTCTGTTGATCAGCCATCAAATCATGTAGTCAGTGTAGAGGGTGAAGTGGTGACACTCGACTGTAAATATGATGTGACTAACACAGGCTTCCAAGACTACTTGTTCTGGTACAAATTTCAAGCAAATGGTTTCCCTCAATATATACTTCAGAGATATTCTTTCGGAGATGGGGGCAATGATGGACTCAAAGGAAAATATAAAGCTCAACTCAACACCAATGAGAAATCTGTTCCTTTAACAATCCAGGATCTGCAAGTGTCTGACTCTGCTGTGTACTACTGTGCTCTGAGGCCCACAGTGACAGCTGCACACCTAATAGCCTTACAAAAACTGGCTGACTGAAAAATGACAAATCCCTGAAATGTCTTAAAGATAAAATCAGTGTCAGTAGCACATTGACAATGTTAAACATTATTATTAGTCTCCTAACCATGGTTATGTCATGGTTTGGATTTGACCCTGCATGATACTTTTCTGATGGCCTGGATGTTATGTAGTAAGAAGATGGCCACTGGAGGGCAGCATTTCGAAATGTATTCTGTGATTCAATTCCATTAAATTTGATTACATAGCATCAAGCAAACTTATATCTCGCATGGCACTTGAAACAACCTTACTGTATGTCAGTTTGAGGCACTAGTGAGAGGAACAACTGTACAACCATGACTTATAAGGGGACCTATATCTTTATGGACATGGTAAAGAGATGAGTTGAGGTAGTACATTAGCACAGTGTTTCTTAACTATTGGGTCGGGACCCGAAAATGGATCGTGGAACCATTCTGGGTGGGTCGCGGAGCTTTAATTCAAAATGCTACCTTATCAGATCTAATATTGTACCTTTATTTTAACAGGCTTTATTCGTAGCCAATGTTGCCATGGACATAAACAATGCTTATGCGACCGGTCATGTTAGACATCGTTTCTGTGGTAAACGCAAATGTAATGCCAAACATCTGCATGTTCCAGACAACAAGGTCTACACTACAGGCACTTTGTTTGTTACCATGCAGTTCACCATATCCATTGGCTTGAACAGTAAATTAATATATGGGTCGCGACTTTATGAACATAGGAAATTGTGGGTCCCAAAGCCATCAGAACTATTGCATTAGCATACATGCAGCAGTGGTGCAAGAAATGTTTGATGTAGTTTTCATAAAACATTTCACACATCATCATCAAATTATTTCAGTTAATATGATCACAACACACACAAATGAGTCAAATGTCACTTTAGAGGCCAAATTAAAAAAAAAAAAAAGAAAAGAAAAAATAATATCATATATGACAGTGATGATGTGCAGAGCGTACTCTGTACACATTGCCTGTTAGTCTACTTATGGTATTATAGCCCCACCTCAGCAGCTCATGATGATGCTTGATTTGAAGCATCAACCACTTCAGGAGGAGGAGCTGACAGGACGTGTTCTGAAAAACTCTTTTCCATCCAGAGGAGGATGCGAGTTTGAGCTCAACTTGAACATCTAAAGGGCGTATTGTGATCTTCAATGAGTTCACTATGCTCGTCTACTCAGTGCTACTCCTCATGACCATAGCAGGTACATTATGCAATATATTTGTACAATTTGTAATGCAATTTTAACATGACCTTTTGATTATGATTTTTGAATTCAGATGAAATATATCTGGGATACAGAACTTTGAACATTGCTAAACATGGATAATATATTTCAGTTCTTACTAAGGAAATTCTATTACTTTTTCTTCTCACAGGGCTCATCCATGGAAATTCTATTATTCCAAACAGGACTGAGGTGGTTGATGTGGAAGGGTCTGATTTAACTCTTTCATGCAGCCACTCATATTCAGGCTCACCCACCATGTTTTGGTATCGACAGCATCCAAAATCAGCTCCTCAGCATCTTATGACCTTTGCCTTTGCTGGGCAGAATCAGACATCAGATGTAGATCGTCTGTTTGGGAGAATGACTAAAGACAAACTCTATCTGCACCTCTCCTCTGCTGAACTCTCAGACTCTGCACTCTACTACTGTGCCCTGAGGCCCACAGTGAAGACTAACTAGCTAACTGTCAAACAAAAACCTACTGTAACAGGAAGTTCTGTCTCTACTGTACTCATAAGACTATCCCTCCTTCCTAAAACACTGCACCAGTCATAGAGTGAGGCCAAGTCAGCTTACATTTATGAAACTGTACATACTTTTACTTTTGATTCTGGTTGAGAGAGGATCATACAGCCACTGTTGCGTCAGTGCATTACTGTAATTCCTGGGTTTCCAGACTATAATTCATGCTGAAATCTACCAAATGAATCAAATTAAGTTCCAAAAATACAACTATAGATTAGGGCCGTCAATCGATTCAAATTTTTTATCTAATTAATTACATACTCTGTGATTAATTCATCTAAATCTTCACTTTTTCTTTGCAGTAATGTTGTACTTGAGTTGACGAACTCCGGTGATATGCAAATTCTGTGCTGCAGACATTGCAGAGGACTTTGTTTTAATCAACACTTTCTTTTTAACACCGTCAGGTCGTTTTTTTTTTAAGTAAATGTTCCAATCAATGATCCAGGCAGCACATTTTCGTCTCCCCATTTTGCGGTCTAATAGACCTCTGAAGTTCGCCTACAAAAAGGATCCAAAGCTGCCATCTTTGCCCATGTTAGGAGATCCCGGAGTTAATTGAAGCTAACTGCCAATGGCAAGTTGCATGGTAAGTTAGCTCTGGGGTAGCAAAGGTCAAAGTGTGCCGTTTTCACCTACCGAAGATCACAGTATCCACTAGACGGCAGGGGACAAAACTGTGTAGTGAAAAACGTCTGCATTTCCAATGTCATTATCCCCGCGAGAGTTTAACAAGTGCGATAATTGGGTGCTTTAGCTATTACTGTGAAAAAAGACCAATATTAACATAGTGCTCACTGCTCAATGGCTCAGTGTATTCACATGTCAACTTATGAACATGGTGACTAATGAGCTTTATTGGCCGGCCCAACACTAACAGAAAAACAAGGCAATTTTGAAAACTTGAAAGATTTAAATGTGCAAACAAACTATACATTTGTAGGCTATACAATGTAAAGTATAGTCACAACAATGGTAAAACAAAAATAATAAAAAATAAAACCTAATCGCACAAAATAAGACATTTTAAAGTTGAAAAGTTGCCCAATGGCTTACTTTTCAGTCCTCCTCCTAGACTGCTTTGCAGGTCAGGCACTCAGCTTGGTATTGATCTCAACCGAGACAAAAACATGGCAATTTACGTTTCAATTCGTCAGTGAACTTGCGCTTGAGTTTCGGCCATAGACCCATAGAAGAAATTTCGGTATGGCTGAAGATGCCGGATAGCCATGCGCGTTGCCAGTGGTAAACAAGGAAGTGTGCGCTAATGAGGTGAATAACCAATTAAATGTTTAGGCCGAAAATATCAACCAATGACGGTAGCTCTAAGGTCAGGCTCTACAAGTACACCTACACTTCAACTCAATGCAAAGCGAACTGTAGGGGGAGGGCATGATTAGATTACTATGTGAATGAATGAAAGAGAGAGCAATGTAAATTCGGTGAAAACACGTTTGAGGATAGAATAACAAAATCCCGGACGATTCTGAAATTCCGCCCGGACACATTTTTAGGTTTCAAAAAGAGGACATGTCCGGGCAAAAGAGGACGTCTGGTCACCCTATTTAATCAGTTATTTTATCTCAAATTAATGAATCTAAATTAATATTTTGACAGCCCTACTATAGATACAAAAGTGGAAAATCCATATTTGACCAAATGCATCTGCCTCCTGTTGTGTTAAAGTAACACAACAGGAGGCAGATGCATTTGGTCAAACGTATAACGTAAACGTAAACGTACACACTAACCCAGAGCAGTGAGCTGCCTGCCAAACAGTGGCACTTGGGGAGTAGTGAGGGGTTAGGTGCCTTGCTGAAGGGCATTTCAGCCGTCGACTGGTCGGGGATCAAACCGGCAACCCTCTGGTTACAAGCTCGAAGCCCTAACACGTAGGCCATGGCTATACCAGGTTACACATGGCAATACCAGAGACAACAACACCTCAGGATATACATCCAGCATTAATGAGAGACTTCGCCACAACTATGACTGAAGGTCAGTCCAGTCCTTTGGCTATTCTTAACGGCCCATATGCTCAAGACTGAATTCACAGCGTCCAGTCCCTATACAACATAAGAATATTAATAATAGATTATAGTTAAAATGGGTGAGGTGACCCATACTGTATGTCTGTATCAGACTCATATGAGAACAGACTTCCCCGATCTGCTTCAATTTCAAGTTATCCATTGATGCTACGGATTTTCTAGCTGTGTGCTGTATTTTTTTTTATTTTTTTTACTGGTGACAGATCCTCTTCCTGTGTCTTGTTTCGTCTCTAGTAACCAGCCAACCTCATAGACACACAAAACAGCACATCAGTGAAAAAGAGCACGTTACTGACTTGCTGCTGCATCATACTGATATGGAGAAAACACTTCTTCTGATCCTCTTTATGTCTACAGGTAAGCTGTACACCAAATCTTAAGATATAATAATTAAGACTTTTTTTATTTTTTGTTCTGTATTGTTACATGTTACTGTAAGGGTTAGTATAGCCTTGTCTAATTCTAATTGTTTGATATCATCCACACACATGGATTTTGTTTTTTATTTCTTATTTTATTTTATTCTTTCCAGACATAATGGCTGACAGAATGGATCCTGAGAAACAATTGATCTCTCACCATGAAGGGGACTCAGTGAAAATGAAATGCTCATTTCAAGCCACCAGCAGTAACATTTGGATTTACTGGTACAGAAAGCATCCAAATGAAGCTCTACAGTTTTTACTGTTGAGAGGGGCTCGATCTGAGACATATGAAGAAAAATCTGACCAGTTGAAATCTGAACGGTTTGGTATTACTAACGAGTACTCATCTACTGAACTCACTATTAATGGCCTGACTTTGGCAGACACAGCTCTCTACTACTGTGCCCTGAGGGTTCTTACCCAGTGATACAAACTCAGCAAGAAGCTGAACAAAAACTCAATTGTCTTTCATGCCAACAGACATCAAAGATATTTCCTGCCAATGTTCTGATATCAGTCGCCTGCCATCAGAGGTTTGGATTTGAATGCTGACTGTGGTCACACCTGTTACCAGAAATACATGCTATTAAACTGTACAGTAACTTATGGCTGTTACCAGAAATAAATGTCAGTACGATGGATTTCTTTGGTCTGTTTCAGATATACACTGGAAAGGTGCACATATACCACAATATCCACGGAGGAAAACGCCCTTTTTGTCCTAGAATGCACTGCGCCGCTTACATCGGTTCCAATTCTCTATAAGGCTTGTCGCTCTTTGTGCTGTTCTCATTGTGAACTGCAGGAGGTGCAAATGTAATGCCAGAACATGCACCACATGTGCGTCAGAATGTGATATAAAAACAGAAGGAGACAGCAGATAGAATTCAAAGTGAGTGTCCGTCACCACAGTTCAACTATGCAATACCGTGTCAGCATATTCATGCTAGCTGCTTATTTTAGTGGTAAGAATCCCAAAATGCAGTATGTAATATTTCTCATAATGTCTGTATTTCTTCATTCTTTTTGAGATTTCATGTGGCTCTGTTGTCTTCACAGTGTGCTCTGCAGAGGGGGACTCTGTTACTCAACCTAAAGATGAGACGGGTCTGGAGGGCAGCAGTGTGACACTCAGCTGTCGGTATGAGACCACAGCATTAGCATCTCAACAGTATCTCTTCTGGTACCAGCAGAAACCCAATGGATTCCCCAAATATATTCTACAGAAACCGGATTTTGGACAAGACAATGGCCCTGGTTTTAAGGGGAGATTCAATGCTACACTCAACACAGACACAAAAACTGTTAATCTGATGATCCAGGATCTGCAAGTGTCTGACTCTGCTGTGTACTACTGTGCTCTGAGGCCCACAGTGACAGCTGCACACTCAACACACATACGAAAACTGTCTTAGTTAAGAGACACCTGAAAGTGGCCATAACACAAATGTGTCAATGTAATTTCCACTGAATTGATTTTAGTTACACAATAAAAAGAGCAATGCACCTAGTACTGTGGTGTTCGAAATGTTTTAAAGGGATATTCCGCCATTTTTGGAAATACGCTCATTTTCCACCTTCCCTCGAGCAAAACAATTGATATTTACCTTGTTCCCGTTCATCCAGCCATTCTGTGAGTCTGGCGATACAACTTTTAGCTTCAGTCTAGCATAGATCATTGAATCGGATTAGACCATTAGCTTCTCGCCTGCTAGCTTCATGTTTAAAAGTGACTAAGATTTCTGGTAATTTTCCCATTTAAAACGTGTCTCCTCTCAAGTTAGAAAGTGCAATAAGACCAACTGAAAATGAAACCTGGCGTTTTTCTAGGCTGATTTGACATGGAACTAGACTCTCATCTGGCGTAATAATCAAGGCAACTTGCAGCTACTGGCACTACTACTGCTTGTTGTCTATGGGGACTATTTTCAGATGCTGCGTAAGATATCACTGCGCCTATGGTACGTCTGCAAGTTGCCTTGATTATTACGCCAGATGAGAGTGTAGTTCCATGTCAAATCAGCCTAGAAAAACGCCAGGTTTCATTTTCAGTTGGTCTTATTGCTCTTTCTAACTTGAGAGGAGACACGTTTTAAATGGGAAAATTACCAGAAATCTTAGTCACTTTTAAACATGAAGCTAGCAGGCGAGAAGCTAATGGTCTAATCCGATTCAATGAGCTATGCTAGGCTGAAGATAAAAGTTGTATCGCCAGACTCACAGAATGGCTGGATGAACGGGAACAAGGTAAATATTGATTGTTTTGCTCGAGGGGAGGTGGAAAATGAGCGTATTTCCAAAAATGGCGGAATATCCCTTTAAAGATAAATACTTGTCTGATATATTCCCTACTTTCTTATGTGAGCCCAACACTTAAAGTGGAGAGGGCAATACACTAACCAAACACCAAGATTCAAGTTTCCTTTGACACAAAACAATACATTACTAAACTAGAAAAGCATGCATTTGAATCTAAACTATTCAGATCACCACGTGGCCATACGACGCCATTACACCACATAAATGCCTCTAGAATCCCGACGGTGATACGGATCACCATCTGTGTGCGTGTGTGTGTTTGTGTTTGAGTGATTGACACTTTGTTCCAAATGTGATATGAATGCCAGGAATGTGGGGCTATTTGGGCGAAAAGGTTGAAGAAGCCTGTTATATGAAATTAGAACCCCATCTAGTGGAGAATACAGAGACATCCTGATCTCCACGTATGTTAGTAGTTCTGGAAAATCAACACACTGATTCAGAAGCACACAACGGAAAGGTGCAGTTCAGATATACAGAATTGCAGGCTATACATTTAAGTTTCATTTCAGGAATCTATCCAAGGACTATCCAACTCACTTAAGTGTGGTGCTTTGGTGCTTTGTGTGGTGCTAGTTCCTTCAGTCTTTGCTCTGTATTCAATGATGGAAGACTGTTAAGAACACTAACCAACTGTCTCACTACTAACTCCTCTCGACAGAAAGTCCATATAAGGCGATTACTGTATGTCACGTGAGATCTTGACTTTCCTTCGTAAGTCCAGTTGGTAAGTACACTAACAACAAGGGGAGTCAAGGTGTCTCTTTGGTGCTCAACTCAGACACATGCAGGACTGCTAAAGATACAATGATTAGTTTGTGTTGACACACATTAATATTGTCACAATAAAGATCTGCTCATACACTCTTGTACCATCACATGTACTGTGATGAATACTCTAGAAATCTGTACCGCATGAAGACTACTGAAGTGTTCTGACACCTCCCACCCAATCAGCTGATAAAGAGAGAGGCACCAGTGAGAGTGTGGCAGAGGCTTTCAGAGTATATCCCTGTACCATTATGGCACACTGGCTATGGGAGTTACTGCTGCTGTCTGTGTGTTTTTCTGGTAGGTTTTGATTTAGTTATGGTTGGTTGGTTTTGTAACATTTTGGTTTAATATGTTAAAGGGCTCAATCAATTGTGTGTTTTATTGTTTCCAGAGTGCAGATCACAGGACACAGTTGATCGAACAGAGTCAGTTAAAATGGCTCTAGAGGGGAAAACAACAACTCTGAAATGTACATACAAAACAAGTGGAACTCCTACTCTTTTCTGGTACCAACAAAAGGCCAATGACTTCCCCAGATACATGGTCAAAGTATTCCGTTCTGGGTCTGGATCTGATTATGAAGCTGATGAGGTATACAAGAGGAGATTTCATGCTGAGCTCAACGACTCCAGCGTTTCTCTGACAATCCAGGATCTGCAGGTGTCTGATACTGCTGTGTACTACTGTGCTCTGAGGCCCACAGTGACAGCTGCACACTCAGCACTCATACAAAAACTGTCTGATCTCACTGTGTAGGTGAGGAAATCAGATGCTCACAATAAGTTCATTTACAAAACAAGCCAAAGGGAGTTTTGCTCAGGTCAAGCAAATCACTTGGCGATGCTGAATCGTCAGATTGATATTGACATTCCTGATATCAGTTGTAATAGCCCCACTGTCCAGTTTCAAGCTTCATAACGGGCCATCAAGAAGATGACACATAACAATTGGGTGGGGTGGCCAGTATGTGTAAGAGAACTGTGAATAGTCTTCTCTTACTTGCTCCTCTTCCTAGTCATCTGCTAATCGTGTGGACAAGAGCATCCAAACTGTGGCTGGCTGGAGGAAACATGTAACCCAAACCTAAAGAAAACATTTCAGTATCATTTAACGTGTTCAGATGTTAGAACAACATTGTGCACACCCATACAAAAAACTCTCTGACCTCATCAAACCTACATATCTCACAGTGCCCACAGCATAGTTCATGACTAGATTAATGTTAAGTTGTGCAATAAACGTCGGTCATAGTAGTAAGATATCAAATGCCTTTATAAACAATACATTACAAAAAACACAGCTTTTGGGTGGTGAAGAAATGGCAGGTTACATATTTTGAAATATAAGCATCCACTTGACCCTTTAAAGATGAGAGGAAACTCAAATATGTCTATGCGACGAACAACCATAAGCCAATTAAATGAGATGTGTGAGTAAGCTCTGAGTGGCTCTCCACACTGTAGAGTTAGGAGAAGTCAAGGTATCATCTGACTAGTAGTCACTCCAGAAACTGTTCCTCTGACCATCCTGGATCTGTGAATGTCTGTCTCATTATGCAATAATCTAATAATCCAATAACAAACTCAGACATCCACCTTCCTGCAAACTCTTCACAACAATCAGAATCAACCGAGAGTACATTTCCCCTGTTTTCACTTGCACATACTGTATATTTTTGCAAAAGTAGATGTGTGTTGTAGGAACATCCTCCACAAGGGGGCAGTGTAAATGGCTCTTAGTTTCTGTGACAGAGAATATGAATGTAAGAGTCACTTCGCCACAAGGTGAGCAAACATCAATCATTACAGCTCATCTGCCATGACACTGTGGGCTATTAGTTTTCCTGGCAGCATTCATTGTTAGTAAGTATATGTATCTTTCTCAAATCATCCAAAAATAAAATGAGCTTTTATATTGTATAGACCGACATGGATTTGTTTTCTTTATTATTTATTCATTTGTATTCTCATCTCTCTTTAGTGGCTGTTGGACAGCATTCTGTTAACAAACAGACACAAATGTAAGAAACTTTGAGGGAGATGAAGTGACTGTTGGATGTCATTAAAAACTTCAGCTATAACACCTTCCCTCATCTGTTACAAGCAACAGGCTGAGTTAATCTTAATCTACTACGAAGAGCCACAAACAGAAGAAAAGTTCAAGGACAGGTTCCACTCCAAAGTAGACACAGCTTCAAAAACTGCTCCTCTGACTATCCAGAATCTGCAAGTGTCTGACTCTGTGATGTCCTACTGTGTCCTGCAGCCCACAGTGACAGCACACTCATACAAAATCTACACTGATACCTCAGAGTACTGAGGGCCTTTTTTATTATAAGGGCCTACAAAGTTCTCTGACAGTAAACCTAATAATCTCAAACATCCAATTACATGGATAACAGGGGAGCTACACCAGACGCGTAACTGAAGCGTTCAGTTCGCGTCGTTTTAGAAGATGGGTCTATTTTTTTCGAATGTACGCGCCACTGTTGCGTCTGGTGTAGCTACTTCCATTGACTACAGTGATAATTGACTGCTGCGACCGGCTGCAACATACGCATCGCGAACGGAACGCTTCAGTTACGCGTCTGGTGTAGCTCCCCTGTAAGACTAATAACCACAAACACAAAATTATGAGAGTCAGTCCATCAGTGCTGCTGTTGTGTGACCACTGAATCAGCATTTACTCTACAGTGGTATCACCAGCACCCCAGATCAGTTCCTCAGTTTCATTGGCTGATCCTTAACACAACAATAATAAACTCCAGTGGATGGGGCGGAGTCAGGAAATGTGCATACAGAAGGTGGAGAAATTCCCGCAGTCATCATCAGCGCAGACCAGTCATGATGGTACTTGGTGCATTCCTGCTCTTGTCTCTCTTATTAGGTAAGATCTTTGAGTATTATCACCATGAGGTTAGGTGTGATAATAATGAAGGTATATTTAAGCAGATAATCAAGTTATCTTGTCATCTCAAATAATATCGACTCCATCACTGAAGAATGTATCAGAAATATCCATCTTCACATGCTCTTCATCTCTTTGTTCATCAGGAGGATCTGTTGGGAATACCATAAAATCCTTGAATTCTTCAGTGGTCATCAGTGAGGGAGAAAGTGTCACTTTCTCCTGTGACTACAGCGGTAATGTCAATAGTTTACAGTGGTATCGGCAGTACCCCAACTCCATACCAGAGTTCCTCTACTACATACTTGAAAATGGTTACCCTTCAGACCCACTTCCCCGTCTGACTCCCTCCATAAGTAAAGAAGAAAAGCGTGTGTTTCTGGAGCTCTCCTCTGCAGAGGCGTCTGACTCTGCTGTGTACTACTGCGCCCTGGTGCCCACAGTGACAGGAACTCAGACTCTGCTTTGCACAAACCTCTGAGATGTGCAGGAGGAGGGAGATCCAACATGTCCTCTTCAGAGACAGCATTCATTTGATACACTCTGGCTATTCATTATTCATTCATATCCAGTACGCTGATACAGGCTTGAACTCATCAACATTTTCTATCTGTATTTCTCATGTAAATTATAATACTGTGAATGAAACTCATTTAATTAAAAATTAATATGTACATACTGTATTTAAGTGTTATTTACACAATTAAAACATATACTGTACATGTACATTTAGAACATTCAGTTAAAGGATCAGCTTAATCATTGATGTATAAGTATGATTACAAAGTATACTGTACATGCATTATGATACTGAGGGCTACCCTCAATGACTCTTCGAGAATAAATAAGGGTTGAATTAATGAATGAATGAATGAATTATTTTGTCATTGAAATGCATAGCCAAAAAATTAAAAGAATATCACACTGAGCATTAATCATGGCTTTCATATTATTTTATAATAACATGACTCCAATCTAATGAATGACATGTTCATGTCACCATGACACCAGAAGGAGGCGCTGTATGCTGTAGTTTAAGTCCATGGACCCAGAGGAGGTTTCAGCAGATCATTCTCCACTGTGTGTGTGAGCTGTCTGTGAAGAGAAACTCTCTTGTCAAATCTTTAACTGAAAGTTAATTGTGATCATTCTGTACATCCTTCGAGGTAATGCTGATATGCGTGTTTTATGTTTAACTGACAACCGTGGGAAGAATGTTTATGTACAGTATTCATGAATTATAGCTATTATATTTTACTTGTCATCCCTACCATGCACCTTCCAAAAACACAGGGTGTGGTTGCTATCAAAATAACCTATACAAATCAATTACTATGATGTTTGGTTTTCATGTGCATATGCTACTCATAAAAGCAATCTAAGGAAGCCACTGGAAGAATCAAGACTGCCATCATGTGGCAGTCTTGATACAACACATAACTAATATAATTTCAGAGAGTGTATGTTAGTGCACTATCTGGCTCAGACAGTACATTGTTTCCTTACTAATTTTCAAAGCTTAATAAAATAAGTCATAATGTGTGAATATGTCCTAAAGTCAAGGGGGAGTGTATAATAATAAATAATTGTATAATAATTATCCTGATCAACAAAGTTCTTATGAAATTCACCAATCCTGCAGGAGGAGCTGAACAGACAGCATCATGGTGGGATCAGATTGAAGTGTCTAAGGGTGAAGAACTGAATCCGAGCAGATCTGCATACAGTACCATCCTCCCTCATGAACTACACTATGGGCATTACCATGATGACTCCTGTAGCACTGCTGCTGTTTTCAACCTTCTTGGGTAAGAGACGTTTTTACATTTTTCAGTAGCCTTACACAGCATTAGTGATTTTCAAAAATAATGAAAATGGACAGCAGCACATGCATACTGATTTATGCACAATTCTCCTATTACATATTTCAGGTTACTTACTGTACATTTCTGTTTCTTTTCCTCTGGCAGGGCTCATTAATGCAGATACGATTACTCCAGATAGTACTGAGCTCTCTCATGTGGAGGGATCTGGTTTAACCCTTTCATGCAGCTACTCCTTCTCAAATCCACAGTCTCTACAGTGGTATCGCCAGCATCCAAAGTCAGCTCCTCAGCATCTTCTCAGCATCTACGTTGGGCAGAATCAGACATCAGATGTGGACCGCCGTCTATCTGGCAGAATGACTAAAGAGAAAGTCTATCTGCACCTCTCGTCTGCTGAGCTCTCAGACTCTGCTCTCTACTACTGTGCCCTGAGGCCCACAGTGAATGACAAACACACATCCTCATACAAAAACCTGTCTATCTAAATGTGGCCTTATTGTTTTGTACAGCTTATTAAAAATGTGAACAATCATGCCTTCTCAAGTCCACTGCAATTCTAAGAATAACCAAGCTGACTGATCAAAAAAAACTTTAATTAATCAACGTCAAGTCATGTGCAGTGTGAAAATACATCAGTCAATTTTCAACAAAGTGGGTTCTGTTTGAACTGGGGGTGGAGCTAAAGAGAGAAGATCATGATGCCTTCACAATTCTAAGTCATTTTGGACAGGACCGTCATTCAAGTTGTTTTACTTCTGTAGACTTTAGAAGTACTGTAGTTCAGACCTCCACAATGATCATCTTACTGGGAATATTGCTCATGGACCTTTCAGGTAAAAAAAACAGCGTAACTTTGGCAAACAGAGTGCAACTAATCATTATGGAAATTGTATGTCAGATAATACAATAAATAAATATAGCATGTTATTTATATGTACATTATCTCTATAGGTAACATCCATGGGAATAAAATCACTCCAAACAGTGTTGAACTCAAAACGGTGGAGGGGGATGATTTAACTCTGTCTTGTAACATCTCTGGAGACTATCCACAGTGGTACCGACAGTACCCAAGATCAGCACCCCAGTTTCTCATGTTTATTGCCAGTCCTGAAACGCCAGGAACATCAACTGTGGATCCTCGATTCTCTGGGAGAATGAATAATGATAGAAATCAAATGTTTCTGGACATCTCCTCTGCTAAACTCACAGACTCTGCTCTCTACTACTGTGCCATGAGGCCCACAGTGAAGGAAACAGGAAAGCTGTCAAACAAAAACTGAGATAACATGCAGCACACCTCACCAAACCTTATTCTCCTACTAAAAAGTCTGACCATTTTCAAACAATCTACAGAGATTAGAGTTATTGAATAAATACATATTTGTAATGTTTGTACTGTAGCCATACATTTGATTGATTTGTTACTTTAAATAGTACATGTTTCTTTTGTAGTTTTGTTTTATGCACCCTTGTGTGTTATACAGTATGGGGAAAAACACAAGACTAGTGTCAGTGACAAATACGAAGAAAAGAAAAAAATGACATGCTGCAATACCAATCGTAACCATGGTGGGGCAACATCTCCACACCACATGTTCAATAAATGAAGATGTTTCTGTTCATCTCTCAGAGTTGAGAAACAAACTCTAGAGAGTTCCAGTCTTATTGCTAAGCTATCACACAGCAAAGTCATGACCCTTTGGACAGATATGTTACGCCTTCTGATGATTTGTTACTGTGGTAAGTAAACTTTTCTTTGCACATTCACAAAACTAATCGATGTACAGTTCCCATTTACAGTTGACTGTTTTTCTACAATACCTGCCCATCTAGGCAGCTCATCTTCTAAAATGTTCTATGCTTGTCTCTGTTTTACAGTTGGCAGAGGAATGGAGGACTCTGTTGATCAGCCATCAAATCATGTAGTCAGTATAGAGGGTGAAGTGGTGACAATCAGCTGTAAATATGATGTCACTGACAGAATATCTCAGTACTATCTGTTTTGGTACAAATTTCAAGCAAATGACTTCCCTCGATATATGCTGCAGAGATCCTCTCATGGATATAGTGTTGAAAATAGTGATGGATTCAAGGGAAGATTCAAAGCTCAACTCAACACGACTGTGAAATCTGCTCCTTTGACAATCCAGGATCTGCAAGTGTCTGACTCTGCTGTATACTACTGTGCTCTGAGGTCCACAGTGACAGTCGCAAACCACAATGACATACAAAAACATGTGTGATCTCCTTTATTCCTTACACATCTCAACATACCATCACACATTTTACAATGCAATTAATTGTTTTAGAATGAATAAAGAATGCTATAACAATGAACAATTTTTAATGTTCAATGTAAGATGACATAGCTACAGTATACTCAATTCTGTTCAGAATGTGAGTCTGATACTGCTCTATTGGGATTTAATTATGGGGCATGTTTTAACCAATTCAGAGGACAAAAAGCCTGCAGTGAGCCTTTGTCACACCGAGCTGCTCCAAAAGTGCTTCTGCATTGGTAAAGGACATCAGATTTAACGATCAAATTACTATTGCAAAAGGCTCTGAATCCGCTCCTTTGACAATCCAGGACCTGCAAGTGTCTGACTCTGCTGTGTATTACTGTGCTCTGAGTGAATGACAAACACACATCATACAAAAACCTATGGGAGACACACACAGGCAGAAAAGGAATGTTCAAGAAATGATACTCTAAAATTTAATTAAATTGGTAATTTCAGACCTTTCCTGAAATTTTCATTGAAATCCATCCATAACTCTTCGAGTTATCTTGCTAACAAACAGACTAGGAGAGCAGCCGTGGTGTACTGGTTAGCGCATCGGGCTTGTAACCGGGGGGTTGCCGGTTCGATCCCCGACCAGTCCACCACGGCTGAAGTGCCCTTGAGCGACCCCTCACTGCTCCCCGAGCGCCGCTGGTTGGGCAGGCAGCTCACTGCTCTGGGTTGTGTGATTCACCTCACTGTGTGTTAACTGTGTGCTGTGTGTTCACTAATTTGGTTAAATTGGGTTAAATGCAGAGAACTGAATTTCCCTCACGGGATCAAAAAAGTATATATTCTATTCTATTCTATTCTAGACTAACAAACATACAAACAAACAAATAAACCCCGATGAAAACAAAACCTCCTTGGCTGAGGTAATTAAAAAGCTGTAATAACATTTTGGGATGTTTATGTAAATGAAATGCGGTGCAACTTAATTACTGATGGAATAAAACTAGATTAATGACTTCATTGCTTTTTCTCAGTCATTCTCTCCACACTATGACATTACCATTGCAATGCACAATATCAGACATGTCAACTCCAGGAAATACTAATAAGCAATAGCCTAACCATAATGTAACACCACGTAACATAATAGAACACCAAGCAAACAAAACAATTGAAAGTTGTTGTTTTTTTATTATGAAACAACCTGAACATGTTTTCATTATTTGTTATCATACTACATACTGATTTAACAATTTGATTAAATTTGATTTGATTAAAACCTTACAACCTGCCATCAGTTGTTGCTAGATTTTCTGCATGGGTACTGTACCTTTACATCAAAGTGTATGAAGTGCTTATGTGAATGATCTTTGTGAAAAATAAGACAAACAAAACATACAAATATCAACATTGTGACACAGGACTTAAAATATTATTTCAAGTCTGTAGTGCACATCCATATGGATACAATCTTACCACAACACACATCTGCTGATATACAGAACATGTGACAAGGTGAAGGTGGAGTTTTGTGTGATCTGAGGGGATCATCTCAGTGTCAACCACTGTTGGATTCACTCTCTTGAAGCAGCTTCCACCATGTTACTGTTTGGACTTATCTTGTTCAGTGCAACAGCCGGTAATTAAGAATTACAGCAGTAGGATGTGTATAGTTTGCAACATGACACAAGTGCACAGATATTTTGAATAGTGAATCAGCAGTGGAGTGATCTTCCTATAACTGATAACGTATCAACTCTCTTTCTTCTCCAGGCATTAGTTTTGGTAATACGATAACATCTAACCAAAACCAAAGTCAAAGTGAAGATGGGTCCAATGTTATCTTGTCGTGTAGCTACTCCACCACAGACAGTACTGCAGGGTTGCAGTGGTATCGCCAGTATCCCAGATCAGCTCCACAGTTCCTCGTGCTGACGTTACAAAGCTCTAAAAAACCACAAAGATCAGAGGTAAATCCTCGCGTGCTGGTGCTAAATGAAGAGAAAACGGTCTTTCTGCAGATCTCCTCTGTTCAAGTCTCTGACTCTGCACTGTACTACTGTGCTCTGGCGCCCACAGTGACACTAAACCACAGACTGCTGTACAAAAACCTAACTGACAGAGAGATACAGAGTCTATACTCAGTTCATACAATGTGCAAATGCATGTTTTTGTTCAATATGTGCACTGTTGAAACAGTATGCACTAGAAATGGGGACTTAAAGTGTCTGCCTCCTGGGGCCTACAATTCATCGGCAAAATTATTTTATTATGTCATTAATGCATATCTAAAAATGATGACAATCATTTCTTGGGCCAAAAACACAAGCAATTGTGTTCATTACTGCCACCCACACTGTAAGGTGGCAGGTCAAACCAATCTGACACAAATTATTTGAACTGATGGTACCTGATGGATGTTGATGTTTTAGATGCAGTAATGAAACTAACCACAAGGGGTCGATAATTCTCCAACCCCAAGATCTACAGTACTTTACAGTAAAAAGTGTCAACATTGTCCTGCATGCTTAAACTCTACACAAAGGCAACAAAATGTCAGGAGAAAACAAAATGAGTAGGAATGACTGAATAACAGGACGCTTAGGACCCTGAGTAAATCAAATGTACAAGTTACATAATCAACATGATCCAGCAAATGTAGAGAAACAGTTAATGATGCTGTGTTGTGTGACACGAGAGTGTAACTTCCTGTTGTATTTCCTTTCTCTTTTAAAAGGTAGACTTGCAGTCATACACAGAGCAACACGTCAGAGAATAAATTACACACACACACACCCACCCACCCACCCACCCACACACACACACACACACACACACACACACACACACACACACACACACACACACACACCAAGAGCACTGACATGGACAAATTACTACTTCTGATTCTAATGATCACCACTGGTAAACTGTTTTTTTTTTCTTTTATTTTTCTCTCATAAATTATTTAATATGATGCCAATTTGATTTCTTGAATGTGCTTCTTTGCAGAAATAATTGCCGACAAAATTGATTCTGATCAGGACAGTTTAGGTCACCAAGAAGGGATGAAAAAAGTGACCCTGACATGTTCGCATGAGACAAGTAGACGTGATGTTGAGCTCCACTGGTACAGACAGTATCCACATCAGGCACCACAATGGCTTCTAGTCAAAGGTGCTCGAAATTACGATTATGAGAGCAGCCCAGATCCACGATTTACTTGTAACGCTGACGAAACATCTACTGAGCTCATCATTAAAGATCCGACTCTGGCAGACACAGCTCTCTACTACTGTGCCCTGCAGGTAGCCCAGTGATACAAAAACCTGAGAAGGTGTACAAAAACTCTCATTTAAAATAAGATGCTTTTCATTCAGAGATCAAAGCAATTTCCTCTCACTGCTCTGATATCAGTTTTACACAATCAGAGGTTTTCCGGTGGATAGCATCTGTGGTCACACCTGTTGCATTATTGAAATGAATGTTGCTATAATACACTGTTACATACAATCCTATGTAAGGTAGACAAGGTGTATAAGGTACTCTGCAAACTCCCCTAACACCAGATGTTTATTAATTGGGAATCCTTTATGCTATGTTATATTCACATGTAATACAGTACAAAATGACATTAATATAATATACAAACAAATAGTTGAGTTAAAGTCTGTTTTAAATGCATTGTTAATAATCTTGTCCACAGGTAGCAGTTCAGGGTATGCGATTAAACAAGCCCAATTAGAAAAGAAATAGTGACCGACGCAAAGGTGACACTATAGCTATGTTTGCATGGACACTTCTATTCTGATTAGAATCGGAAAAACAGCTCAATCGGAATGAAAATTCCTGATCCGATCAGAATTGTAATCGGAATGGAAAAGGTGGTGTAGTCCGGCCTATTCCGAATGAACACCCATGTAAACGC
This sequence comes from Sardina pilchardus, assembly GCF_963854185.1. Lineage (NCBI taxonomy): Eukaryota > Metazoa > Chordata > Actinopteri > Clupeiformes > Clupeidae > Sardina > Sardina pilchardus. Next base: position 34,147,148 of record NC_084995.1, on the reverse strand, counting down.
TCATTCGGATTGACTGCTATATCTTCCCATCGAAAAGTAGCAAACAACGGCTATTCCGATCAAAGAAAGTGTTTACAAGCACCTGATCGGAATAGAGAGTAACCCATGTAAACAGACAGCGCAAAATTTTCAATCGGAATAGTTTAATCGCAATGACAAAAAACTGTCCATGTAAACGTGGCTAATTGTCTTATTACTATTTCAGACTACACTCTAGTCATGTTTTTTGATAAGGGTTCACCAAGGTTCACAGCTCCACACTTCCTGCTACTCATCACTGACTCTTCTGGTGTACTGACACCTCCCTCCCAATCAGTAGCTGATAAAGGGAGAGGTACCAGTGAGAGTGTGAAAGAGACTCTCTGAGTAATGAGTATATCGCTGTACTAATATGGCACACTGGCTATGGGAGTTACTTCTGCTGTCTGTTTGTTTCTCTGGTAAGTTTTGCTTTAATAATGTTTAAGGGTTCAATCACATGACATGCATCAGCCTGTATAATCAGTAGCTTGTGATTTATCAACCTTTTTGCGTGTTTAATTTTTTCCAGATTGCATATCACAGAACACAGTTGATCAGACCGAATCAGTTCAAATGGCTTCAGAGGGAGAAACAACAACTCTCAAATGTTCATATACATCAACAACAGCAGGTGGAATCCCAACCCTTTTTTGGTACCAACAAACGTCCAATGACATCCCCAGATGCATTTTGTTGATTACAGTATTCCGTTCTGGGCCTGAATCTAAGTATGGAGCTGATGAGGTGTACAAGAAGAGATTTCATGCTGAACTCAATGACACCAGCGTTTCTCTGAACATCCAGGATCTACAAGTGTCTGACTCTGCTGTGTACTACTGTGCTCTGAGGCCCACAGTGACACACTCAGCACTCATACAAAAATGGTCTGACCTGAATCTTTTTTTTTTACACTGTGGAAAGAGATCAGATGCTATACAATCAACAAAATAGCAACAAAATCATCTACAAAACAAGTCAAAAAGATCAGTTCAAGCAAATAATTTGCAAATCATATCCTTCTCTTATCTGCTCCTTAAGTGATAAGAACATCCAATCTGTGGCTGGCTGGCTGTAGGTAACATGTAACCCAAACATAAATACACCATTTCAGTCATGCTAATCTTATTACCCACAACACCGTACTCACCCATACAACAACCTCTCCCACCACATCAAACCTCACAGTGCCCTCAGCATGACCAAAGACTGATGTATAAATTGTGCTATAATAAAACAGATGCAGGCAAAACGTCAGTCCTAATAATATAAGACCTAGGCTTTGTGGAACATATTACACAGTATAGGCTGGGTAAACCCAGCCTGATCTGCCGGCGATTTGGATTTCGCCCTGCAGCTCAGGCTGGAAATCTGCAGATCTATCTCTCCTGCTTCCTGTCCACGTTTACTACTGTAGGTCCAATCACAACGGCACATCCACAAGGTGCACCCAGATTGTTCATGTAAAATAAAGCGCAGACTCCTACATCCTTTTAGCATTGTTTACAGAAAAAAGTGTATGTCTCAGCCGTAAAGTGAGTTAGGAGGTTATGACATCATACACACTATGTTATATTTGTATGAAAACAGAAAAAGTTAGCATAAAGCCTAATGCACCAGATGTGAAGTGATTTGATGTCAAAGTGACGCTAAAATGAATAGGGCTGTCAATAGAACGCTAACACCATGTGGTCGACTTCTAATCTCAAAGCCTCCCATAGAGGGTAGCTCTCTGAACATTCATCTACTCCCTTGGTACAGATGCACTTTCAATCATACACACAGCAGCACGTCAGAGAACAACACACATACAGTAACAAGAAAAATGAACAGATCTGGCAGCATCATGGACAATTCACTACTTCTGATTCTCATTATCACCACTGGTAAACTGACTTTTTTCCTTCTTTTTTTTCTCTTTATGATATGATTAATATGATGCAAATTTGATTTCTTTAATGTGCTTGTTTGCAGAAATAATGGCTGACAATATTGCTCCTGATCATGACCGTGCAAGTCACCCAGAAGGAACGAAAAAAGTGACCCTGAAATGTTCATATCAGACAAGTAGCCGTTATGTTTACCTCTACTGGTACAGACAGTATTCTCATCAGGCACCACAATGGCTTTTATTCAAAGGTGCTCGAAAGAACAATTATGAGAAAAGCTCAGATCCACGATTTGACTCTAACACTGGTGAAACATTTACTGAGCTCACCATTAAAGATCTGACTCTGGCAGACACAGCTCTCTACTACTGTGCTCTGGAGGTAGCCCAGTGATACAAAGTATCTGAGAAGCTGTACAAAAACTCACATTTGAAATAAGATATTTTGTATTAAAAGATCAAAGCAATTTCTCTGATATCAGTTTAAATCCATCTGAGGTTTTCTGGTGGTTTACTGTCTGTGGTCACAGCTGTTTTATCATAGAAATGCATGCTGTCATAATAAACTGCTAATCACAATACAAGTGAACTAAAACAGTAGACTTTGTGGTTATCTTCCTTGTAAATACTTTTTGATCAATATTCAGTTATAACTTCAAACGTGCAGTGTGTATTTGTTTATTATGACCGCCGCTAGCGTAGCTAGCGAAGCGGTCATATAGTTGTTGTCAAAGTTTTTTTTTTTTTTTTTTTTTTTTTTTTTTTTTTTTCTTTTTTCCCGTCATTTTTCGTCAACGATTCCCGGGACACCGTAACACCGGAGCGCATGAAACTTGGTGGGCATGTAGCCCCAGTAGAGTTCTATGGAAAATTTTCGTTTCGTCCCCGGGGGTCACTCCACCCCCGCGCTGCCCCCGCCCGAAGCCCAAAAATGACAGTTTTTCCTACATAACTACCTGAACCGTGGCACCGAGGATGACAAAATGTTTATGGTATGTTGTTCTCTAGAGCTTGCATCAACTTAGCTTATAACCAGTCATTTGTGATTTGCCCCCCCATCGTAAAAATTGAAAATGCAATGTAATATTGCTTTAATTGCCCCTATCTTCAGATGAGATGTTATGAACTGCACCAAATTTCATGTGTATGATTAACCTGACACCCTCTGGGAGTATGCCAAGTTTTGTGGAATTTCATCCATGGGGGGCTATAAAATAAATGGATTTATGTGTACATTCAGGACTGTATACCCATCGGCCAGTAGATGGTGGTATTATCTGGAGTCTAAATCCCCCCCTGGGGATTTCAAAAACTGTTCCAAACATCTCAATCTCTGCTAGTTTTTGTCCTAGAAACATATAAGTGACACCATTAGAAACCTTTAATCAGCTAGTTTCCAAATACGTTTTAAAAGAGAATGGTTGCTCTGGGTGCAACAAACATGCAGGAACACACACACACACACGCATACCTACACACACACGCACCACTACATACACACATGTACATAAAACATTATACAAACACATGCACAAACACGCCCACACGCATGCACACATACACCCTTACACACACACACACACACACCTACACACACACACACACACACACACACACACACACACACACACACATGCACACACACATCTTTGAGTACATTTTGTGAGACCACCGGAGCTGAGAAGTGAGTGTGTGTGTGATGTACTATAGCCTGTGTGTGTGGGTGCGTTTCTGTGTGCCCATCTGTGTGTTTGCATGTGTGTATATGTGTGTATGTGCATGTTCTGTGTGTGTTCTCTTTCTTTCTCTCTCTCTCTCTCTCTCTCTCTCTCTGTGTCTGTGTTATCTGTGTGTATTCTGTGTGTGTTCTCTCTTTCTCTCTCTCTCTCTCTGGGTGTGCCTGTGTGTGCGAGTGTGTGTTTGTGTGCGTGTGTGAGTGTGTGCCTGTGTATGTGTGTTTGTGTGTGTGTGTGTGTGTGCACACACGCGCATGTGAGTGTGTGTGTGTGTGTGTGTGTGTGTGTTATCTGATATTGGAGTGACAGTGACGGCAGAGAACACAGTGAACATATACTCAGACACATTAAACACACACACAAGCAGACACACACTCACACTAGACAGAGAAGCACTCATACACAAAAGCAAGCGCACACATGCACACACTCATTTACATACATAAAAGTTGCAGTAGGGATGAAGTAGGCGATGGAAACACAAGCGTGATTGATATTTGCGGAGAGAATGTGCAGGACTGAGCGGCGGTCATATTGTGTATCGCTTTGCGGTACATCTAGTTATTTCATTGTTGTCTAACTGAATCATCTCAGTAAAATACATCAGCCAAACTTCATCTACAGCTCAAACTTTAGTTTGATTAAATGCAAGTATGAACCCATCTAGCTGCAACAGAAGCCAACAACACTGAAAATGCAATACATGTGCAAACCTCTATAAACATCATATCCCCCACCCAGTAAACTCCCTCACCACCACAAATGAGATCAGCAGCTGTTCTGTTTTACTTCACTAGTAGCCTACAGATAGAGTCCTGATCAGGCACCTTAATGGCTTCTGCAAGTGTACCGTAGTATTGGTACCATACTTATTTACAGCATCAATATGATCAATTGATCATTATACCAGTGGCGATCCTTAGACGTCATCTAATTACTTATGTCAGTGGGCTATATTGTTGTCATCATGCCATTACGATTCTCTAGCTGTAGATCTCCTGTCAATATTACCCTGACCAGTGGCCACTGACCAAAGTTACTCTTCCTGAAGGAGGGCATCATGAAACAACACACCTTGAATGATATGAGGTTATTATGAGATTAGATCGCCATCTAGTGGAGAATGCAGAGACATCCAGTCTGATCTATTAGTAATTTTTTGCTGATGGAAAAAGTAGAACTCAGTCCAAACTATAAACGATTCCAGAAAATCATCACACTGAGCAGGCATTTTTGCTGTATCTACCTCTCTGTCTAGCAGGCCTGAGCAGTGACATAAGTTAAATTACAAACAAGGTGTATCATATTTATTTCCCCAGAGAAAATATGCAAAAAATAACTCCTACCTCTCATCAACACATTTGTGATCATTTCATTCATGTACTCATCCATCCCAGTTCTCACTGAAAGCTCAAGGAGGCAGAAGAGAATAATCCTGAAGAACTAGAGTCCAAAGCTGGCCACTCAGAGTTTATAATTAAGTTTAGTCAAACAGCATTACAGGACAATCAAATGAGGCATATTTATACAGTATAACATCTTGCAATAAAACTGTTGTAATTGTAGATGCTGAATGAATAGCATGCAGCCAAATAACAGGTTGTCAAACCAATTGCCTGCCATGAAGCAGGATGACCTATTCAGATGTTCAGATCAATAAACTGAATTCAAATTCACGAGCAAATATCTCATATATTTAAAAGATATTTATTGTAAACACTTTCCAAATGCTATGTGGAACTGTATCAGTAAAACTTTCACCAAGTCTTTTCTGTTTGTAATTGGAGCTGTGAGGGAGGAACTAAAAAGAGAAGATCATGATGACTTCACAATGCCTACTTGTCTTCACAGGCAGGACTGACATTCAATTGTGTTACTTTAGCAGACGTCACCTCACAGTTGCAAATCTCCAAAAATGATCTTCCTTCTGGCCTTATTGCTGATGGACCTTTCAGGTAAACACATTGTATCCACTGTAGTGTGCTGTTGATTATTGTGAATTTTCAGAATTTAACACGTCTGTCAAATAATGGAGAAAGAGACATAACAACAGATACATATATGACATACCATCTCTTTGCAGGTAACACCCATGGGAACAAAATCACCTCAAACAGTGTTGAACTCAACATGGTCGAGGGACATAATTCAACCATCTCCTGTAACATTAGTTACAGCTTCGGAGACTATCTACAGTGGTATCGACAGCACCCAAGATCAGCACCTCAGTTTCTCTTGTTCATCATTAGTACTGATAAGCCAGACCAATCAGATGAGGATCCTCGATTCTCTGGGAGAATGAATGAGGATAAAAGTCAAATGTTCCTGGAGCTCACTGAGGCTAAACTCTCAGACTCTGCTCTCTACTACTGCGCCGTGAGGCCCACAGTGAAGGAAACAGGCAGACTGTCAAACAAAAACTCACATGACATGACATGACACAGATGAAATGCACCGTATCTTACTTTCCAATCAAAAGGTCGATATGACTCAGCCCACTACTTTTTGTTCTTGCTATAGAGCCACTTTCAATAGCTCTAAGAAGTAATAGTCACATTCAAGGTATTGTGCGTGGTGGCCTAACACACACAGTCTCACTCTATGCAGATGATTTATTATTATATACCACTAATCCTGTTGCGAGCATACCTGAAGCTCTAACTGTCCTGGAGAACTTTGGAAAAATATCAGGGTACAAACTTAATTATAACAAAAGCGAGTACTTTCCCATCAATAAAACTGCAGAAAAATATCCCAACCTACCATTTAAGCTCTCAGTTGACTCTTTTACATACTTGGGAGTAAAAGTTACCAAGTCCTACCATCATTTATTTAAGAAAAATTTTTCCCCTCTCCTGGAACAGACCAAAACAGACATTAAACGCTGGTCCACTTTACCATTATCCCTTATCGGGAGAATAAACTCTGTAAAAATGAACATAATACCTAAATATCTTTATTTATTTCAAGCTGTACCTATTTTTATACCACTGTCATTTTTCAAGGCGTTTAATCAAGTAATCTCTCCTTTTATTTGGCATAATAAGTCAGCACGCATAAGGAAAGAATTTTTGGAGAGACCAAAAACTTGTGGTGGACTTTCCTTACCCAACCTCCGTTCATATTATTGGGCTGCAAATCTGAATGCTATCTCTCTTTGGTTGAAAGATTGGAGTGGTACTGCTCCTGCGTGGCTTCAAATCGAACGAGCCACTAGCAGTCCACATTCACTCCCTGCTTTACTCTGTGCATCCCTGCCACCAACAGTTAATAATGTGAGTGGTAATGTAATGGTAACTCAGTCATTACATATTTTAAAACAATTCAAAAAATGCTTGGGTGTCCAGAGCATCTCTTCCCACTCTCCCATAATAAATAACCACCTTTTCCGACCATCTCTATTAGATAAAGGCTTCCAGACCTGGCATGACAAAGGTATACATAGCATTAGGGATTTATATATTGAAAATACTTTTGCGAGCTTTGAACAACTATCTGAAAAATATGAGCTGACCAATGCTCACTTTTTCCGCTACTTACAAGTCAGGGATTTTGTGCGTAAAAGATTCACCAATTTCCCAAACATTCCCCCTTTGTCTTGTCTTGACTCTCTGTTAAGGGTGAATTTTCTTAAAAAAGGTAGGGTGTCAATGATTTATTCACAGATAATGGATACACTCAGTCCCTCTGTATCTCATATTCGGGAGCAATGGGAAAGTGATATGGGGGTCCCACTTTCAGATGAAGAATGGGACATGGCTCTGCTTAGGGTCCATTCATCTTCTATTTGCTCTAGACATGCTTTAATACAATTTAAGGTCCTTCATAGACTGCACTTTTCCAAAGTCAGACTAGCAAAAATATTTCCAACAATAAACCCCATTTGTGACAGGTGCAAACAGGCACCCGCTAGTAACTACCATATGCTATGGTCCTGTCCTAAATTGACCCCTTTCTGGGATTCCTTTTTTGACACAATTTCCAAATCATATAATAGTGATGTAGAGCCCAGTCCAACAATTGCCATTTTTGGTATTACATCGTGTTCAGATGGGTCCACTCTCCCACCACACCTACAAAGGGTCATTGCCTTTCTCTCCTTATTAGCTAGACGTGCCATTCTTTTTAAATGGAAGGATTCAAGTCCTCCGACGAATAGTCAGTGGATTAGAGACGTCATGCTGAATATGAAACTAGAGAAGATTAGATGTACTCTTAATGGCTCTGTTCACAAATTTTATAAAACGTGGGACCCTATTATACAGTATGTGAATACCTTACCTGGCCTGGAACTGTGAGCATACACCTCATGTTTAGAATGTTGTTGCTCTATCCCAACTATTGTAATTATACTGTGATGCACCCCTTTTGTTGCTGTTGTGTTTTTTGTTGCTGTTGTTTGTTTTGTTTTGTTTTTTGTTTTTTCCTCTTTTCTGTCTTTGTCTATTAGGTGTGGCGTCAATTGTTGTGGTTGCTATTTTGACTGTGAAATATCACATTGTAATCTACACATGTATATGTTTTGTGAAAAAACACCATAAATAAAGTGGTTAAAAAAAAAAAAAAAGGTCGATATGAAATGCTTAATCCTGCAGATACTGTATCAAAATCTTGAATTAAATACGTACAAGTTTATTCATGTTTATTACCCATTTCATTCATGTTCTTTATCCATCAAATTGAATATTTAACCCCTGTGTTTGCTGAACCTGAAGAGCCAATGTTTACTGTTGAATCATGTCAAATATGGCAAATAATAAAACGAATGGTTATTTTGTCAAATTGTAGCTCAAATTAATTTCTTTTAATACAAAATGCATTTCATTGTGTCTCATGCCAATGAACACCACTGCAATCGTATTGCAGTTAAACTGCAATACCATTCTGAACCATGGAGGGGCGACATTTCAACACTACATGTTCGATAGAAAAAGATTTTCATTTGTCTCTCAGAGCTGAACGACGTTAGACAGCTCTATTGTGCTCACAGCTCATTACAAAGAATAGTTATGACCATCTGGACAAATATATTACACATTCTAATTGTTTGTTACTGTGGTAAGTAAACCTTTCCAATAACCCTCACATTAGTGATTAGTTTATAGCGTATACAGTTAACTGATACCTGTTTTTCAGTACAAGTTAATACATGCCAATCTGGGTATTTTCATCTTCTAAAATGTTGTATGCCTGTCTCTTGTTGTTTTACAGTTGGCAGAGGGATGGAGGATTCTGTTGATCAGCCATCAAATCATGTAATCGGTGTTGAGGGTGAAGTGGTGACACTCGGATGTAAATATGATGTCACTGACACAACCGTTCAAGTCTATTTGTTTTGGTACAAATTTCAAGCCAATGACTTCCCTCGATATCTGCTGCAGAGATACTCTTTCGGAGATGGAGGCAATAGTGAAGTCCAAGGAAGATTTCAAGCTCAACTCAACAACTCTGTGAAAACTGTCCCTCTAACAATCCAGGATCTGCAAGTTTCTGACTCTGCTGTGTACTACTGTGCTCTGAGGCCCACAGTGACAGCTGCACACTCTATATCCATACAAAAACTCCTATCCATCAAAGCCAGGGTCACTGAAAAATGCATTATAATCAAAAAATGTCAGTTTATATGATCACACCATTCACACATGAGTTAGATGTCCCTTTAAAGGTCAAAGAAAACACACAGGAAAAGATTACATAAATAGCAATGGAAGTTCAAAACTGGAAATAAGTGTATCACAACATTAGATGATAATACATGTCAGTGTGGATTTATTACTAATAAGCATGAAACGAACACAACAGGAGGCTTTAGTACATATTTTATTTGACCATGTATGTAAAGTGTCCTCACATTGCAATGGCACTGCAAACCTTGGTAGGGTGACATCAGATCCTTTCACATTACATGATGAATGGTTGAATGATAATGGTGCTTGACACAGCTAGTCCGCTTCTCATTCTAGTGCTTATAACTTCCCAGTGATCAAATATACATGTAGTAGTCATGCTTTTCTGAAGAATTAGCTGACATACAGTATTCTGATCATTTGGAATTGTGGTGAGATACCTTTTTCATTACTGGGGTTGTTTAATGGGCACATTTGACTGTCAGTGAATTTAAGGTCCCAATAGTCCCAGAAAGTCAGTGGTGCTGTCCAGCATCCCATACCCACCGTCTCCATACTTACTCTGGGTTACTCGGTCACATGGCAATACCAGATATACAACAACACCTCAATTTACACCCCCAGCATTACTGAGAACATCCAGCCCCTTCCAACATGATAATATTAATAAAGTATATAACAACATAAATAAAATGAATGAGGTGACTGGCGCTGTAATGGCGACTCGTGGAGAGAGCGGAGAGAGTCTGTGAGAGAGAGTGTGTGAAAGTTGCGCGTCTCTTTACGCGCCTTAGTTGTTTATGTTCGTCAAAGTCTATGCTCGTCAAAGTTTGTCAGCGTCTCCTGTGTGGTACACACATGTATCTCGGATCATCTCAAAGTGGAGCGTCTCGTATCAGTTCGGGAGTTACAGCAACATTAACGTAACCTCTTCGTAATGAGGAAGTGCCTACTGTCGTGGATTTTCTGGACAGCTGGATCACTCTTGACGGTACCTGGAGGACTCGGAATGGGAATTCTGAAGTATTCTAGAGAAGACCTGCTCCTCCTGCGAAGTACGGATTATCCTGCACTAAATCTGGATGTAAACTGGAAAGAACTGAGGCGCTGTAACGTTACGAACACCAGCCCCGGCCACCGGCGGGATACCCGGAGTAGGAAGCGGGGTAAGAGAGGGGGTGTCAGGCAGAGGCTGAAAAGACTCACCGGTACTTTTAAGTGCCCGCCTCTCCCATCCATCCTACTCTCTAATGTCCGTTCGCTACGGAATAAACTGGACGAACTACAGGCAAACGTTACCTGCCAATGGGCATACAGAGAGGCGAGCCTGATCTGTCTCACCGAAACCTGGCTGGACAACACAATTGCCGACACAGAGCTACTTCTGGATGGATTCGGAACACCACTTAGACTGGACCGGGATACTGTGAGTAGCCTCAAGAAACATGGGGGCGGGCTGTGTGTCTATGTAAACCAGAAATGGAGCAGGACTGCTGAGGTGAAGCACACATATTGTACTCCTGATTTGGAGCTGCTCTCTGTATCTTTTAGACCTAAATATCTTCCCCGCGAGTTTAGTCAGCTGGCCGTCGTGCTTGTTTATATTCCTCCTTCTGGCAACGTCACACGCGCAGCGGAGGCTATAGCTACGTGCGTCAACAATATCCAATGCGCATCTCCTGACTCGCCTGTTTTCATTCTAGGCGATTTTAATGCCTGTAGGTTAAATAAGATTCTGCCAACCTTCCAACAGTATGTCACATGCGCTACCAGAGGTGACAAGACAATCGACCTCTGTTATGGCAATGTGAAGAATGCTTACAGGGTTAGCAGGAAACCTCCTCTTAGTACCGCTGACCACAATGTTATCCATCTTATCCCTGCCTACCGCACAAAATTGCAAAGAGAGGGAGTGACTAAAAGGTGTGTTAAAAAATGGACCACAGAAGCAACTGAAACCCTCCAGAGCTGCCTTGAATGTACAGACTGGGATGTGTTGACAGAGGGAAGCAGCCTTGAGGAAGCCACCGATGTAGTCACTGGATATATCACGTTCTGCGAGGAAATGATTGTTCCAACTAAGTCTGTTAAAATATTCTCTAACAATAAACCCTGGATTACAAAAGACCTGAAAGCAACATTAAACGAAAAGAAAGTGGCCTTCATCTCCGGGAATAAAATTGAGTCCAAACTCATCCAAAACAAACTCAATAAACAAATAAAGGCAGCGAAAAGAGAATATAAAGAAAGGATGGAGAAACTCTTCCAGGAGGGCAAAGCAAGAGACGCCTGGCAAGGTGTCAAAACCTTAGCTGGCCTTCCCAATAAGAACTCAGCTATGCCCACTACAGGGGCAGCAGACTGTGTCAATATGGCAGAGAGACTAAATGAGTTCTACTGTCGGTTTGACAAAACTGACCACAAGCATGAAAGGGAGGGGCTCATGAGGGAGCTACTGACCAGGACTCATGAAAAGGCAAACTGGCAACTACAGCAGGAGGAGGTTGAGCTGATGCTGAGGCGGGCGAGACCAAATAAAGCACCAGGGCCGGACCAGATCAGCGGCCGCCTGCTCAAGGAGTGCTGCAGCCAGCTTGCTGGAGTCTATTGTGACCTCTTCAACCGCTCCCTGACAGAACACTCCATCCCTTCAATCTGGAAATCATCTATCATCTGCCCCGTACCAAAGAAGAGCAACCCCACCTGCGACAATGACTACCGCCCAGTGGCCTTAACATCCTTGGTCATGAAAAGCTTTGAGAGGTTAATTCTCTCACAGCTGCAGGAGGAGGTCAGTATGTACACCGATCCACTCCAATTTGCATACAAGCGGCAGAGGGGGGTGGATGATGCCATACTGACGCTGCTCCATGGAGCCTACACCCACCTAGAAAAGCCCAAGTCATTTGTTCGGCTGGTGTTCGTGGACTTCTCCAGTGCCTTCAACACTGTGCAACCCCATCTGATGGGCCAAAAGCTTCTCCAGATGGAGGTCAATCCCCACCTCATTCTCTGGGTTCTGTCTTTTCTGACAGACAGGCATCAGAGAGTCAGAGTAAATGGCCATCTCAGCTCTGATAAGTCGATCTCCACAGGCGCTCCACAGGGCTCTGTAATCTCACCGGTTTTATTCACACTTTACACCAACGATTGTCAGAGCACTAACCCAGACATCACATACATCAAGTACTCTGATGACACTGTTATTATGGACCCCACCAATTCATATGATCAACTACAGTCTGAGCTGGCCTCCTTCGCAGACTGGTGTACACATAATTCTCTGGACCTCAACATATCAAAAACCAAGGAACTACTAATTGACTTCCGTAAAGCCCCCACCACCATCCCCACTCTAACTGTCAACAACCAGTCTATAGAGAGGGTGGACACATACAGGTACCTTGGGACAATGATTGACCATAAATTGAACTTCCATCATAACACAGACATCATCTACTCCAAATGCCAGCAACGTCTATTCTTCCTCAGAAAACTCCGTAGACTTCAGGTCCACTCATCAGTTCTGACAGCTTTCTACAGATGTTTCATTGAGTCCATAATCACCTTCAACATCACATCCTGGTTTGGGGCACTGTCCAGTATTCACCTGAACCCACTCAACAGAATCATAAAGCTAAGTGGTAAAATAATTGGCCAACAACAGGAATCACTCTCCAGCATATACAAAAGACGAACTGTGGAAAAAGCAACATGCATATCCAAAGACACCACTCACTTTCTCCATAGTCAGTACTGCCCCCTGCCCTCAGGACACAGACTCAGATCCCTCCCACTCAGAACAAACAGAGCCCTGGCTAGCTTTGTGCCTGCTTCCATTAGACTGTTGAACAGTCACTCTTAGTCTTCTTTTATGTATTTATGTATTTTATGTATTGTATTTATTATTATCTTTTAGAGAGTGTGTGTGTGTGTGTGTGTGTGTGTGTGTGTGTGTGTGTGTGTGTGTGTGTGTGTGTGATGGTATGTGCTGCTTCTCCACATGTGAAGTTCCTAACGGAAAAATAAAGTTCTTTGAATTGAATTTGACTCATACTGTATGTCTGTAACAGACTCATGTGAACAGACTTTCTCGTTCTGCTTTCCTCTGAAGTCATTCATTGATACTCCGGATCTCCTTGCTGTGTGTTGTATTTTTTTTTACTGGTGACAGATGCATTTCCTGTGTCTTGTTTCATCTCTAGTGAGCAGCCAACTTAGACACACAAAATAGCTCAGTGAGTACGTTACTGACTTGCTGCTGCATCATACTGATATGGAGAAAACACTTCTTCTGATCCTTTTTATGTCTACAGGTAGCCTAAGCTTTATACAAAATCTAAAGACATAATAATTAAGATTATTTGTCATTCGTATTCGTACAGTATATATTATCTATGCTTATTTATCTATTTTTTTTCAGTATTCTTTTCATTTAATCTATTTTTTCAGACATCATGGCTGACAGAACGGATCCTGAGAGACAGTTGATCAATCACCATGAAGGGGACTCAGTGAAAATGAAATGCTCATTTCAAGCCACCAGCAGTAACATTTGGATTTACTGGTACAGAAAGCATCCAAATGAAGCTCCACAGTATTTAGCTTTCAAAGGGGCTCGATCTGAGACAAGAGAGCACAAATCTGACCAACGGTTTGGTATTACTAATGAGTACTCATCTACTGAACTCAGTATTAATGGCCTGACTTTGGCAGACACAGCTCTCTACTACTGTGCCTTGAGGGATGTTGCCCAGTGATACAAACTCAGCAAGAAGCTGAACAAAAACTAATTTGTCTTTAATGCCAAGAGACATCATAGATATTTCCTGCTAGTGCAGATATCAGCCGCCTGCCATCAGAGGTTTGGAGTGATATGCTAACTGTGGTTACACCTGTTACCAGAAATAAATTCTATTAAACTGTACAGTAACTCATGGCTGTTGCTAAATGAATGGCAGTATGATGGCTTTCTTTGCTCTGTTTCAGATATACTGTACAAAGGAAAGGTACGTATCAGATAGGACACTTCCCACGGTGGCCTATCAACATTTAACATAATGGCTGTGAGGTTTTCAAGAAGGCAAGTCCCTCTATACTTTCTTGAATTAGGCTCATGACATCTACATAATTAGGCCCATGACATCTACATAATAAGGCCCATGACATTTACAGAATGCTCAACACAGAAGGCTTTGTGTGCAAAATGGCACAAAGAGAATATAATCTTTGGGAATATTAACATAGGTAGACAAAGTAAAAAGTTAACATCAAAATGTATAGTCAACCCGAGTGCACTGCAGGTGGCATGATTGTATTACAAGACCGCTGGTGCATCCACTGCAATGCCCCCTACCTGAAAGAGCTCACCCCACTAATCACAACATGATCCCTCGTTTTCTACTCTATCAAAGGGCCTCCACACACCCAGGACAAGACAGATCAAGGGGTGATTGGCTTCTGCTCTCCTGCCTCTTGTCTGTGGATTGCCCTCTCTGACACTCTGAGGGCTCGACAGTGTATGGACAGTTTTTAAAGACTTTAAACATTTATTTTTTAACAGAATATATGACTTTAATTAACCTGGGCAGCTGTTGTTTTAACCCTGATGGCTGCTGCTGCCTATTATGATATCTTAATGTGTTTTCTTTCTTTCACTGTTTTCAATGTCACATTTACCCTAACACTTTGAGTTTGGCTGAGAATGTATATCTGAATGAATTTTCTCTGTTGGATAATCTGGAAAAGAGCCCTTTGTACTGTTCTCATTGTGAACTGTAGAGGGTGCAAATGCAATGTCAAAACAGTGCAGCACAAGTGTGTCAGAACATGATGTGTTGTGTTGGATGTAAGAACTGAATGAGACTGAGAGAGTTCAGAGTGAGCTGCATTATCACTGGTAGTCACTACAGTTCAACAATGGAATACTGCATCAGGATATTCATTCTGGCTGCTTATTTCAGTGGTAAGAGATGTCCTAAAATGCAGTAAATGTTTCTCACAATTTCTGTATAATTTCTGTATTTTCATTCTTTTTCATATTTCATGTGTCTCTGTTGTCTTCACAGTGTGCTCTGCAGCTGGGGACACTGTTACTCAGCCTAAAGATGAGACTGGTCTGGAGGGTAACACGGTGACACTACGCTGTCGGTATGAGACCACTGCAGCAGCATCTCAGCAGTATGTCTTCTGGTACCAGCAGAAACCCAATGGATACCCAAAATATATTTTACAGAAACCGGCTTTTGGACTAAACAATGGCCCAGATTTTAAGGAGAGATTCAATGCTATGCTCAACACAGACACAAAAACTGTTAATCTGACAATCCAGGATCTGCAAGTGTCTGACTCTGCTGTGTACTACTGCGCTCTGCAGCCCACAGTGACAGCTGCACACTCAACACTCATACAAATACTGTCTGAGTCAAAAGACACCTGAAAGTGGCATTTTATGAATAATGTTTTCTAAACAAGATTTTTTGGAGGAGCCCACAGGGATGATTGTCAGGGATGATTGTCAGCCATCAGTCACTCCATTTCAGTTATAGCTTTACACCCAGATCATTCCAGGACCATGGAGAGCTACGAAGCCATGTTCATTCTCAACGCTAAATACGAAGCATTTTATGTGGGAACTAGAGAAATCTGACTAAAACATTATAAAGGAAGTTGATGGATGCCCATATCCAACAAAGATACAAACAGATAACACATTTCACGAAATAGAAATAAATATCAGTGTAGAACATACATATCACACTGGGAAATTATACTGTATTTCAAATAGTTTAAAGTAGTTTTGAAAAGTGCTGTGTACAATATGATCGCAAGACCTGCTAGTGAAGATGGAGTTAATCTGAGGGGAACATCTCAACTAATTTCCACATGTCAACCAGTCTAGTCAAATCAAGATTGTTTTTATATTGCACATTTCATACACAGAGGTCATTCAACGTGCTTTACATGTAATAAAACATAGAAGGGCAATAGTCAAAGAATAGTTTAAAAGTAAAGCTCGTAATAAAAAGGAAACATAAAACACACAAGGTAAAATGTGACCCTGTAAAGCGGAACCAGTCGTTTCAGTAAAATTAATTAAATTAAGTTATTGTGCTCACGTGAACGGCCATAAACTAAGCTTTCCAACGATATGTATATCGAGGGTATTACACAAACTATCGCTAAGATAACAGCATCCAAAGTTGACAAGGTTCTCCTGTCACGATATGCCAGAAGAGGAGAAATCACCTTTTTATGCGGCGCGTGCACAACGGGAATGACAGCAAATGTGTTGAATCTTCGCCGGGTTTAACAGTCAAAACGTATGTTTTTCCGTGAAATGCGTTCACGATATGAAACTGTAGACTGTATACAGTCGAATTAGGCGAAAACGTGAAATTCAACATTTTAACCCGGAAGTTTGTTATTGTTGATTTTCTCAAAATAATGTTGTGCGCAAAACGACTGATTTCGCTATGAATGGTCACAAATAAGGTAAAAATAAAGAATAATTAAAAAGACAACATAAAAGACACAAGGTAGAATTATTTGAAGACGGATTCATAATTTGTGAATCAGCACTCAGGAGAAGGCGTCTGAAAACAGTTTAAAGATTTAAAACTTGCTACAGTTGTAGCCTTTTTGATGTCATGTAAAAGTTGGGTTCGGAGCTAAACTGCATATAGCAGCCAAAATCTGCTTCTAGTTCTAACAGCAGGTTTTACAAACAGGTTTTTCTCCTGAGACCTGAGAGGTCGAGGTGTGTACTGCTGAAGTACTGTATGTCTGACAGGTATTTAGGTCCTGCTCCATTTACTGATTTATAAACAAGCAATAGTGTTTTAGAGTCAATTCTGTGACTTACTAAAAGCCAATGATTTAAGAATTGCGGTGATGTAGTCAGTTCTTTCCGAGAACCCTAGCTGCTGTATTTTGTATGCTGCTTGATAGTTTTTTTGGGAAGGCCTGTGAAAAGCAATGCAGTAATCAACCCATGATTGGGAATGAGTGAGGTGTTCTAAAACATGTTGGATTCACTTCCTTGAAGCAGCGTTCACCGTTACTTGTTCAGTGTGACAGCAGGTATTCATTCTTGCTGAATTTGCAATAGGCCATAAGTGCATGAACATTTTCAACATCAGTAACTCAATGGTGTAGTAGCTAACTGAAGTATTTACAGTCATCAAGCTGCGTTTCCATTACAAATATGCGCAAAAAACTTTGTCGATATTGTCTTAATGTCGAATATCACAATTTTCGCAATTGCGGTTGTAACAATTCAAACTTATATTTTAAGATATGAAAGGCTACTAACAAAGAAATAAATAATTCGGAAACCAGTTTTTTAGATTTAGACTGCTTATTTAGTGATAACGTTATGCGTTCACGTTATGTTCTTAGAATGAACCGAGTTCATACATACATACATACATACATTCATTCAACAACAAACCCCACAATATAAATGACCCCCACCCCAAACACCCCAGAAATTATATAGCTCAGTCCAAGCACATATAAAGAGCAGCCGTAGTTTCAAATCCCCAACCCAAAAGTCATAAAGCGCTACCGCTCCAGGTGCGCACAAAAGTCCCACGGCAAAGTCACTCCTTGAACAGAAAAGTATTCCAGTAATCCAATTGGCAAAAATCCACATAAAAGAAACTGTAGGCCTACAGCACAGCAAAAAGAAAAACACTGCGGGCTCACCCCACCGAAGGCCTGTACGTTCGCAGGTCCCGCTGCTTCTCTCTTTCTCCCCAGACAGTAGCTGCGTTTCCATTGACCATTAAATTGCGCAAATTAAGAGTTGCGAAAAGAAATGTGCTTAATGGAAACACACACATTTCGAAAAAACATTTTGAAATGTGTGTGTTTCCATTAAGCACATTTCTTTTCGCAACTCTTAATTTGCGCAATTTAATGGTCAATGGAAACGCAGCTACTGTAAGAAATGTGCTTAATGGAAACACACACATTTCGAAAAAACTAGTTTTTTCGAAATGTGTGTGTTTCCATTAAGCACATTTCTTTTCGCAACTCTTAATTTGCGCAATTTCATGGTCAATGGAAACGCAGCTTTTTCGCAACTCTTAATTTGCGCAATTTCATGGTCAATGGAAACGCAGCTAATGTCTTTTCTTTTCAAGGTATCAGTAGCTGCGTTTCCATTACAAATATGCGCAAAAACTTTGTCGATATTTTCTTAATGTCGAATATCACAATTTTCGCAATTGCGGTGTTTCCATTACATTCGGCTAACTAAATTAAAATCTCGTGTATTCTCGCGTGCTGTAAGTCATTATGAGACATGGTGGTTATCAACATTACCCAGATAGCAATTTCCTTTGGGCCGGATCCGCATGAAAGCCTTTAGATCCGTATGTAGCGGACCTACGGTATCTGACTGTGGGCCAGATGTGGCCCACACACAATAAGCGGACCCGTATTGCAGATCCGTACAACACAGAATAAGCGGACCCGTGTCACACACAAGAGGCGGACCCGTATTGCAGATCCGTACAACACAGAATAAGAGGACCCGTGCCACACACACACAATAAAAGGACCCGTATTGCAGATCCGTACCACACACAAGAAGCAGACCCGTACCACACACAAGAGGCAGACCCGTATTCATGGGTTTCATCAGGTCCCTTAGCACAGGTGTATCAATCACCATGCAGTCTGCATTGATAATCAAGGTGCTTCATTTTATACACCTGTGGAAAGGGACCTGATGAAACCCATGAATTGCAGATCCGTATACCACACACCAGAG
Source organism: Sardina pilchardus (assembly GCF_963854185.1). Taxonomy (NCBI): domain Eukaryota; kingdom Metazoa; phylum Chordata; class Actinopteri; order Clupeiformes; family Clupeidae; genus Sardina; species Sardina pilchardus. The sequence continues at coordinate 34,128,098 of NC_084995.1, read as the reverse complement.
CGGTAGATAAAACAGAGTGGCGACACTCCCATAGACCTCCGTAGGAAAAATTGGCAGTGCTTTTTCCAGGCTATTTCCTCGTTATGGGACTTTTGGAACTATTTACAGCCAATCTCTTGGTCAGTAGTTAATGAGTTAAATTATTACACCTTCCAGCATCTAGAAGCTACATCCCACCCTCCTGGAATTCAGCCATTTAGCGCAGGTTTTTTGGAACTTTTCATCGCGTGGCGGCGACATCAAAGCGTGTCGCAACTCTCTCTGCTCTCTCTATGGCTCTGCCACACACAAGAAGCAGACCCGTACCACACACAATAAGCGGACCCGTATTGCAGATCCGTACGACACACAAGAAGCGGACCTGTACGGGTTCGCTTACTGTGTGTGGTACGGATCTGCAATACAGTTCCGCCTCTTATGTGTGGTACGGGTCCGCTTATAGGGCTCGGGATCATGACGTGAAAACTTTGCGGGCACAGCTAATACTATATTTCTGCTTCTTGTCTTCTGCATCTGAATGAATGGACATCACGTTCAGTGCGCTACCAACATGGCGGCAATATTCCTAGAATGCAAGTCGTGTGCCCGAGCCCTATTGTGTGTGGTACGGATCTGCAATGCGGTTCCGCCTCTTATGTGTGGTACGGGTCCGCTTCTTGTGTGTGGTACGGATCTGCAATGCAGGTCCCATATCACATATGACTTTAAGCAGACATTCACATCCCCAACTGGTCACCACTATAAAAAACTTTGCAGAAGAATTAAGGATGCTTATCACAATTTTATGACTTTATAAACCTCATGGTTTAGATATAAAATATAACCTAGACATTCTCTGATAACTTTAATTATACTTTGTGTAGGCCTACTTTGTTTGCTTGTTTGTTTGCTTTGTTTGCTTCCCAGCATGCATTGCAAATATTAGTTTTGAATTTTGAAACAATGTGGTTGGGATATTTTAGCTTATAGGCTAACCTACTCCACTGATGTTTTGAACAACAACATTACCAGATATGACCATTGACTTAGTAATTTATTAGGGGGGAAATACACCGTAGTCGTGAAAGTATTAGACCTAACCGGGTATAAATACCCAGCTAACTCTTCTCATGTTTATCCATCTGGACGTGATCATCAATCTCCAAGCCGCACCCAGAGGTAAGCTAAATAAATGTGTGAAATAAAATACTAGACGTAGGCTAAATTGCAAATCATTACTGCATGCCAATTACTGTTTACCAACGTTGACAGCTGTTTCACAACGCCACACGCTCGTGACAGATTGACTTGGGTAATCTCCATGGCGCAAATGCTAAACGGTGAACAGGTAGTTGTGTGAAATTCGATTTTTCCTCTTTTTACGTCGCAGTGACAAAATACGTTTTTTAAAAAGCTCTGAATCATCGCCGGGACGTTATCTTGTTTGTTGGGAGCAGTCTCAGCCCTTATTGCCACCAGATCAGTTAAACGGATCCAAAACAATTTTGGACCGATGTGCGTTTGGACGGCGGATCAGGTCCACTATTCAGATCCGTGCCGGATGTCGTGGTAGGTGTGTTTTGCTATCTGGGACGGACCTGGACGAGTGCAAGTTCATATCTGCCGCAAATCCGTCAAACAGATCCAAAACAATTTTGGACCGATGTGCGTTTGGACGCCAGATCAGGTCCATTATAAAGATCCGTGCCGAATGTTGTGGTACATGTGGCCCAGTTCCGTCCCAGTGCAGTTTTGCTATCTGGGTACCCAGATTTAGCCATAGGGATTTAGTCTACACTAAATGCATTCAAATAGCCACCACGGCACGCTGATTATCAGTCATTAGACTATAAGCCATCAGCGGAGGAGGCCTACGTTTTGGTGGGGCAGAAACATAAAATTAAAAATGACAACAAGAGTTTGTTGTAGTAGGCCTATGCTTAAATCATGTCACAGCCATGTCAGTGGAATATTTCGTAGATCAGCCCAGTTGATTAGTTTCTAAAACTAGAATCTAGATTTCTTTCAGCACCGTTCTCATCATGTTAAACCAGCAAAGCATAGCAACGTTGTTGCTATGGGTAAACAAAACTAGTTGAGCGGTTGCGTAGCCTATGCAGCGTTTTTGAGGAATTGTTGTCGGCAAGTTCACAGCTGTGGATTCAACATTTTAGAATGACACGAGCCACTTTTAATGAAAAAAATATTATTTTTTTACACTATTCTCCCGGTGCCACTTCCTGTCGGCAGTCTTCTTCGTCGGTTTCGTTCCTCCTAACATCCGGTTGTTGGGTCACGTGACTCGTCAGATGCGAAAAAAGTGTTTCCATTGCAGTTTTGCGAAATATACAAATTTCGATACGCTCGAAATACCACCTCACCCGAGCGCAAAAACTTTTTATCGAAAAATGTGAGTTTTTTCGAAATGTGTGTGTTTCCATTAAGCACATTTCTTTTCGCAATTCTTAATTTGCGCAATTTAATGGTCAATGGAAACGCAGCTAATGTGGGTAATACAATCACATCAAACCAAAACCAAAGTCAGAGTGAAGATGGATCCACTGTTACCATGTCCTGTAGCTACTCCACCACAAACGAAGATAAAACTCAAGTCTTTCTGCAGATCTCCTCTGCTCAAGTTTCTGCACTGTACTATTGTGGTCTGGAACCCACCTGGGAAGTTTAGGACCCTGACTAATTTAATCATACTGTAAAACATTAAGTTCAGCCATGTACTGTGCTCTGCGGGTAGCCCAGTGGTACAACAAAAACTCTCTTAAAATGCTCTTCATTCAGAGATCAAAGCAATTTCCTCTTAGTGTTCCGATATCAGTTTAAAACCATGAGAAGATTTCTGATAAGTAGCATTTGTGGTCACACCTGCTGCAGCACTGAAATGAAATGAAACACACAATAACACACAATGCAAATTAGCATTAGACATATTTGACGTATCAAGCGGTTTTTCAAGCGGTTGACTTTGGTGTGGCATTTTCTTTTAAAATATTTGTTTTTGTCCAATAATAATCAATGTTACAGCTTCAAACATAGTGTCTTTTTGTTATTTACAATCATTGTTGTTTAACTGATACTGAGTCAATCATCTCTGAAAAAAATACCTGAACCAAATTTCTACAGTTACATATATTTAATTGAATTCAATGTAAACACTCCCATTACAAATATGGCTGCAATACAAGCCAACAACATTGAAAATGCAAGACATATAGTAATCCTCTGTGTCATATCCCCATCTGGTAAACAACCTCACCACCACAAAAGAGACCAGCAGCTTTCTGCTTTACTTCACTGGTACTGACACCACCCACCCAAACAGTAGTTGATAAAGAGAGAGGCAGCGAGAGTGAGGCATCACTGTATATTATGGCACACTGGCTATGGGAATTACCTCTGCTGTCTGTGTGTTTTGCTGGTAGGTTTTGGCTTAATAATGTTAAAGGGTTCAACCACATTACAGATGGATCAGCCTGTAGCTTTAATCAGTATCTTGTGATTTAGCAATGTTTTTGTATGTTTTATTGTTACCAGATTGCAGATCACAGGACACAGTTAACCAGACAGTGTCAGTTCAAATGGCTTCAGAGGGAGGATCAACAACTCTCCAATGTACATATAAAGTAGCAGCAGGTGGAATCCCAACTCTTTTTTGGTACCAGCAAAAGTCAGGGAAATGGCTTCCCCAATGATACCATTATTCATGTCAAATAATCAGCAATGGCTCTGATATATGCAATTGAATTAAATGAACAGTTTATTAGGCATTAAGTCTGCTGGTAAATGTAATATCACTTCATGTTGGATGTAAGGTAAAACCCAGATAAGTAAATACAGTAAAACAAAGGATCAAGTGAACAAAGTAAACTTAACCTCAAACAAACAGCAAACTTGAACTTAAACAACCTAACAAACATCAAATACACCAGATAAAACAATCATTAGCAGAAGAAAAGAGAAAGAGCCCCGAAGTGAGAAGCATCCCCTCTTAGTTTTAGTCATAGTCTACAACTATGCATACATTAGATTGTAATGATATCATAATCAGACTGCTGCCCACATTATAAGTATTCATTCAAGACCAAACATAGATGTATAGTATTGACAACATACATTTGACAGATATTCAGAAGTGGGCATCAGATCAGTTGGATTTTCACTGTATGATAACTAGATATAAGCTCTTGTGTGAATGCTTGTTCTTGTCCTGTTGCGATTATGGTGTTTGCAAGACTGTTTGTGTTTTTAATACTAATGGAATGTAAATGCAATGTAACATTTTAATATTTGTAATGTTGAAATGATTAAGATTTTACTACAGGACCCCAGGGAGACTACCCTTTGTGGGGAAGCTAATGGGTATCCTAATAAAGAATAAGAATTAGAATAAGAGTAGATGGCCACCCCAAGAAAGTTCTTTGTTGAAATGTGGATAGTCATGTGGCAGCCATTTTGCAGCTTTGGCTATGAAAAAAAACTGACTGAAATGTATAACCAAGGCCCACCCATTCGCACGAGAGGTGTGTCCCTATGCAAGTCCTAAAGCAATTGTCTGCACACTAAAGGCATCACTCTGGAAAATGCAGCTGAAGCGCATGTTTTCCTACCATAACAGAGTCTCAGCAAAACTGTAATTTCTACTGAAAGTTAATCATGATTATTCTTTATCTGCTTCTAGGTAATAGTCATGTGTGTTATATGTTTAACTGACAACCATGAGCAGATATAAGTATGTGTGGGCTTTGTGTAAACGGTAGGCTGATGGACCTCTAGAGACTGACTGACCTGTGTTTCTCTCTGTTTTTAGCACCAGCTCTGGCCTGCGAGTTTGAGTGCAAGAATGGAAGGTGTATAAACCGGGATTTTGTTTGTGACAATGATAACGATTGTGTGGACAACAGCGATGAGGTAAACTGTTCCTGTAAGTATATAAATACAAAATACGAGAAGAACCCTCCCAAACTGAACGTGTAAAGTAGGCTATTTAGCCTCCTCATGTGGGGTCACCCCATCAGTCTATCATCATTAGATATTTACTATAGTGTTCATGCATGGTATGGCAGCACATACCATAGAAACTGCATATCTGCTGTTCTAAATGTGGAGGTTTATAACCTTATGAACATTAATTATTAAATATGGCATTTACATTACCAGCCATTGTTTTTTTTTTTTTTTTCAACAGATGTCATTAATCCAGTGGACCAAAACATTCTCACTGACGAACAGAAACCCGTTACACTGAGATGCTCATATGACACAAATGCTACACGGGTGCGTCTTTACTGGTACAGACAATATCCTGATCAAGCTCCTGAGTTTTTACTGTGGAGAGGTGCAAGATACTACGATACTAAACATGAACCCAACCCTACATCGGAAACATCAACAACATCAGAAACATCAACTGAACTCCATATTAAAAACCCAAGTCTGGCAGACACAGCTCTCTACTACTGTGCTCTCCGGGTATCCCAGTGATAAAAAGACTATGACAAGCTGTACAAAAACTTGCACAGATGAATTTACTTTGAAATAAAGGAGATAAAATAAATGTATTAACCACAGTTACGTCTGCCAACTTTGTGGCCTGCCAAATTCTGTATTGAATGGGAAGCTGTGGTAATACATATTCGCACCTGTTAACATGTTAATTAAGGAAGTGCTCTTGATCATGCTCAAAGCAAAGCCATCTGTTGAGTCAACCCCCCTCCCCTATGTATCTTATCAAAATGCTAAAATGCCCCCCTCCACCCCCTTGAGAATCTGTGCCTCTATACCGTGTAGTCTGGGTTACAGAAGGATGCCAATAGACCTCTGAAATTTGCCTGCATGCAAAAAAGGCACTTTGTGTATATAAGGAGATGCGGTATTTTGAGATTTTTCCAATGGAAAAATAACATGGGGATTTTGAATTGGCGTACCTGTTAAACTCTCGCAGGGATGAAGAAATCTGAAGTGCAGACGTTTTGCTCTACACACTTTTGTCCTCTGGCTATAAGTGGATGCTGTGATATCCTGTAATATGAATATGCAATTGTGACTACGTTTTCTAAAAAAGACACTGAGCTTATCACATAAGTATTCCAACACATACAGTATACATTTGTGAACATTTCATATTTTACTCTAGTCATCTATGAGTTACAGCTTTATAAGACCTGGTTCCAGGCTTTGTTTCAAGGCCACTAGAGGGCCCAAATGTGGCCAGTTCCAGAGATGTATGTTATACTGACTGTTTCTGAAAATGCTATTGGGTCTCAGCTTTCAAAAGAGGTAAAGCATTTGATGTTGGGTTAAGATGAGAGACATCTTCAACTTACTGTGCTGCCTTAGGTAATGCAAGTAATTGTCTGACATATTATCTTTTATTACAGGTCATGACAGCTACTTGCTGCACAGACGCTGCATTTCAGAATTTAGTAGATACTAGATACTAGATTAACATTAATATGGACATATCTGCAGTGCTCTTTTTCTACCCAATTATGGTTTCAGTTGAAATATGTACATTATTGAAGATGCAATAAATCAATATTTTAAAAAGCATGATTGGCTGATCCTTCAAACAACACCAAACAACACAAACTACAGTGGATGGGGTGGAGTCAGGAAATATATGCGTGCATAAAGAAGTTGCCAAGATGCCAGCAGTCACTCTGTCAGTGCAAACCAGTCATGATGGTATTTGTATTCCTGCTCTTGTCACTCTTAGGGAAAATTTATGGGTATTACTATTTCTATTTATCATCACAACATAGTTCATAATGAAGGTGTAATATATAACCGCAGGTCTAATCAAGTTATCTCATTACCTGAAATAATCTAGACTTCAAAGGTGTGTTTAATGTGAATGTTAGCGTCATTAGGCCTGCCATCTTAACATAATCTTTTTATTCATCATTCACAGGAAAATCTGTTGGGAATACCATAACACCCTCTCATTCTTCAGTGGTCATCAGTGATGGAGAAAGTGTCACTTTGTCCTGTAACTACAGCAGCAGTAGCACTGGCAATACTTTACAGTGGTATCGGCAGTATCCCAACTCCATCCCAGAGTTCCTCTACTACATACTTGAGAGTGGTTCCCCTTCAGACCCAGTTCCCCGCCTGACTCCCTCCATAGATAAAGAGGCAAAGCGTGTGTTTCTGGAGCTCTCCTCTGCAGAGGCGTCTGACTCTGCTGTGTACTACTGCGCCCTGGTGCCCACAGTGACAGGAACTCAGACTCTGCTGTACAAAAACCTCTCAGGTGAGCAAGAGGAGGGAGATCAAACACGTCCGCCTCACAGACCGCATTTATTAATACAGTATACAGGTTTGAACTCATCAACATTGATCTGTATTTATCATGTGAATTATAATACTGTAAATTCAATTAATTTCATTATAAATATCTTTAGATGATATGTCTTTCTATATAAAATAACATATAGTTAAACATTAAGTTAAAGGATGAGTTTAACATTTGAACCGTTGATGTACTGTATACTGTAAGAGATTACAAAGTATATATATATATTTATCTATTTTAATAAATGACAGTCTACAGAATCTCTTTTGAAGTCTTATTGACCATTACACTCTCTCTGCCCTTGCTTTCCAACACCTCTCCACACGGTTTGGTGACCCATTACATATTGTAGCAGTGAATATGCACGCACAGTTACAGTACATCCACAACAAATGCAGGAAGTGTCAACTGTGAAAAAACACGTTAACATTGTTTAGCATCACATTACATCACACCAAATACTCTGCACAGCATCCTGGGAGTCCAAAGTCCAAGACCCATCACATGATTTTAAGCACCCCTCTTCTCATAACAATACTCTAATGCATGACATGTTCATGTCACCATGTCACCAGAGGGAGGCACCATATGCTGTAGTTTAAGACCATGAAAACCAGAGGAGGTTACAGCCGATCTCTGTTGTCAATTAACTTAACTGAAAGTTGATAGTTATTATATTAAAGTAGGCTATATTTCTTTATACCACTCCCAAAACAGGGGGTGCGGTTGAACATATGAGGGGTTGAGAATTTCCATTTCAATTCAATTCAATTCAATTAATACCACGCCAGGCTCTCCAAAGTTAAGTTCTGCACACCGTTTCTTTCAAAAAGCCAACTTGAAAGTTATCTGCGTTGTTCGGCCTTTCATATTTCTATAGGTTTGAATAATAATTAAAATAATATATGCTTTTATAGCATTGTTTTGGAAAAAAGGTTGTTTTGTAGACAACATTCCAATTTAATCTAAAACTAATATATTGACCATGTCTTATATTGCAGTATTGACAGCTGGTCAGCATATAGCATCACCTACTGTACATCTGAAGAGATTTCTAGAGAGGGGAACCCTATCATGCTCACATGCAACTACAGCTTAGCTTATAGTTCAGACTCCATTGTCATTTTACAAAATATGTATGTATGTATAATACTGTAGTTTATTTCTGTATGCTAGTACTCCATACGACACAGATCATTTCAGAGGTCAGAGTTTATGTTAGTGCTCTTGTATAATATTGCTCAGACATTTTATTGTTAACAATTACACAAACCATAATACAGTAACATAAGTTATCAGATGTGAAAGTCTCTTATGAAGTTGACCAACCCTCTACCAGTCAGAGGAGGATTGAAGTGTCTAAGGGTGAAGAACTGAATCCAAGCAGATCTGCATAACATGCACCCTCATGAACTACACTATGGACACTACCATGATGATTCCTGTAGCACTGCTACTGTTTTCAACCTTATTGGGTAAGAGAAGCTACATTTTTCAGTAGTATTACACAGAATAATTTATTTTCTAGAAAAATGAAAAAGAAAACAGCAGCACAAATCATGCATACTGATATATGCTCAACATGTCTGTTTCTTTACCTCTGGCAGGGCTCATGAATGCAGATACGATAACTTCAGATAGTACTGATGTCTCTCATATGGAGGGATCTGATTTAACCCTTTCATGCAACTACTCCTCCTCAAATCCACTCTACAGTGGTATCGTCAGCATCCAAACTCAGCTCCTCAGCATCTTCTCAGCATTTATGTTGGTCAGAATCAGCAAAAAGATGAGGAGCTTAGTCTGTCTGTGAAAATGACTGAAGAGAAAGTCTTTCTGGATCTCTCCTCTGAACTCTCAGACTGCTTTCTACTACTGTGCCCTGCAGCCCACAGTGAATGACAAACACACATCCTCATACAAAACTTCATGGGCACACAGACACATGTACTCAACTGATGATTGATCACGAACTTAAGTTGACGGACTATATGAAGATTTCACTTATGGTAGCTTTTGATTCATATCTAGTGCTGGGGTTTTATAATTTTCCCAGTGAAATATTTGCTCTTCATAGTGTACTGCACAAAGTCACAGTACACTATGACTTTAATAAGGGAAATGATTGGACCTTATTTCTGCATTCTAGCAGAATGTAATGGTAGCCAGTCTTCAGTGAACCTCACACGAGGAAGTTGTTGTACCTGCAAGTACGATGGAACAGACTACAGTCTGCACTGGTATCGTGTTCCCTTACTCAGTACTACAGTTTCTCATTCTGGAATATTGAGTCTACTGTACATAATCAATGCAACTCCTCCTGTTTTTGGGATAGAATAATGTAATGGTAGCCAGTCTTCTGTGAACCTCACAAGACAACAAGTTGTTGTATGTCGTTATGTTGCCATCTAGTGGAATGGTGGTGTGTGGCAGAAATCTTTACTAACATCTGTCTCTCTCTCTCTCTCTCTCTCTCTCTCACACACACACACACACACACACACACACACACACACACACACACACACACACACACACACACACACACACACACACACACACACACACACACACACACACACACACACACACACACACCTGTATATGAGGAGGAGTCATGCAGCGGTTTTTGGGTACTCATGAAGAACAATTGAAGAGTTGTCATTCATTGTGTGGATTCTGTTTATTTTGTGTCAGACAATTATGACCATGTGCAGCCTTCTCTATCTGCTTTTAACACTGATAGGTGGGTTAAATTCAGTTTTGACAAAAAAAAACTTTAAACATGGGCCTGCATGTTTTAAGTATTTTTAAATATAGCAACATTTTTTTCTTTTAGGTGACAGTTTTCAAGCTGACATCTCTCCAACCTCTACAGAACGTGTTGTCTCAGAGGGGGAAACAGCTTCTCTCTCCTGCATATACAGTGTTACTGTACAAAATCTGCAGTGGTATCGCCAGAATCCAGGCTCTAAACCAGAATTCATCATCATGTTGTTTGAATCCAACATTAATCCAGTGAAATCAACTCCTCCTCATCCTCGTGCCTCTGGTGAAGTGGATAAAGACTTAAAACAGTTTCATCTGCATATCTCATCTGCTGAAGTATCAGACTCTGCTGTCTACTACTGCGCTCTGCAGCCCACAGTGACAGGAACACCAGCTGCACTGTACAAAAACTCAAATTACATGAACTGTAAATATATTAGGTAGAGTTCAGTTAAATAATTGAAACATATGGTAAAGCCATAAATGAATGTTATTAAAAGCATATTATTGGCTGATCCTTCAACAATAACCAACTTCAATGGATGGGGCGGAGTCATGAAATGTATATGTGTGTAAAGAAGGTGTTGAGATGTTGCAGTCAGTGCAGACCAGTCATGATGATACTTGTTCCCTTCCTACTCTTGTCTCTCTCAGGTAACACCTTCTCATAATATCAGGTAGTACATGATATAATGAAATAATGCAGGTATAGTTGAGTAGATCTACTCTAGTCATCTAGTCATCTCAAATAATCTAGGCTCTCTGTGTTCTTCATTCTCAGGAGAATCTGTTGGGAATCCCATAACAGCCTTGCAAGCTTCAGTGGTCATCAACGAAGGAGAAAGTACCACTTTATCCTGTAACTACAGTGGTGGTGTCACTAACTTGCAGTGGTATCGGCAGTATCCCAACTCCATCCCAGAGTTTCTCTACTACATATATGAGCATGGTTCCCCTTCAGACCCAGTTCCCCGCCTGAGTCCCTCCATAGATAAAGAGAACAAGCGTGTGTTTCTGGAGCTCTCCTCTGCAGAGGCGTCTGACTCTGCTGTGTACTACTGCGCCCTGGTGCCCACAGTGACAGGAGCTCAGACTCTGCTGTGCAAAAACCTCTGAGATGTGCAGGAAGAGGGAGATCCAACACGTCCCCTTCACAGACAGCACATTCATACTCTGACTATTAATCCAGACTGCTGATGCACTAAGCTGTATGTATCATGTGAATTACAATATTGCACATTTAAAATATGGGATTTGCATTTATAATACATAAAAATTAGCAAAGAAACATATTACATATCAAAATTGATATTTACACAATTAAAGCATACACAAAATTGAGTTAAAGGATGAGCTTTGCCCTTCATGTATAAAGAGATGTTTTGCATCACAATACATAAATGTATTAATTTGTAATGCACACAGCCAAAAATGTACAGGAACATCACCCTGAACATTAATCGTGGCTTCCATATATATTATTTCATCGCATGATTTTAAGCCCCCCTCTTCCCATGACAATACTCAATACCTAATATATATCATCACATGTTTTTGTCACCACACCAGAAGGAGGCGCTAAGACCATGAGACCCAGAGGTTACTGCAGACTTACAATATCCTTCATGCTCCACTGTGTGTGTCAGCTGTCCGTCTGTGAAAAGAAACTCTCTTGTCAAATAACTTAACTAAGAGTTGACTATGATCATCCTCTACATCCTTCTAGGTAATGCTGATGTGTTTGTATGTTTAACTGACAACCATGAGAAGTATGTTTATGTATTCATTATATACTGTAGTTGTTATTATTATAGAGCCATGTTCCCTCCCAAAATGGGGGGTGGAGTTGAGCGTATGAAGTGTTGAGGATTTTCATACCACACCAGGCTCTCCAAAGTGACAGTTAAGTTCAACACCAGTTAAGTTCAACACTGTTTCCTCCTGAAAGCCAACATGGAAGTTCTCTGTGTTGTTTGGCCTTTGATATTTATCATAGGTATGAATAATATTTCAAGTAATCTATGCTTTTAATAATAACATTACTTCTGAAATCAAGGTTGTCTTGTAAATGACATAACATACAATGAAAAGCATTTTAATCTAAAATTATTATGTTGATTATCTTTTGTATTTCAGGGCTGACAGCTGGTCAGCATATAAAATCGCTCGCATCTGAAGAGATTTCTAAAGAGGGGGACCCCATTATGCTCACATGTAACTACAGTTTAGCTTACAGTTCGGACTCCCTGCTGTGGTATCGCCAGTACCCCAGTTCAAGGCCAGAGTTCTTGTATCTTCTGACTGAAGGGAATCACACTCAACAAGCGAATCCACCAGTTCATGGGTTGTCTGTTAAACTAAACAGTAAGAAGAAGAAGCTGTTTCTGGAGATCTCATCCACTCAAGTCTCAGACTCTGCTGTCTACTACTGCGCCCTGCAGCCCACAGTGACAGAAGACCCAACAGCACTGTACAAAAACTTCAATAAGGGTACAGGAACATAATTGTGTCTAACAGCACAGCAGGCTACACAACTATTTATTCACAGCTCTCTCTCTCTCTCTCTCTCTCTCTCTCTCTCTCTCTCTCTCTCTCTCTCCATTGTCATTTTTCTAAATAAACATTTGGAATGTAATAGTTTCTTTATTTTAGTACTCCATATATGACTCAATTCAGAGTTCAGACTTTATGTTAGTACTCTAATGTGATATCTGGTTCAGACAGTTTATTGTTAACATTACTCAAGTTTACACAAACCATAATAAATATCGGGTGTGAATATCTGCAAAAGTAGCCTAATTGGAGCATTTTTAAATCAATTCATCATTATCCTGATCACCAAACTTCTGATGAAGTTCATCAACCCTCTACCAGTCAGAGGAGGAGCTGAACAGACTGCATCATGATGTGATCAGACTGAAGTGTCTAAAGGTGAAGAACATTTATGTTGGGCAGAGTGAACAATCAGATGTGGAGCTTCGTCTGTCTGTGAGAATGACTAAAGATCAAGTCTATCTGGATCTCTCCTCTGCTGAACTCTCAGACTCTGCTCTCTACTACCGTGCCCTGAGGCCCACAGTAAATGACAGACATGCATCCCCATTCCCCATACAAAAACCTACCTAAATGTGGCCTTGAGTTTTATTTGTAGAGCGTTTAGCAAGTTCCTCAACCATGCAAAACTATTGTGGTCTCATGTTATCACATGCAATTTTCACAAGTTATATGGATGGCTATGCCTTTAAATGGAAAACATGCAAATATTTATTTCATAGAAAAAAAAACATGCTCACAACAGTAAGTTGTTGTATGTCATAGTGGTGCCATCTAGTGGAATGGTGGTGTGTGTGTTGTTTTACTGAATGAGAAAGAACGGAGACCTTAGAATTCAAAAGATGTAACCGCCCCCCACCCACCCACACACACACACACACACACACACAAACACAAATGTGCACACTTAACCTTACCGTGCTGAATTTCAAAGTGTATAAAAACAGCAGTATTTCAACTGTTGAAAAGATTAGTCTCAATGGGGGTGTGTACTGCTGTACAAACATGTGAGAAGGAGGAGTCGTACAGCAGTTATCACAGCTGGTAATTCAATTATGTTTCACACAATTATGACCATGTGCAGCCTTGTCTATCTGCTTTTAGCACTGATAGGTGGGTTTATTTCAGCTTTTAGCATTAATAATAAAAAAGTCAGAGTCAACAATTATGAAACAGTCGGCAAGTATTTTTTAAAAATATATGGTTTTTTTTTCTTTTTAGGTGACAGTTTTCAAGCTGACATCACTCAAGCCTCTACTGAACTCGTTGTCTCAGAGGGTGAAACCGCTTCTCTCTCCTGCACATACAGTGTTGCTGTGAGCAATCTGCAGTGGTATCGCCAGAATCCAGGATCTAAACCAGAATTCATCATCATGTTGTTCGAATTCGGCGGTGATCCAGTAAAATCAACTCCTCCTCATCCTCGTGCCTCTGGTATAGTGGATAAAGGCTCTACAAAGGTTTATCTGAATATCTCATCTGCTGAAGTCTCAGACTCTGCTATCTACTACTGCGCTCTGGAGCCCACAGTGACAGGAAACCCAACAACACTGTACAAAAACTCAAAGTACATGAACAGTATGAAGTAGTACAGCAACATTGGACTGGTCACATACATTTTTTAAATGTGTCGCTGATAAGCTGATTACAGTAATATATTATCAGTGTCTAATAGCTTGGATGAAAGGATACACATTAGTCTAACATTAGAACATTCTTGTTTGGCTGCAGAAAAATGATAAATGTCTGTATCATGATTTGTTATAGGCTTCATCACAATATTTGAATATTTATTTAATAAATAATAGACTACAATGCAAAAAGTGAAAGTGAACCCAGGTTCCCTTCTTTTTATACCCAACTTGGTTCCAGTTGAAATAAATTTTATAATTCAGTTAAATCATTAAAACATACACTGGTAAAGCCATAATGAATGTTGGCTGATCCTTTGCGCAACAATAACCTACTCCAGTGGATGGGGGGGAGGGGGGGGGGGGGTCAGGAAATGTATGTAAAGAAGGTGTTGCGATGCTTGCAGTCACTGTCAGTGCAGACCAGTCATGATGGTACCTGGTGTATTCCTGCTCTTGTCTCTCTTAATAGGTAAGGTCTTTGAGTATTACCATTTCTATTTATCACCAGGTAGTACATAATCTAGGTGTAATATAATAATGCAATATAAGCAGATAATCAAGTTATCTTGTTGTCTCAAATGATCTAGACTCCATCACAGAAGAATGTATCAGAAATATCCATCTTCACATAATGTTCATCTCTTCATATTATTCACAGGAAGATCTGTTGGGAATACCATCACATCCTTGAATTCTTCAGTGGTCATAAGTGATGGAGAAAGTGCCACTTTCTCCTGTAACTACAGCAGTAGTAGCACTGGCAATACTTTACAGTGGTATCGGCAGTATCCCAACTCCATCCCAGAGTTCCTCTACCTCATATATGAGCATGGTTCCCCTACAGGCTCAGTTCCCCGTCTGAGTCCCTCCATAGATAAAGAGGCAAAGCGTGTGTTTCTGGAGCTCTCCTCTGCAGAGGCGTCTGACTCTGCTGTGTACTACTGCGCCCTGAGGCCCACAGTGACAGGAACTCAGACTCTGCTGTGCAAAAACCTCTCAGATGGAGGAGGGAGATGCTGTCCCCTTCACAGACAGCACTGTACATTCATTTATACACTCTGACTATTAATCCTGAATCCTGTCTGCTGATCCAAGTTGGAACACATTGGGGCAATTGCTCTGTCGCTAGTTTGGAGTTTAATGTGGCCTTAAACTCCAACTCCCAACTCCAACTCCAGTTTAAAACCGTGATAAACTCCAAACTATAGGGACAGAGCAATTGCCCCATGAAGCTTGTACTGATCTGCATTCATCATGAATCATAATACTGTGAATGAAATTCATTTTATTTTAAATATCTTAAGATGGAATATGCAATTATAATACATATAATACAATTAACAAATAAACATGTAACAAATCTGTTATGTATGTTGATATTTACACAGTGAAACATAGGCTACAGTATCAAGATCTAAAGGATGAGCTTAACCTTTGAAGCTTTGAGATATGCATTACAATTCATACATGCATCAATTTGTATTTGACACAACTTCACCTTGAGAATTAATAATGGCTTCCATATGTTATTTTATTACATGATTTTAAGCACCCCTCTTCCCATAATACTCAATACTTAATCTAATGCATGACATGTTCATGTCACCATGACACCAGAGGGAGGCACTCTATGCCTTAATTCAAGACCATGAAACCCAGAGGAAGTTTCAGCAAATCTGCCCTTCATGCTATATTATACAGTATATTGCAGTATTGACAGCAGGTCAGTAGCATCACTCACTAGCATGCTCACATACAGTTTAGCATACAGTTCGGACTCCATTGTCATTGTTCATAATAAACATGAGGAATGTATAATTTCTTCATGTTAGTAATCCATATGACTCAGATCATTTCAGAGGTCAGAGTTTATGTTAGTGTTGAAGTGTATCATGTTGCTCATCTTGCTCGAACAGTTTATTGTTAACATTACTCATCTTAACACAAACCATTATAACATAAATTGTTGTCTCCTAAAGTAATTGAAGTATCTTTAAATCACTTTATCATTATCCCAATCTCCAAAGTTCTTTCGATGTTCACCAACCCTCTACCAGTTAGAGGAGGAGCTCAACAGACAGCATCAGATTGAAGTGTCTAAGAGTGAAGAACTGAATCCAAGCAGATCAGCATACTGTACTATCCTCCCTCATGAACTACACTATGGGCATTACCATGATGACTCTTGTAGCACTGCTACTGTTTTCAACCTTATTGGGTAAGAGAAGCTACAATTTTCAGTAGTAATACACAGAAGAATTTATTTTCTTAAAAAATGAAAAAAAAAAAAAAACAAATACAGCAGCACAAATCATGCATACTGATATATGCACAACATGTCTGTTTCTTTTCCTCTGGCAGGACTCATAAATGCAGATACGATAACTTCAGATAGCACTGATGTCTCTCATATGGAGGGATCTGATTTAACCCTTTCATGCAGCTACTCCTCTTCAAATCTACAGTCTCTACAGTGGTATCGCCAGTATCCAAACTCAGCTCCTCAGCATCTTCTCAGCATTTACGTTGGGCAGAATGAACAATCAGATGTGGAGCTTCATCTGTCTGTTAGAATGACTAAAGAGAAAGTCTATCTGGATCTCTCCTCTGCTGAACTCTCAGACTCTGCTCTCTACTACTGTGCCCTGAGGCCCACAGTGAATGACAAACACACCTCCCCTTACAAAAACCTGCATGTCTAAATGTGGCCTTAACTTTTCTTCAACTATCCACAACTATTGAGGTTTCATAATATTATTGCCTATCTGCAATTTGCATACAGGAACAAATAGGCCTACAAATGTTAGTTTTATCTTATTTTGAGGTAGCACAGAAAAA
This sequence comes from Sardina pilchardus, assembly GCF_963854185.1. Classification (NCBI taxonomy): domain Eukaryota; kingdom Metazoa; phylum Chordata; class Actinopteri; order Clupeiformes; family Clupeidae; genus Sardina; species Sardina pilchardus. The sequence goes on along the minus strand of NC_084995.1, from coordinate 34,111,016 downwards.
AAGTGTACATACTATAGCGTTACTTAACTCGTAAAGCTTTCATATTGGCATTGGTTTCTGTAACCAGCTTCTTTCTTCGTCTCACATACAATTTTAGTTACTCCATGCGCATTGCGCACAGAGACACGTTAGACTGAACTGATGGTTGATCACACTTCAGCCGTGACGCACTGGATGAAGATTTCACTTACTGCACTTTTTGACTCTAAGATATCTAATACTGGGGCTTTATTATTTTCCAGTGACATATTTGCTCTTGTCACTGTGTACACTATAACATTAATAAGGGAAATGAACAGAAAATATTTCTTCATTCTGGCAGAAAGTATTAGCCAGTCAGTGAACCTTACTAAGTTGTTGTATGTCATTATGGTGCCATCTAGTGGAATGGTGGTGTGTGGCAGATATTCTTTACTGAACATCTGTCTTTGACCTTAAAGCAAATCATTAGGACACACACACACACACACACACACACCACACACAAATCACATTACTCTGCTGAATTTCAAAGTGTATAAAACATCTGTATTTCAACTGTTGAAAAGAGTCTCAGTGGGGGTGTGTACAACTGCACAGAGATAAGAAGGAGGAGTCTTACAGCGGTGATTGGGTACTCATGAAGAACAATTGACGAGTTGTCATTCATTGTATGGATTCTGTTATTTTTGTCACAGAATTCTGACCATGTGGAGCCTTCTCTTACTGCTTTTAATACTGATAGGTGGGTTTATTTCAGTTTTGAAAAGATAAAAAAAAATAATTTGTCAAAAATGAAACATGGGTCTGCATGTTTGGAGTATTTTTTTTTAAAATATCAACATTTTTCCTTTCTAGGTGACAGTTTTCAAGCTGACATCACTCCAACCTCTACAGAACTTGTTGTCTCAGAGGGTGAAACAGCTTGTCTTTCCTGCAAATACAGTGTTTCTGTGAACAATCTGCAGTGGTATCGCCAGAATCCAGGATCTAAACCAGAATTCATCATCATGTTGTTTGAATCCAACAGTAATCCAGTGAAATCAACTCCTCCTCATCCTCGTGCCTCTGGTGAAGTGGCTAAAGATAAAAAGGTTTATCTGAATATCTCATCTGCTGAAGTCTCTGACTCTGCTGTCTACTACTGCGCTCTGCAGCCCACAGTGACAGGAACAGCAGCTGCACTGAACAAAAACAAAAATTACATGAACTGTATGTGATTATAAGCTACTGTAAGTGTAGCAGGAATGGACTGTTCACATATTTTTAACATTGTTGTGCCCAAGAGGCGGCCACAGAGACACAACTCTTTTGTTATGAGAAATATCTATAACTATACACTTCATTATACACTTTATTTCATTTTTCAAAATAAACAAAATAAACATGTGGAAGTTATTATTGCGTCTTTCTGCATGTTAGTACTCCACCTGACTGATCATGCATTTGTCAGTGGAAAAAGTTTAAGTTTGCGCACTAGTACACCATCTGGCTCAGATGGGCCATGGCTTAGAATAAATATTAGAAATGTGTACACAAATAATGATGGACATACATTAGCATATGTGAATGTTTCCTAAAGTAATGGGTAAATCTAAGAAAAAATAAAATAAAAAACACTGTATTATTATACTGATCACCAAATTCTCAAACCTTCAATTGAGGAGCTGAACAGACAGTATCACGGTGAGGTCAGATTAAAGTGCTTGAGAGTAAATAACGGAATCCAAGCAGACCTGCACATGAACTCCACAATGTGCTTTACCATGATAATTGCTGTACCATTGATAATGTTTTCAACCAACTTGGGTAAGAACAAATTTTAATGTTTTGCAGTAGTATTACAGAGTAGCCTTCATTATTAAATCATGAATGATTAACAGCAGCACACATTATTTGTAACCCGCCCCCCCCCCCCCCCCAAAAAAAAAAAAACAAAAAACCTCTCCCATTAAAGGTAAGAGTATCTATTACTCTCGTGACTGCAGTCAGCATGCAACAGAAGGAGAACATAATATTGAGCTCACCTGCAAGTACGATGGAACAGACTACAGTCTGTACTGGTGTCGTGTTCCCTTACTCAGTACCACAGTTTCTCATTCTGGAATATTGAGTCTACTGTACATAATCAATGCAACTCCTCCTGTTTTTGGGATAGAATAATGTAATGGTAGCCAGTCTTCTGTGAACCTCACAAGACAACAAGTTGTTGTATGTCATTATGGTGCCATCTACTGGAATGGTGGTGTGTGGCAGATATTCTTTGCTGAACATCTGTCTTTGACCTAAAACCAACACACACACACACACACACACACACACACACACACACACACACACACACACACACACACACACACACACACACACACACACACACACACACACACACACACACACACACACACACACACACACACACACACACACATATAAGGAGGAGTCTTACAGCGGTGATTGGGTACTCATGAAGAACAATTGAAGAGTTGTCATTCATTGTGTGGATTCTGTTTATTTTGTGTCAGACAATTATGACCATGTGCAGTCTTTTCTTTCTCATTTTAACACTGATAGGTGGGTTTATCACAAAAATCAAACACAAATGTGTCAAAAATGAAAATGTTTTAAGTATTTTTTTTTTAATAACATTTTTTCAGGTGACAGTTTTCAAGATGACATCACTCCAAACTCTACAGAACTCCTTGTATCAGAGGGTGATACAGCTTCTCTCTCCTGCACATACAATGTTGCTGTGAACAATCTGCAGTGGTATCGCCAGAATCCAGGATCTAAACCAGAATTCATCATCATGTTGTTTGAATCCAACAGTAATCCAATGAAATCAGATCCTCCTCATCCTCGTGCCTCTGGTCAAGTGGATAAAGATAAAAAGTTTCATCTGAATATCTCATCTGTTGAAGTCTCTGACTCTGCTGTCTACTACTGCGCTCTGGAGCCCACAGTGACAGGAACAGCAGCTGCACTCAACAAAAACTCAAATTACATTAACTGTATGTGAGTGTACGCTAAGTGTAGTTGTTCATATAATTTTTTTAACACTATTGTATCCAACAGGTGTCCACACAGATGAAAAGTCTTTTGTCATGACAAATACCTAACAATACACTTTATTTCCCAGTGATTGTGCTCAATCACACCATATCACTCATCAGCTCTTAATCTATAAGCAACTTTTCAAAATAAACATGTGGATGTCTTTCTGCTTGTTAGTACTCCACCTGACTGATCATGTGTATTAGCCAGTGGGAAAGGTTTATGTTTGTGCACTATATACCATCTGGCTCAGATGGGCCATGGCTTAGAATCAATATTAGACATTTGTACACAAATAATGATGGACATAAAATATGTTAATGTATCCTAAAGTAATGGTGGCATTTTTAAATCACTGTATTATTACACTGATCACCAAAGTTCTCTAAGTTCGCTATTTCTCAAACCATCAGGGGAGGAGCTGAACAGACAGCATCACGGTGAGGTCAAATGAAAGTGTTTGAGAGTAAAGAAGTGAATCCAAACAGACCTGCATATCACAAGAACTCCACAATGAGCTCTTCCATGATCGCTGTAACATTACTGTTTTCAACCTTATTGGGTAAGAACATTTTCAATTTTGCAATAGTATTAAAGAGCGGTCTTATTAAATTATGAATGGTTAACAGCAACACACATGCTTACTGACATTTGTACACAACTCTCCCATTAAAGGTAAGAGTGTTGGAAACTCTATTACCCCAGTCACTGCAGTAAAGTATGCAACAGAAGGAGAAAATGTTGAGCTCACCTGCAAGTACGATGGAACAGACTACGGTCTGCACTGGTATCGCCAATTCTCTTACACAGTGCCACAGTTTCTCATTCTGGAATATCGAGGCTTCATAACCAATGCAACTCCTCCTGTTGTTGGGATATCAATGAAACATGACAAGACAGCGCAGCAAGTTTCTCTGGAGATCTCATCTGCTAAAGTGTCAGACTCTGCTGTCTACTACTGCGCCCTGCAGCCCACAGTGTCAGGAAACCCAGCTGTGCCCAACAAAAACCCTCACAGCTAAGATCTTGCATGACAGAGTGCAATAACACCTAATTTGATACCATACTACCAATCATTCTCAGTAAAACACATTTGTCTGAAATAGAAAGCATACTACAGGACTTATCAATATGGATGATCAATAGATAGGCTACTGTTCCTGCACACAGAGACAGCAGCTATCCACCTTATTCCTTAACCCGGAAATCTGGCCGGTTTTCAACTTCCGTTCATTCTGTTTACATTATAGCTTTGAGCGTTCTCAGTATACAGTACGCTAAATATGCTTCAACTTAGATTTCTTTTGAAATGTTGACAATTCTGCCCTCAGCATGGATATACTGCGTAATATAACCGATATACTGTAAAATATAAAAGTTTACTTTTATATGCGTTTTGATATGTTAAACACTGTCAACCGTCACGTTAAAATAGATACAATGCAGCTTCGCCGGAAATAGAAACACTTTTTCTGAATAGGTGTCATGGCGACATTATTTCTACTATTATTATTTTGACAATATATCTTCTCTTCTTCTCTTTGAATTACACAAAATTACCACATTTGTCACATTATTTAATTATCAAAATAAGCATTCTGTGCAATAGAAATAGTGTGATACAGGTCAATGAACATTTCTCTCTTTTGCAGTTGCAGTGTGCAGAGGACAAGATTCTGTTCGGTTCTGCTCAAACGGAATCGCATGTGATTGGTACTGAAGAGGTTTAGAAAGGATTCAACTGTTGAAAAGATTGGAGTCACGATGGGGGTTGTGAAGTCTGTGTACGTTACTACGCTGGCGCCACCCAAACTGGCTATGCACTCCGGCAAGAGAGTCGCTGCAACTTGGTTTAGTTTGACAGATTTATTGGTTTCAGGTCCAACAGAGGATTGTTGTTTCAATAACATGTGTGTGAATGTACTGGAGTGTAGATGTATATGTTTGTGTTTGAGTATGAGTGTGTGGTTTTCTGTAAATAAAGGAAATACAGAATATCAATATGAATTGTACTGTACATACATACATAAATAATATAACATAAATATACATGAATATATAAATATGTATGCATGCAGTACAGGCCAAGAGCATGTAACAATATCAGCTCTGAAGTTTAAGTAATTGCTGTGCAACAAGCACAGCACAATGCTGAGTAACAATGAGTAACAATAGAATTCAATACAAAGGAAATCAGCAGTTACACCATGTTATACCAACATTGACCACTAGATGGCGCTCTAAGACCACAAATGAAACATGTCACTAGCATTAGTATCTAGTAATCACGTGATAGACTAGTGGCGCGAATGAAACCACGAAATGTGTTTAATTAAGTTAGCAGCAGCAACGATGGATTATTATTCAGACTGTAGTTCACAAATTACAACAAAGTAATGTCTTACTATATGTCAATTGTCCCATTGGTGTACTTACATGGTCGGTAACGCACACAGCAACACAATATGAAAGTAAAACCGAACGGGAGATATTAACAACTCTACAGCTGCTGGACTCGTGTCGGCAGTGAACTAAGCTCCTAGAAAAAGTAATTGCGCATGTGCGCGAATAGGTGAATCAACTGCGTGACGTATGCCCTCGTCCAGCAGGGAGTTTTCCACAGCCGCCCCCGGATTCGTAGGACGAATGCGCAGTCACAGGAAGGTCGCTGCTGGGCTAGGGAGCGCTGATATCTCCGTCGTCGGGCATCCTCGGGAGCTCTATCAGTTTGGCCACGGGTCGTGTGTAGGAGTTGCCCTTGATGTCGATCTCTGCAGTGCGGACCTTGCCATCGTCGCTGTGGATGATCCGGGTGATGCGTCCGACAGGCCACAGCGCTCTCGGGAGCTGTGGGTCAACCACCAGGACGACGGCGTCCACGGCTAAGTCTGATGTTGGGTTCCGCCACTTCTGGCGTGGTTGGAGACCAGGGAGGTACTTGCGGGTGAACTGACCCCAGAAATGGTCAGCAAGTACCTGACTGTGTCTCCAGCGACGGCGTCCTAGCAGGTCACTGGAGCCGTACACAGCTTGAGGCAGCGAAGCATCCCGCCGCCCCATGAGCAGAAGGTTAGGCGTCACGGGATCAGGATCTGCAAGATCCGATGACGCATAGCCTAACGGCTTGGAATTGAGAATTCCCTCAATTTCAATGAGGACGGTCAGTAGGACCTCCTCGGGGAGGGACTGGTCTTTCAGGATGGTTTGGAGAGATGCCTTGACAGATTTAATTTCCCTCTCCCACGTTCCACCAAAGTGTGGAGCCAGAGGGGGGTTAAATCTGAAGGTGATGCACTGTGTTGCTAGCTGTTCCTGTAGCGATGGTTCAAGTGCCTCAAACGCCTCCTGAAGCTCCTTGTCCCCACCGCGGAAGTTGGTGCCTCTGTCGCATAAGATCTCGAAGGGTTTCCCTCTTCGCGAGATGAAGTGACGGAGAGACAAGAGAAATGAATCCGTGTCCATACTAGGCAGTAGGTCAAGATGAACACACCTGGTAGTGAGACACTTAAACACAATGCCCCATCGTTTCTCCTGACGCCGTCCTATCTTGACCATATAAGGGCCGAAACAGTCCACGCCAGTCGACCAGAAAGGGGGCTTGTTGAGTCGGAGTCGAGCAGCTGGGAGGTCTGCCATTTTAGGGATCACCGGTTTGCTGCGCCACTTGCGACACTCCACACACTGCCGCTGGTGTTTCTTGATGGCTTGGCGGCCTCTGAGGATCCAATAGGTCCTTCTGATCTCTGCGAAGACTCGCTCAGGACCTGGATGAAGCAGACGATCGTCAAACTCTTTCACCAACAGCTGTGTTATAGGGTGATCAGGTGCAAGAACAATAGGATGAACAGTATCCTCAGGCAGATCTTCAGCTTTTCGGAGACGACCCCCAACTCGGATAAGGCCCAGAGTCTGGTCGTACTCTGACGAGAGTGGACTGAGACGGCTGGTAGGCCGAACAGGGTGAGAATGCTGCAGGGCGTTGAGTTCTTCTGGGAAGCTCTCGCTCTGTGCTCGCCTGAGAAGGACTACCTCTGTGTCTAGTCGGTCGGAAGCAGACATAGGGAGCGCTGCCGCCCCATGAAGGGACTGGTGAGTAGCCTGTAATAGGTCAGACCAGGTGTTGTACTGTGTTGGATCAGGAGCAGATGCATCGGGGAAGGTGAGCTGACCACAGAATGTAGATTTCCTGCGCTCATCTGCGTCTTCTGAGGTTACTATGTGAGTAGCTGGCCATTGAGCAGGATTGTCAGACAGGAAATCAGGTCCGTTCTTCCAGCGAGTAGGTTGAGTCAGCTGCTGTAATGACTTCCCTCGCGTGATGTCATCTGCCGGGTTCTGCTCAGAAGGGACGTACCTCCAGCTAGCAGTATCCGTGAGCTCCTGTATTTCGCCTATACGCGTCCCAACAAACACCTTATACTGAGACGAATCAGACTGGATCCAACTGAGTACGGTCGTAGAATCTGACCACATTGTTGTCTGCCTTATAGATATGGTGAGCTCGGTCTGTAGCAGTTTGACCAATTGAGCTCCAGTCAGTGCAGCACTGAGCTCCAAGCGAGGCATGGAGAGCTGTCTCCGTGGAGCAACGCGAGATCTGGACATAACGAATGACACATGACCGTGTCCTTCATTGTCTTCAACACGCAGATAGGCTACAGATCCGTACGCCTTCTCCGAGGCGTCACAGAAGACATGCAGGTCCACAGGAGAGTGATCGGGATTGACACCAGCTGGCATGTAACACCGTGGCATGTTAATGTGATGGAGGTGAGATAGCTCGTTCTCCCATGCTTGCCATACGGAGAGGAGTTCGCCTGTGATAGGCTCATCCCAGCCTTGCTCGTTCCTCCAAAGAGCCTGGATCAAGACCTTAGCCCGCGTGGTGTAGGGGATAATGTATCCGAGTGGGTCGTATTGAGATGCCAGCACTCTGTATACATTCCTCAGTGTGGACTCCATGGCTACTGATTGGCGATGCTTGTAGCCGAGGGTGTCAGATGGGCAGTGCCAACGGAGGCCTAGAGTTGACTCCTGGGGATCAGCTCTGTCTGCGGTCAGCCACAGCTCGCAGCCCTCTGACCTTGCCTCTGGGGGGAGATGAGCGATAACCTCTGGTTGGTTGCTCGCCCACTGTCTCATATCAAATCCACCAGCAGCGAGCAGGACTCTCATCCTGTCAATAAGCTGTTTTGCCTGTGATGGGGAACGAAGAGACTGCAGGCAGTTATCTACGTAAAAGGCGTTGATGACGGAGTCCAGTACCTCTTGGTTGTCAGAGCTGTTATCCTTGGCATGCCGTTGCAGTGCGTATATAGCACAGCATGGACTGCAGGCAGTGCCAAAGGGTAGCACACGCCATTCGTAGATATCAGGGCTACGCTCTCTCTCCATGTCCCGCCAGAGGAAGCGGAGAAGTGGTTGATCCTCAGGGAGGAGCCTGATCTGATGGAACATCCCACGGATGTCCCCGCTTATGGCAACTGGATACTCCCTGAACCTGAGGAGCACACCCAGTAGTAGTGAACCGAGGTTAGGCCCAGGAAGCAGGATGTCATTGAGGGCAAGTTGCTGGTATTTAAATGAGCAATTAAATACCACTCTGGCCTTTCCGTTGTGGTGAACGATGTGGTGAGGAATATACCACGATTCGTCAGATTGGTTTGACTCTTCACTACTGATCTTCACAACGTACCCAGCCTTCAACAACTTGTGTATCTCCTCATTGTAGACCCTGGCTAGATCTGGCCTGCTGGCCAAGCGCCGCTCGGTAGCTCTTAGGAGAGGCATCACTGCAGCTGGAGGAGCATGTAGCCTGGGTGCTGCAGCTTTGCGTAGAAGAGGTGTAGCGTAGCGATCTACTCCGTCTACTGTGACCCGAATGGTTTGCTTCTCCAGGGTGTTGATGGCTACCTGGTCCTGCTTGGAACGCGTAGCCCCCTTTTCAGATCTGTATGGCAGGGTGTCGATTTGCCACAGCCTTTCGACGTGCTGATACAGGTCGTTAGCAGGAGACAGGAATGCTGTGTGCAGGCAAGAGGCCGCTCTTGTGGGGTTCTGGAGGAAGTTGGTAGGTCCCTGAATGGCCCAGCCTAACAGTGTGGATATGGCCACTGGGCCACCTGGTGGTCCCATCTGCACAGGGCACACTGGAGTGATCAAATGAGGATGGTCGGAACCAATGAGGAGCATAGGCTGTACTCTATTGAATCCATGAATGGGTACTCCACTCAGATGGTCGTACCTCTTCTTGAGGGACTCCACTGGACATGACTGGTCAGCAAGACTCAGTTCATCTGCAGTGAAGGCATGTTGGATATGATATTTCACCAGTGGGTTGGCCTGAGACGACACCTCAAACGATACAGAGGCACCTTTCAGCTTCACAACATCCTGTCTGATGGTCCTCAGAGGCAGTACTTCCTCTTCCTTGTAGAGACCAAGATGTTTGGCAGCAGCTGGCAGGATAATGGTTCGTTCAGAGCCGTCATCCAGTACGGCGTGTGTATCCAAGGTCTTGCCTCCATTGTGTAGCTGAACGGGAACGACTTTCAGCAGTACACGACTGGACTGGCTAGCTTGGCCTACGTACACCATGCTGGAGGAGGTGCTAACTGTGAGGACGCTCTGATTGGCTTTGAGTGCAACCTCATGTAGGACAATGAGGTGTTGCTCGTTACAGGTGGAGCATGGCTTTTTTAGGGTACATGTCTCTGGTTTGTGTCCACGGCCACATCTCCAGCATTTGTCCTTCTCCTTTATCCAGTTAGCCTTCTCAGCTGTGTTGAGCTTGGCAAATTCAGCACAGGCACTGAGGTAGTGTTCCTGATTGGAGCAGTAGGGACAGTATGGCTTAAAGCGCTCTCGCTTCTTTGTAGAGAACTGGCCTGGCTTGGGATTGGCTGTGGAGGTGTCAGGGCTATGAAGGGGCTCAGAAGTCTCCGGTCTGTTGGTGATGTAGACACTGGCAGACTTAGACTTCTGCGGCCTTGTTGCTTTGTCCTTACGCTCCACCTGAGCAGATTCCGTCCTGGCTGATTCAGTAGCTCTCCTCGCTACCTGTATGGCTTGCGCCTTTCTCTCCAACCACACAGCGAAGTCAGGAAGTGTGTATGTACGATCAGTGCCACTTCGGATGATCCCCTGAGATATGCAGTACTCAGCGAAGCGGTCTCTGTAGTTGGCAGGCAGCTTGCTCAGCAGAGTGTCTACGTGAGAGCCACATCTTAGCTCGGCTCTGGAGGGACCATCCATAGTGCCCAGCAGGCCCACCAAGGTACTAACAGCTGATGAGAAATCCTCAAAGGCTTGTGCATCACCTGGCTTGATAGGAGGAGAGTTGAGAATGGCCTTCAGCTCTCCCTGGACAAGCTGGCGTGGCTGGCCATATCGCTGTTCTAGGGCTTGCATGGCGCTAGTGTATGGGGTTGGATCGTTCACATACCTCTTCGCCACCTGGTAGGCATTTGGCAGTTTGAGGAGATCTAGTAGCACCTGGTACTTATAATCCTCTGATAGATGCTTGTGTGGGCCAAGAACACTGTCCAATCCTTTCTTCAGCATTATGAAGTCGCTCTCCTTACCAGTACTGAATGGGGTCAGTTTAGGCTTTGGAATGCCATATGAAGAGGCGATGGCCATTTCCAGGATGCCTGGGACTGTAGGACCTGCTGGTGGCATGACTGGCGCATAAGGCGCAGCTGGCTGCATCGGCAGTGGTTGCCCTGGCGGAGGTGGCACATACGGTGGATAATACAACCCAGCTGGATAAGGAGGATAGGCAGAGTAGGGTTGGTACTGTAGCGGCGGAGGAAGAGGATACTGATGATGCTGAGGGGGAGGATTAGGAGCCTGGAGATGAGGCCGAAGCATGTCGGGCTGGGCAAGCGGAGCCTGATGTAGAGCAGGCTGTGGCACAGACCGTGGATGCAGAGCAGGATCCTGGACAGGATGAAACGAATGCAGAGAGGTGGGGGGAGCAGGTGCAGCATGATCAACAGCTACCCGTGGCCTGGCCGTAAAGGCTGGCAGAGTATAAGTGGATTGGCCTTGTCCGTGCTGTTCTCCCACCTGTGCTGGAACATGGTCAGGCTGCTGTGACAGGAGACCCAGCAGGGGTTCTGACTGCTGAAGGGGCTCTTGGACGCCTGAGGTCGTGTTCCGCAGGGGGCTGTGAACTGGACTACCAACAGGGCTGCCTAACTCTAGCCGAGGCAAGCTGGAGTACTGTTGAGGGTACTGAGGGTAATGTGGAGGATAAGCTGGGCAGCTTTGAGGGTAAGGCATGTGTTTAGCACTGTCCATCGTAATCTGCAGTTCCTCCAGCTGTTTACTCATGTCCTTGTAGCGGGCTTCAAGGCGCTGCCAACGTTCATCTTCGCTAATCCTACGTGGACTGTGGTCAGGTGTGGCGAGGTCGGCCTGGGCTTGGTCACCACTCAAAAGGCTCGCAGTAGCCTGCTGGAGGGATCCCTTGAATGGATGAGGCTGTTTGGCTGGATAGCCAAGCTCGAAGTCCGCAAGGTACCCTGGGAACTGCCTGAGTCTGCTGGGACGAGCTCGGACATCTAGCTCTCTGTCATAATCCTTGGAAGTTGCCATAGCGCAGCGGGGGGTTGGCGGGGGGCGAATCCGGCTCGAAGGACCACTTGTGAAGTCTGTGTACGTTACTACGCTGGCGCCACCCAAACTGGCTATGCACTCCGGCAAGAGAGTCGCTGCAACTTGGTTTAGTTTGACAGATTTATTGGTTTCAGGCCCAACAGAGGATTGTTGTTTCAATAACATGTGTGTGAATGTACTGGAGTGTAGATGTATATGTTTGTGTTTGAGTATGAGTGTGTGGTTTTCTGTAAATAAAGGAAATACAGAATATCAATATGAATTGTACTGTACATACATACATAAATAATATAACATAAATATACATGAATATATAAATATGTATGCATGCAGTACAGGCCAAGAGCATGTAACAATATCAGCTCTGAAGTTTAAGTAATTGCTGTGCAACAAGCACAGCACAATGCTGAGTAACAATGAGTAACAATAGAATTCAATACAAAGGAAATCAGCAGTTACACCATGTTATACCAACATTGACCACTAGATTGCGCTCTAAGACCACAAATGAAACATGTCACTAGCATTAGTATCTAGTAATCACGTGATAGACTAGTGGCGCGAATGAAACCACGAAATGTGTTTAATTAAGTTAGCAACAGCAACGATGGATTATTATTCAGACTGTAGTTCACAAATTACAACAAAGTAATGTCTTACTATATGTCAATTGTCCCATTGGTGTACTTACATGGTCGGTAACGCACACAGCAACACAATATGAAAGTAAAACCGAACGGGAGATATTAACAACTCTACAGCTGCTGGACTCGTGTCGGCAGTGAACTAAGCTCCTAGAAAAAGGACGTAATTGCGCATGTGCGCGAATAGGTGAATCAACTGCGTGACGTATGCCCTCGTCCAGCAGGGAGTTTTCCACAGGGGTGTATACCACTGTAGTGTGAAGGAGGAGTCTTGCAGTGTTTGGGTACTCAGGAGGAACAACGGAAGAGTTGTCTCGTAAGGACTCATTCACAGCTGATAACTAAATTCTGTTTCAATTATGACCATGTGCAGCCTTCTTCTTCTATTTTTCATAATGTTCGGTGAGTTTAATTCATTTTAAAATAAAACAATAAGTTAGACTAAAATATTTTGAAACATGAGTCTACAGTACATGTTCTAATTTTTTTAATTAAATCAACTTCTTTCTCCTTTTAGGTGACAGTTTTCAAGATGACATCACTTCAAACTCTACAGAGCTTCTTGTCTCAGAAGGTGAAACAGCTTCTCTCTCCTGCACATATAGTGTTGCTGTGGACAATCTGCAGTGGTATCGCCAGAATCCAGGATCTAAACCAGAATTCATCATCATGCTGTATGAATACAAAGACAATGTGTTGGAATCAGCTCCTCTTCATCCTCGTGTCTCCGGTATAGTGTATAAAGGCTCTAAAAAGTTTAATCTGAATATCTCATCTGCTGAGGTCTCAGACTCTGCTATCTACTACTGCGCTCTGAGGCCCACAGTGACAGGAAACCCAACAACACTGTACAAAAACTCAAAGTACATGAACTGTATGCGAGTGTACACTAAGTGTAGCAGGAATGAACTGCTCACATAATTCTTAGAACACTATTGTGTCCAACAGGCAGTTTTTTTTTTTAAATATATGACAATAATTATAGTATTGTAATACTTATAACAAGACACTTTATTTCATATGATTGTGTTCAATCCCATCCTATCACTCATCAACAATTAATCTGTCAGTCATTTCTCATTTCCAAGCCACTTTGGATAAAAGTGTGTATTTAATGAATAGGTAGGCCTACATAAAAATAAAAATGTAAGATGTGTTGACCTGCTCTTCCCCTTTCAGCCACTAGGTGTCATGGTGTCAGTGCCATGTCAAAGTAAAATATGTTCCTTGCAGGTCTCATAGTGTTTGCTTCATCACACTGCTGCTGATCACACTACAGCTGGATGTGTTTAGTCAACATAGGATGCCTCTATCGTGCTGCTTTGTCTTCGTGGCAAATTGTATCAGTACGCTAGATCTTTACATGTGTAATATTGAAATAGTGTGATTACATGCCAATGAACATTTCCCCGTTTTGCAGTTGCAATGTGCAGAGGACAACATTCTGTTTATCAAACTGAATCCCATTTGATCAGTACTGAAGGGGAGAAGGTGATTCTCACTGTTGCGCATTAGACGACAGGCATTCCTCATCTCCTCTGATATAAACAGGAACCAAGCAATGTGCACATTTACAATTTGCCTGCTGCCTCTTATCATACTGTAACTTAATGTGTCTTTCTTTCTTTTAACAGTTTTTAATGTTGCATTTACCCTGTAGCACTCTAGCTAAAAAACACACCGAATGAATTTGCTCTGTAGATTGGTCTGAAGAGCCTATTGACCTCTTTGAATCTAAGGTTTGTTGCCAGAGACGTTCAAATGTGGAGACACAGCACACAAAAATCCTCTAAGACATGGCGATATGGCAGCTGTCTACATATATATTCCCCTTCCGCAGTAAAAAGTCGACATGTGAATACACTGTGCCAATCATGTGATATGTTGTGAATACATACCAATCATGTTTCCCTGAAGTGAGGTTGGTGTGAACATGCAGTTTTGCTTAAAATGCCTGATAAGTGCCCAATATGTGTTGCAATATGGCCACTGAGTGGCCTTTGTTGTCACTCTGCACCTTTTGCTGTTCTCATAGTGAACTGCGGAGGGCGCTAATGTAATGTCAAAACCTGCAGAATGAAGCTCCAAAGCATCACATGTGTGTCAGAATGTGATATAAGAACTAAAGGAGACAGTGCAAAGTGAGCTGCATTATTACTGGTAGTCACCACAGTTCAACAATGGAATATTGCATCAGGTTATTCATTCTAGCTGCTTATTTCAGTGGTAAGATATACCCTTAAATACAGTATACAATGTTTCCCACAATATCTTTACTTTTTCATTCTTTTTGGTATTTCACGTGGCTCTGTTGTCTTCACAGTGTCCAGTGCAAAAGGGGACTCTGTTACTCAACCTAAAGATGAGATGGGGTTGGAGGGCAGCACGGTGACACTCAGCTGTCAGTATGACACCACAGCCACAGCACTTAGCCAGTATCTCTTCTGGTACCAGCAGAAGGCAAACGGATTCCCAAAATATATTCTACTGAAAACTTCTCTTAGACAAGAAAATGACCCAGATTTTAAGGGGAGATTCGATGCTACACTCAACACAGACATGAAAACTGTCAATCTGACAATCCACGATCTGCAAGCGTCTGACTCTGCTGTGTACTACTGTGCTCTGCAGCCCACAGTGACAGCTGCAAACTCAACACTCATACAAAAACTGTTTAAGAGACACCTGAAAATGGTCATAATACAAATGGATAAAGTCATTATAACACAATTGATTTTACTTAAAAATACTCACAGAAATGTATACTGTGATGGTCACGTTTTTAATACAAATACTGCAATAGCCCTAATTGGTCCACTCTGATATATTCCTATCTTACTGATGTGAGCCCAGCACTTAAAGTGGAGAGGGCAATAGACTAATCAAATACTAAGATTCAAATTTCCTTTGACACAAAACAATACATTAATAATCCTGGTGACTCAAAGACTTAAAAAGGCTTAAAATGATTCAGATATGAAGCTATTTGATGTCAAACTGACACTAAAATGAATGGGGGCTAAAGGGATGCTAAGACCAAGTGGTCTACTTCTAGCCTCAAAGCCGCCCAGGGGGTATGGTCTTCGAATGTTCGCCTACCCCCTTGGTACAGACACACTTTTAATCATAGACACAGCAGCATGTCAGAGAACAACACACACATACCACAAACACTGAACTGAATAGGAAGCAACATGGACAAATCACTACTTCTGATTCTCATTATCACCACTGGTAACCTGACTTTCCCCCCTTTTATTCTCAAGATTTTTTTTAATAGGATGCCAATTTGAGAATTTGATGTGCTTGTTTGCAGAAATAATGGCTGACAAAATTGATCCTGATCGTTACCGTTTAAGTCACCCAGATGGAATGGAAAAAGTGACCATGAAATGTTCATATGAGACAAGTGGCCGTTATGTTTGGCTTAACTGGTACAGACAGTATCCTCACCAGGCACCACAATGGCTTTTACATGAAGGGGCTCGATCAAATTCTGGTGTCTCAACTTCTAACTCACGATTTGCCTCTAGCACTGGTGAAACGTTTACTGAGCTCATGATTAAAGATCTGACTCTGGCAGACACAGCTCTCTACTACTGTGCTCTGGAGGTAGCCCAGTGATACAAAGTCTCTGAGAAGCTGTACAAAAACTCACATTTAAAATAGGACATTTTGCATTCAGAGATCAAAGCAATTTCTTCTCGGATAAGAGCTCTGATATCAGTTATTACCATCAGAGGTTCTCTGGTGAATAACGTCTGTGGTTGCACCTGCATCATGGAAATCCATGCTGT
Source organism: Sardina pilchardus (assembly GCF_963854185.1). Lineage (NCBI taxonomy): Eukaryota > Metazoa > Chordata > Actinopteri > Clupeiformes > Clupeidae > Sardina > Sardina pilchardus. The sequence goes on along the minus strand of NC_084995.1, from coordinate 34,094,920 downwards.
TATAATAAACTCTTACACACACAATATGAATTAACTTGCATATTTGACTTCATTCATACCATGCACGTTGTGGTTTCCTTATACAGTAAATACATTTTTGACCAATATCTAGTTTTAATTTCAAGCATACAGTGTATTTTTATTCATTGTTTCATTGCTGTTTAGCTGACACTGAGTCATCTCAGTAAAACCTCTGAGTAAAATGTAACATACAGTACAGTTCAAATTTCATTTGATTATCACCGCCGTGCAGCGAACCAGTCATATAGGTTTAGTCAGGTTTTTTTTTTTTTTTGTGCGAGCCAAATTTCCGTCAAGGATTCCCGGGAAACTGAAAGACTGGGGTGCACAAAATTACGTGGGCATGTAGCCCCACATGGATAGCATGTCGCCATTGTTTTTCATTCTGATCCGTCACCCCCCTGCCGGACTGGACCCCCGAAAGGTGAGGGCAAAAGGTTTTTTGGGACCACCTTTTTATTTTATGTTGGTCTTAAGGGGCCATGTCAACCCATCCCATAACCACTCATTTAATGTATGGCGCCACCTAGTAAAAAAATGAAAAAGCAAAAAGGAGGCATTGTAATCACAGGTATCTTTGGTTGACAGGTTCAAAACTGCACAGAATTTGAAGTGCAGGATCATTATGACACCCTCTGAATGTAAATAAGTTTTGTGGAATTTTACTTATGAAGGACCATTCAATAAATTAATATATGTGACACACTTAGTGACTGTAAACTATGGACAAGCATGCGCAAACACATTTAAAGATAAATGCACACACACACACACACACACACACACACACACACACTCTCGCACACACGCACACACGCACACACACACACACACACACACACACACACACACACACACACACACACACAATGTGCAGGAGAATGTGCAGGACTCCGCGGCTGTCATATTTTGTTCCTTTTGCCTTTGTAATGACAAGGAAGTAATCTCACAATCCTTGGCCGGGTTTCCCAGATTCGCTAAGAAGCTCTTAAGTGCTAAGAACTTCTTAGGAGCATTCTTAGAACATTCTTAGAGCGCTCCTAAGAAGTTCTTAGCACTTACTGTAAGAGCTTCTTACTGTAACAAATCTGGGAAACCCGGCCATTATCTGTGTCTGAGGTGTGAAAATGTGTGTAGAGTTTTACAAATCACAGTGTGTAATGTTTTGCAAAAAGGGTGAAGCAGACATTGTGTGCAATGTTGTGCAAATCTGTGGAGTTGAATTTTGTGTGGAAATTGTGTGGACATTTTTATTCTAGCGTGTAAACGATCGTAAGAAAATTCTATATGATATTAGAGTGCCATCTAGTGGGGAACACAGAAACTTCCAGCCAGAAACACACAAAGGGTGCAGTTTGGCCAGAGCTCAGATATTCAGTCACAAGCTGTACATTTACAGTAAAGGACTATCCAACTCACTCAAGTGTGGTGCCTTGTTCTATCCTACAGTTTATCCAATGTTTGTGTAGCAGGATGAACTTGTGTAGTGGCCACGTTTCATCCGAGCCGCTGGCTGCTTTGTGAGTGGCCCATATCTGGCTACCAAGAGCCAATCAGCACAACAGCGGCTCTATTTAAATTCTCTCCATGTTGATTACGTCCTATGCCCTACGTCCCTGTCGATTGCCATCGCCACAGGTATGATGGCGTTTCCGGTGTTATTTTATTGGTAACGAGTGTGGTTTTAATATTGTTACTTATCTAGTGTTTTTGTCATAGAGTCCCCCTTCCCCGTGCTGCATCGGCCGCCCGCCGGCTGGATGCACGTCCAGTGCAGTTCCTGGGTATGTTATCCATTTGTACAAGTTGAGCACTTTACTACACCGTTCGTGTTTAAATAAGTACTGTGTGTGTTCCAGGGATTGCTACTTACGGGGCAGTCACACGCTTGCGTCGGCCAACGTTCGTCCGTTGTTTTCCCATTCACTTTACATTGGCTGGACTTCATTTCATGCCGCACTGAATTGTGGGTCCGATGCGTTGCCTGAGATACGTTGCCTCCGCTAAAAAGTTGAGAAATGTTCAACTTTTGACGGATCGCGCAAGCGCCAGCCAATGAAATTCCGTGTATGCAAATTTTCGAACACTGACAAACCAATCAGTTAAGGCACGTTTAGACTTGCTGTAGACAACGCGTTCGTGTACGCATCATGGCTGTCTCGCATATTTTGCGGTCGTTTGGTGCGTCGGTCGTGCACGTCGTCGCAAGCGAACACGACGCGTCCGCGAGATGCAATACTGAGAAGAAAGTAGGGGGCGATCATTGCCAAAACAAAGTGACTGCAAGATGCATTATCGACATCAAAGCTGGGGGCAATCATGAGAGTAAACAATGGCACATGGCCACATCCACATCTGATATTAGGCTAGTCTCCCCCTGGTGAAGACCTCCAGTAAGGTGCGTAATGCTGCAGCGAGTCTGTACACAGGACACAGCAGGTCGCACACGGGCGCATACGCTTACGCTTGGTCTAACGGCAAGTATAATCCCAGCCTTAGTGTTTATGGAAATGTGACAAAATGAGGCATACGTTGGCATACGATGGCGGACGGAAGCGTCTGACTGCACCGTTACCGTGCAGTCAGACGCTTGCGTCCGCCAACGTATGCCTCATTTTGTCACATTTCCATAAACGCGAACTGATTGGTTTGTCAGTGTTCGAAAATTTGCATACACGGAATTTCATTGGCTGGCGCTTGCGCGATCCGTCAAAAGTTGAACATTTCTCAACTTTTTAGCGGAGGCAACGTATCTCAGGCAACGCATCGGACCCACAATTCAGTGCGGCATGAAATGAAGTCCAGCCAATGTAAAGTGAATGGGAAAATAACGGACGAACGTTGGCGGACGCAAGCGTCTGACTGCACCGTAGGGGGGGCGGCTGGCAATAGGCTACATGAACTCTGCTGCTTTGCCTATACGTCCGTCTTGACAACTCATGTGTTCAGCCAAACATCACTGGTCTCCGTCTCACGGCTAACGCGGCTTGCAGCTAGCTGGTCGCACGCTAGTGCATTGGACTGTGTGTGACCTCCCGTTACGTGCTGGACGAACTGAGCCCACTTCCGTACTTGTCCTCCCCGTGTCGCGTTGCATTATGCGAAGATTGTGTCGTTGTGTTTTGTACATTCCGTGTGTTTCTTTGTTTCTGACACGCTTGACTGGAGGCCTTTTTCCCAGTGCTGTTGATCGCCAACGTGTTGACATCTTGTGTTGTGGTATGTTTTTCTGTTTGCACTGACCTTTGTTAATTTGTTTTGTCTGCTCAAGGGGAGGCTGTGAAGCTGCTGATCCTTAGTGTGCCCGTTTGTTGTGTCTTGTTTGATTTACTGTGTTACACTTTTGTGAGCGTGCTGTCTGTAACTATTGTCCGTCTCCCCCCTCCCCCCTCTATGTTGCTATTAGCCGAAAGTGGGAGCAGTCTCCGTGGTGCTGGGTTCTAGTGTGCCGTGACTTTCTCACTGAGTGTATCCTTGCCTGTGAATGTGTGTGTAACTAAGCACGTGTGATTTGGGTGCCTACTTCGTGTCCTCGTACCGTACCACCATGGAAATGCATGCTGCTATAATAAACTGTAACACCAGGGGCGTAGCGTGCGACGGTGCAACCGGTGCAACGCACCGGGGCCCCTGAGCTTCGTATAGGGCCCTTTGCGATTACGGAATTTGTCCAGCGCCTCACAGTTAAGCGACACAAAGTCAACTATTGTCACCATGACACCAACCCTTATGAATTCAATGCTGATGGAAACCGATTGCTATTTAAATGCTTCACTATCTCCTACAACTTGGTCTCATGGTGGCACCTATCCATTCCCCAATTCTTGTATTTTCTCCTACTTTTCATATCATTTTGATTTTACTAATGATATTTCAATGTTAGAATCAAAATTAATCAATAAAACTAATACCATTATTGATTATTTTATCGTCAACTTACAACATGTTGTCACATGGCCTGCTGGGAAATCTGTTTGTCCAGTCATAACATCTTTACGTCATCTCTGATCATAGGCTGCTGCACATGCTAGCAAATGTAAACATGTATAGGCTACTACTCTAACTAAAGTCGTGGAAAGTTAGCAAATTAATAAAGACCTATCTGAGGAGTGCCATGGGTCAGGAGCGATTGAGTGGATTGGCCATACTCTCCATCGAAAATGACAGGGCGATGAAATTGGATTTCACCACGATAGTTAACGAGTTTGCTGAGCAGAAGGCACGCAAAGTACACTTCTGACGGGTGAGTGCAAATGTTTTTTATACGGCAACTGATCGGCGTACAGGTTAGTTAAATGGCCGCTGTGCCATAATTTATGTGTCTGTTTGTTCTTTGATGAGTTTGCAGAGAGAGGCGCGCTCAAACTCCAAGATATCTCCTTCTTCGGGTGCGAGTTAAATATCGTATTCCAATGTGCAAAAGAACCACACTCACTAGTTAGTTATCTTATACTTTATTGTAGCACCATGCCTATAAAACAAACGCGTTTCGGCGTCAAGCCGTCCTCAGTGTATTCTTTCATGAGGCCATTGTTGTGCTGCAAGGGAACGTGGTGTGTTGTTGAATGAATTTGTATGCGTTCTGTTTTTGATCGTAGGCTGTGTGCAAGTTACGCAAATAGTCGCTGTCCATGTAATAATGACCGTGCGTGCGTTCTTTCCCTCTGTGGTTGGTCGGTGTGTGTCTTGAGATATACAAGGATGGGTCGAGATAGCGGGGGAGCGGGGGAGCGGGGGGGGGGTGTCGGGGGTCCAGCGCCAGACTTGCACCGGGGCCTTGCGCAACCACGCTACGCCACTGTGTAACACACAATACCAGTTAACTTGCACATTTGACTTCATTCATACCGTGGACTTGGTGCTTTCCTTATAAATACATTTTTGACCAATATAGTTTCAATTTCAAACATCTTGTTGTAATCTTATTGTAAAGTGTCTTTTTATTCATTATTTCATTGCTGTTTAGCTGACAGTGAGTCATGCAATTTATGTTTGCTTAGTCTTAGTATCATCCTAGAGGAGGGGCCTACTGTATATGACAGATGTCCTGACATGATCTTCATTAACCATACAGATGCACAAGCTCCACTCTTTGCTGAAGTCTTTATTGAGTGTATCATGCTGTTCCATTCATTGCTACTCTTCACATTATCATTTCAATCCAATACTTTTTTTTTTACCAGGACCTGTGTTTCAGTCTGTTCCAGTTTTAGACCTTTGCATCATTTAAAGTATAAAACTTAACCGAATATGGGTGTTTATGAAACACAATGGCTAAGAATATTATATTACTGTATACAAACAAATGGATGCCTGAGCTAAACAAAGACATTGTACTAGATTCTTAATTTTATGTTTCTGGACCTTACACAATGTTAGATTATTTTCCTCAGAGGAGCCCATGAAATGAAAAAAGACTGCTTTGGTAAACATAATTTTACCTTAACGTAATAATGAATCTGCAGGTCAATGTAGAATAAAAAATCCCTTCATAATCATAGATCCCAGATTTATTTTCTGTTAAGATCCAGCGGACATATTTGATAGACATTTGTCAATCATTATGCATCACAATCTTGCCACTTCATACTGACACAATGTAGAGCTCAAGGAGGGAACATAAGCATGAAGAAAGAGGGTCTAAAGTTGGCCATTGCAATAAGTGAATTACATGTAAGTGCAGCCAAGCAACAATACAGAGGGACAATCAAATGAGGTACATACACATTAGCATCTTGCAATAAAACTGTTCTCATTGTAGATACTGAATAAATAGCATTCATCCAAATAACACGTTACCTGCCATGAATTTTGATCTAGATGTCCGGGTCAATAAAGCACTTCGAGTGAAAATCTTTCATATGTTTAGAGAATGTTCACTGTAAACACTTTGCAAACATTATGCGGAATTGTGCCAGTAAGGCTTTTAAACTTTTAAAAGAAAGAAGAAAATGTTTCTGTTTGCATTTGAGCCATGAGGGAGGAGCTACTGAAAGAGAAGATCATGATGACTTGACAATGCCTAGCCATGGGAAACTTGTCTGATATTCAGTTGCGTTACTTTAGCAGACCTCACAGTTGTAAACCTCCAACATGATCTTCCTTCTGGGCTTATTGCTTATGGACCTTTCAGGTAAGCACATTGTATCCACAGTATGAATTTTCAGAATTTAACACTTCTGTCAAATAATAGAGAAAGACACAAATCAACAGATATAAATATGACATACTGCACCATCTCTTTGCAGGTAACACCCATGGGAACAAAATCACCTCAAACAGTGTTGAAGTCAACATGGTTGAGGGATATAATTTAACCCTCTCCTGTAACATTAGTTACAGCCTTGGAGACTATCTATATTGGTATCGACAGCACCTAAGATCAGCACCTCAGTTTCTCTTGTTCATCATTAGTACTGATAAGCCAGACAAATCAGATGAGGATCCTCGATTCTCTGGGAGAATGAATGAGGATAAAAGTCAAATGTTCCTGGAGCTCACTGCAGCTAAACTCTCAGACTCTGCTCTCTACTACTGCGCCGTGAGGCCCACAGTGAAGGAAACGGGCAGGCTGTCACACAAAAACTCATGACATGACATGAAATATAACATACTGTATCTTCATTCAATCAAAAGGTCTGCATGATGTTTTTAGTCCTATAGAAATGCTAAAATAATGTTTATTTTTGGCAGTTGCATCTCACATTCAGTGTTAAAATGCATTTCACTGTATTTCACAATTTAGAACTAGGCTGCACTTGGATTGCAATACCACTTAGAACCATGGTGGGGCGACATTTTAATACTATTCAACAGATAAAGATTCTTACTCGTCTCTCAGAGCTGAACAACGTCAGACAGCTCCATTGTGCTCACAGCTCATTGCACAGAATAGTTATGACAATATGGACAAATATCTTACACATTCTTATGGTTTGTTACTGTGGTAAGTGAACTTTTCCAACAAGCTTCACATGATTGATTTGTAGCTCCAACATATATTAATTGATATCTGTTTTTTTAGCGCAAGTTAACACCTGCAAATATGGGCATTTTTATATTGTAAAATGTTCTTTGGCTGTCTCTTGCTTTTTTACAGTTGGCAGAGGGATGGGGGACTCTGTTGATCAGCCATCAAATCATATAGTCGGTGTGGAAGGTGAATTGGTGTCACTCGGCTGTAAATACGATGTGACTAACACAGCCAATCAGGTCTATTTGTTTTGGTACAAATTCCAAGCAAATGACTTCCCTCGATATATGCTGCAGAGATTCTCTTTCGGAGATGGAGGCAATAGTGACGTCCAAGGAAGATTTCAAGCTCAACTCAACAAATCTGTAAAAACTGTTCCTCTGACCATCCAGGATCTGCAAGTGTCTGACTCTGCTGTGTACTACTGTGCTCTGAGGCCCACAGTGACAGCTGCACACTCAACACTCATACAAAAACTCCTGTCTTTAACATAGTGAAAGGGTCACTGAAAAATTGCAACTCCCATTAAATGTGTTACATTTACATTGAATCAGTGTCAGCAAACACCTTCAAAATGTAAAATATAAAAATCCTCACTCTGGTTAAACCATTGTTTGGGTTTGGCCCTGCATGTTACTATTCTGTTAGTTACTATTCCTACAGTAGGCCTGAACGTTATGGAGTAATAAGGTAGATGGCCACCGGATGGCAGCATTTCTGAATGTATTCTGTAATTCATCACCTCCTCCAAGGAGGTTATGTTTTCATCAGGGTGTGTTTGTTTGTTTGTTTGTTTGTTCCCCTGTCTGTTTGTTTGTTTGCTCGCAAGATAACTCAAAAAGTTATTGATGGATTTCTATGAAATTTTCAGGGAAGGTCTGAAATGACCCAAGGAACCCAAGAAACGATGAATTGTTGGGAGTGATCCGTATCACTGTCTTGATCCAGGAGGTGGTTCTTTCGCTTGGCAGAGGTTTGTGCTCTCTGAGTGCTTTTCTAGCTTTATTTACATCATGCCAAAGGATATCTTTCACAGTACTTACTGTAAAACAGCTCAACCTGAGTTTGAGGCACTAAGGTGAGAGGGTTCAGGAAAAACTAGTGATAGTGTGATATAAGATGATGTTATACAACGTGCATCATAATCAAATAATTTCAGTTTAAATGACCGAATGACCAAATGAGTTGTTTGTCCCTTTAAAGGTGCCCTGCCACACAAAAGCATGTTTGGTGCATGTCATGAATGTGAAAATTAACTGCTACGGTACCTCCTGGTAGGCTAAAAAATCTGATTTATTTCTTTATTTTATTTCAGTGTTTGTATGGTGTTTTTGTAGCGCTTTTCAGATTGGCTGATCATGCTTTCTGTAAGTGATTGAATTTGCTCTTCAATTTGATCTGGAAAAAAACCCACTGACATCTTTCAGTGTAAGGCTTGTCACTCTGTACTTTGTGCTGTTCTCATTGTGAACTGCAGGGGGCACAGATTTAATGCCTGCAGAATGAAGCTCCAATGCACCGCATGTGTGTGTCAGAATGTGATGTAAGAACTGAACTAG